>NC_091283.1:191011936-191318480 GCF_032444005.1 Ranitomeya imitator
GACGCTTGCTGAGACCTTCTGAATTAACATTGCGGAGTTGACTTGACACATGTCACTTATACTCTCAAAGGAGTGGGGAAAAGGCAAGTGTGTGTTTCTCTCTTCTCTTCCCTCCCCCCCCCCACCATTTATCAACTTGAGCCATAATTGAATGTTGGGTCTCTAAACTATCAAAAAAACATGGTGCAGCTAGGGAGGACATTTACTGACTTGCTCTTGTTCAAAGGGAAACTGTGCCTAAATTTAATGTTGCCCAATGGGGCCAGCATGACTCTGAGCCTGGCTGTGTGATTGCTGTATATTATGTACTGACACAATTGATATCTGTAAAATCTATGGGGCGCTATATTTTTACAGCTGTAGCATTCAGTACTGCAGCCTCCTCGTCGACCTGCTCCCCCAGCTGCCGGGTTTCTAAATCCTTTTTTTTTTTTTTTTTTTTTTTTTTTTCTTGGTCTTGGCTTCGATGGTCTACTCCTACAGCTGGGGGAACCCCCCCCCCCCCCAACCATCCAATCACTTGCATGGGCTTTCCTGGTGCCACCACCCTCAGGGTGGCTTAGTTCCCAGCACACGATTTCTAGGCACTTTCTCTCCACTCCTTTGCCTGCCACTATCTCCTTGCCCTGATGCCAGCTATACACGAAAACGGGCAGAAGCTCAGCTGCTCATCCATTGTGTTGGCCTTTTTGCCCACACGTACACAATACATGCATGCGCTTCAGAACACATTTTTAGATCATTGTTCAGCCACTCTCCTCATATCTCCTGGTCGATTGCAGCTGCAGACCATATTTATTCAGTCGCCATGACAGCACAACGAGAGAGGGGATCCGCCCTTCAGGGACAGGAAACCTACAGACATAAAAAGGCGGTACCTCTCTCCCACGTCAGTTTGGTTTCCTGTCCCTGACAGCGGAACCTCTTTCAGACAGGCCCTGAGAAGAGGGTCGAAGTTAAGATTTTCCTACTCCTGGCAGGCCGGTGCAGGTAGCGGGGGTCCCCTACCTCGGCCTGTTCGGGAGGCAGGAGGCACCACACGGCAGGGGGACTGCGCGGTGTAGGTGGCAGCAGGAGGAAGCAGCCTCTGACATATAGGGTAGCTTCTGGGGTGTCCGCAGCGCAGAGGTACCTGTGGAGCTGGTGCTTGGCTACTAGGGTCCCGGGAGTCAGGCTGTGCCAGTCGGGGTCGCGGCGTTGGTCCGGTGAGGGATCTGCTTGCGTCCTGGTCCGCGTGTCGGCTTGGCGCCGCGTCCGGAGGGGGCGTATCCGGATGACGCGGCGCGGCCGGGCATGCGCAGTAGCGTCATCTCCGGCTAATGGCGGCGCCCAGCTGCGGGGACAGTCGGGGCTTCGGGGAGGGGTAGCGCAGCGCAGTGGCGGACGGATAATTACCACCTGGGTTTCCCTGCTGGCCCCCATCCGGGGGCGGTACCTTGGGGGATTTAATGCGGCAAGCTGGGATGGTCAGTGTTCCTTGCCCATTCCATAATGGAGTCACCAGAAGGAACTATCGACAGCCAGCAGCAGGAGCCGCAGCAGCAACACCAGCAGTCCGATAAGCCTCGAAGAAGCTCCCAGCGTCGGTCTAGTGGCAGTAGCCGCGCTGGTGGAGCTAAGGAGGCTCGGATTTCTATACCAAAGTCCTCAAGCCGTAAGGATTTGCCGGCTACGAAGGACCCCCATCTACGGTACCACTCATTACTGGACGGGGTAAGTGATCTTCGTGAAAGTCCACTTAGTGATGATTGTGTTCCCCTTGTCTTTTTTTTTTCCTCTATCAGGGGAGGAAAAGTTTGTCCAAAGCCAAACATAGGCAGTGTGCCGAATGTGCAGAGCCACTTCCGGATGGGTATTTGAAAAAGTTGTGTCAAATATGTATCCAACGCCTGCTGGAGGAGGAGGCGCCTGATCTGACCTCTACAATAAGAGAGATGGTTAGACAGGAAATTAAAGGTGCCGTGAGATCCAAGTCTCGGGGAGCAGAAGTTAAAATATCATCCCCTTTATCTGAGGTAGATTCGGACTCGGGTGAACTGAGCTCAGGGTCTCTTCCGTCTACTTCCTCCTCTGAGGATCTGGAGTCTAGTCGAGCCTGTTTGTCCCTAGATAGGGTTAACCATCTAGTTAAAGCAGTTAACAGCACAATGGGGATAGAAGATACCCAGTCGGAATGTTCCATTCAGGATGTTATGTTCAAGGGTATTGAGCGGAAATCCCGAAGAGCCTTTCCAGTGATTGACAAAATCAAGTCGCTAATCTCAAAAGAATGGAAGAAACCAGAAAGGAAGGGGTCGCTTCCGCCAGCCTTTAAAAGAAGGTATCCCATCAAGGAAGTGGCTTCATCCTCATGGGATAAAGTTCCGAAGCTGGATGCAGCAGTCGCCAAGGCATGCAAGAAAACGTCTCTCCCCTTTGACGACTTGGGGAACTTGAAGGACCCATTAGATAGAAAAGCCGACATCTTCCTTAAAGGAGCTTGGAAGACTTCAGCGGGGTCCTTGAGACCAGCTATAGCAGGCACCTGTACCGCTCGGTCCTTGATGGTATGGTTAGGTCACCTCGAAGATCAGCTCAGGGATAAAGTCCCTAGGACGGAAATATTGTCCTCCATGCCCATAATCCAGGATGCCGCGGCTTTCCTTTCGGATGCTTCAGCAGATTCGGTCAGGTTGGCCGCCAGATCCTCGGCATTATCCAACGCAGCCCGGAGAGCGCTATGGATAAAATGCTGGCCAGGGGACTTACAAGCCAGAACAAAACTATGTAGCATTCCTTGTGAAGGAGCTCACTTGTTCGGACCGGTCCTAGACGAGCTATTGGAAAAAGCAGGGGATAATAAGAAACGCTTTCCCTTCCTAGGAAGACCCTTCTACAGACGGGACTATAATAGAGGATGGTCTAACCGCAGAAGGCCATATAGAGACTCCAACAGAGAATCTACTAGATACGACAACAGCAGAAGGAGAGGTAGAGGATTTATGTTTAGTCCTTCACGAGAGGTTAAGAAACCACAATGACTGGCGGACCAGGTGGGGGGTAGGCTTTCGGCCTTCTACCCAGCCTGGGTGCGGATTACAAACAATCCATGGATTCTAAACATTGTGGCGGAAGGCCTAACCTTTGACTTCCACCATACTCCTCGGGACAAATTTATGTTGACACCTGTTCGTTCCTCCTCTACAGAGCAGTTGGCGCTGGAGTCTGAGGTCCGGGAGCTCCAACAGAAGAAAGTTCTAATCAAAGTCCCTGCAGGCGAGGAAGGTAGGGGGTTTTATTCCCCTCTGTTCCTGGTCAAAAAACCTGATGGTTCATATCGCACCATTATCAATTTGAAAGGCCTGAACAATTTTTTGTTGATACCCTCCTTCAAAATGGAGTCAGTCAAGACAGCAATAAAATTACTCTTTCACCATTGTTTTATGGTTGTCTTAGATCTCAAAGACGCCTATTACCATGTACCAATACATATTGATCATCAGAGGTTTCTTAGGGTGGCGGTATCACTAGCGGGCACGGTAGAACATTTTCAGTATCAGGCACTTCCCTTCGGAGTCGCAGTTGCACCCCGGGTGTTCACAAAAATCATGGTGGAGGTTATGGCGCACTTGCATGAACAGGATATATTGATAGTCCCTTACCTGGATGATTTGCTAATTGTGGGTCATTCTGAGTCGCATTGCAAAGACCAACTACAAAAAGTCATGGATGCGTTACACAAATTGGGCTGGATAGTCAATATCAAAAAGTCGCGCCTTCAGCCCCTAAAAGTACAAGAGTTCCTGGGATATGTTATAGATTCTGGTCAGCAGGAATGTCGCCTGCCGGACGCTAAAATTGCTAAAGTTAAGCAGTTGGTCACCAGGGCAATAAATAATCCCTTAGTATCGGTCAGAAGTGCGATGTCGATCTTGGGTTCTCTTACGTCCTGTATCCCGGCGGTTCTCTGGGCACAGTTCCACACAAGGACTCTACAGTGGGACGTGTTACACAATTCCCGTCGTCTAAGAGCTCACCTCGACAGTAAATTCACACTTTCTACGGAGACTACACATTCTCTTGGTTGGTGGACTCACACTTCGAATCTACGCAGGGGGGTCCCTTGGATAAATCATATATCTAGAGTATTGACTACGGACGCTAGCCCCAAGGGGTGGGGGGCACACTTAGGGGAGGATTGGGTTCAGGGACTATGGTCTCAGTCTGAACAGGACTCTTCCTCCAACTTGAAAGAGCTGTTGGCGGTAAAACATGCCTTAAATAAATTCCTTGTACCCCTACAGGGTCGACACGTCAGGCTATTGTCAGACAATCGGGTAACTGTGGCCTACATTAATCGTCAAGGTGGCACGCGATCCAGTTCATTGATGGAGGTCGCAAATCATATCTTTCAGGTGGCCGAAGTACATCTTCTCTCCCTGACGGCGCTTCATATAAAAGGAAGTATCAATACCAAAGCCGACTACCTAAGCCGCAACATGCTCAGACAGGGAGAGTGGTTGTTAAATCCAGCCATTTTCAACCAGATCATTCAGTTATGGGGTTGTCCGGAGATAGACCTTTTTGCCAGCAGGGGGAACAAAAAATTACACCAATTCTGCTCCCTAAATCCAAAAGACAACCCATACGCTGTGGACGCTCTGCTGATATCTTGGCGCTTCAGGCTCGCATATGCTTTTCCCCCTCTAAATCTGATTCCTTTAGTTCTGAGGAAGATTCGGGAGGACAGGGCCCAGGTAATCTTGATAGCCCCGTTTTGGCCCAAGAGGGCTTGGTTTCCTTGGCTGAGGAAGATGTCTGTCTGCCAACCATGGATCCTGCCAGAGCTACCAGATCTGCTCTCCCAAGGGCCAATCCTCCATCCTCAAGTAGCCAACTTATACCTAGCGGCATGGAACTTGAGAGGTCCTTACTGAGGGGAAAAGGATTCTCTCAGAATCTGGTAAATACACTCCTTAAAAGTAGGAAACCCTCTACAACGAGCATTTATGTTAGAGTGTGGAGAAAATTTTTGTCATATTCAGGGGCTCAAATTGACCAAAAGCCATGTATAAACCAGATTCTCGAATTTTTACAAAAAGGCCTAGAAATGGGCTTGGCCACAAGTACTCTTAGAGTTCAGGTGTCAGCGCTAGGAGCATTATATAATCTTAATTTAGCCAGTAACCACTGGATTTCTAGATTTTTTTTTTTAAAGCAGTCACGAGGTCTAGACCAATTATTAAACAAAGGTTAGTCCCATGGGACCTAAATTTAGTACTCTCAGCCCTAACGCAAGCCCCATTCGAGCCCATTGATACCATCCCTGTAAAGATCCTTTCAATCAAAACAGCCCTGTTGGTTGCTCTCACGTCTGCTAGAAGGGTTAGTGATCTGCAGGCACTTTCCAGACATCCACCATACATGCAGGTTAGGGAGGATAGGGTAATATTGAAACCCGATCCCCTATATCTTCCTAAAGTTGCGTCAAAATTTCACAGGGTACAGGAGGTAGTCTTACCCTCATTTTGCTCTAATCCTGCTAACGATAAAGAACGTAGTTTTCATTCCTTAGATGTAAGAAGATGCCTCCTTAAATATATTGCAGTAACAGATGCCTGGAAAAAGGATAACTCCCTGTTTGTAGCCTATCATGGGGTGAGGAAGGGTCTTAGAGTATCTAAAAACACTCTAGCCAGATGGATTAGGGAGGCGATCTCTCTCGCTTATACCGCAGGTGGCAACGAAGTTCCAGATGGTATAAAGGCACACTCCACGCGAGCCATAGCATCTTCCTGGGCGGAGAGGTCAGAAGTGTCGATCGAAGACATATGTAAGGCGGCCACATGGTCTTCCCCTTCTACCTTTCTTAGACACTACAGATTAGATCTGGGTAGTTCCTCAGACCTTACGTTTGGGAGAAGAGTACTGGAAGCTATTATCCCCCCCTAAATCTTTCGTCTCTGAAAGTCTCTCGTTGTGCTGTCATGGCGACTGAATAAATACGTACGCTACTCACCTGGTAGCAGTGTTTTTTCAGGAGCCATGACAGCACCCTTAGATTCCCTACCCTATTTTTTTGGATGATTCAACACCCTGTTAGTTTTGGGTTAAAATTTATGTTCGCTTGCATAATAAAATATATTTATGTATATACTGCATCTGTGTTATTAACCAAGGTGGTCCTCTCATACTCTGGAAACAACTGACCTGGGAGAGAGGTACCGCCCTTTTTATGTCTGTAGGTTTCCTGTCCCTGAAGGGCGGATCCCCTCTCTCGTTGTGCTGTCATGGCTCCTGAAAAACACTGCTACCAGGTGAGTAGCGTACGTATTTCCTGTCCATTATCTGAGCCACTCAAGTCACCACGTACCACATGATTGATTACAGCAGTATCCTGTGCTTTCCTGTCCACGATTCAGTGAGCCAAGTGCTCAGTCTACACTGGCAGTGTCCCCAACTCCAGTCCTCAAGAGCCACCAACTGGTCATGTGTTCAGGATTTCCTTAGTATTTCACAGGTGATTGGAATTATTGCCTGTGAATGTGATGCAATTATCACCTGGGCAATACTAAGGAAATCTTGAAAACATGACCTGTTGGTGTCTCTTGAGGACCAGAGTTGGGGAACACTGATCTACAGTGTACCTCAGGGTCTATAGCAGCAGCAGTCCATGTTCCCTTTCCAGTTAGCCAGACATGCTGTCTACCACATGGCCAATCGCAGAGAACTTGCATTGCTCTATCTGCCAGTCGGTAAATCGCATGCACTATTTCTCTTGTACCAAATGACCATCTGCAGCAGCAGTCCAAATGTCCGATGGCGCTATCAGACCTACCTTCTATCATGTAAATCGCCCTGATTATGGTTGTAAATCATATAAATACATAACTTGGCACTCAACTTTTGTTCCAAGTTTTTTTTTTTTTTTTTATGCAGTCCAGCAAAAATAAACGTTTCAGTTCTCACCGGACCTTCATCAGGAACGTTGCTATGGTGGGAATAACCACTATGTACTTGTGAGTACTATAGTGGGTCCGTGACCATGTATAGAGCCAAAAACTCCCAGGTAAGGCAAAAGGTCACCGTATTAATTTAGGAGTCCCGAGGAACTGGTAGAGATCTGGTGCCTGGGTGAAGGCGCTCCCTCCGTGGGTACACTCCCACCAGCTGTCTGTTAGCGGTGGATGCCGCATTGGAGAGATCGTCACACCGCCCACTGGGTGAACCCGTTACATAGGGAGAATAGATGTACGCTATAAGGCCCCAAGGTTTCTCTAACAGACAGCTGGTGGGAGTGTACCCACTATTATACATGGAGGAAGCGCCTTCACCGAGGCACCAGATCTCTACCAGTTCCTCGGGACTCATTATAAAGTAATACAGTGACCTTTTGCCTTACCTGGGAGTTTTCGGCTCTATACACGGTCACAGACCCACTATAGTAATCTTCAAATTAAACAAAAGTTGAGTGCCAAGTTATATATTTATATTATTCACGGGATGGGCTCCCACTTGTGCACCACTTTTCAGCTGTGCAACGACATATTCACAATATGGTTGTGAATCAGACATGCCACAAAGTATCCAATAAGGCTACTTTCACACTAGCGTTAACTGCAATCCGTCACAATGCGTCGTTTTGCAGAAAAAACGCATCCTGCAAAAGTGCTTGCAGGATGCGTTTTTTTTCCCCCCATAGACTTGTATTGACGACGCATTGCCACACGTCGCATCCGTCGTGCGACGGATGCATCGTGATTTGGCGGACCGTCGGGAGCAAAAAACGCTACATGTAACATTTTTTTGCTCCTGACGGACCGCTTTTTCCGACCGCGCATGCGCGGCCGGAACTCCGCCCCCACCTCCCCGCACCTCACAATGGGGCAGCGGATGCGCTGGAGAAATGCATCCGCTGCCTCCGTTGTGCAGTGCGTTAAACGCTAGCGTCGGAATCTCTGCCCGACGCATTGCGACGGGGAGATTCCGACGCTAGTGTGAAAGTAGCCTTAGTCATGACTGCCATCTGCCAAGAATCGCCTTACACTCCTTAGCGGTCTGGGGTTATTACCCACTACCCTTTTAGACCCACCATATTTTCCACACCAGTGATAACCACAGTGTTTCTAGTGCTGTGCTCACTGTCCAACGAGTCAGATACTACATCTACCAGGATCCTTATGAGTGTTTATGGGGAGGTCTTGAGTGATCTCATTACAACAGTCCTTTTTTGTATTGGTACTTGCCCCTCTTTCAAATATCTATTATTGGGTTCTTATCAAGCTACAGCCAGGAACATGGGAACCTCTTCAGTCCTGGATCCTATTTCCAAACGTTGCAAAACTAGGTCTCCCCACCCCTACAAAGAATTGTATCCATTCTCTGCATTTACAGTTGTAATTAAGTTTGTACCCTTCCAGTGATTAGATTATGACTCTCGTCCCACGCTGTCTCTCCTGAACAATTCAGCTTTGAACTTGCGGAATCCCTGAATAATTCTGATCCTGCAATGCACAGATCCAATCTTTGTGCCCAGCTGGTTGCGTAGGCGAGTCTGTTTACAGTTTCCTGCACCAGGCATTTCTCAGGTTCCTCCTTTGATCAAACATCGTTGACCATATTGCCATTGTTGGTTCTCCTTTACAGCTAACAACATCCTTGACTCTCATCCCGATTCTGTCGTGTTGTGATTCAGGTCAAGGTAAGCGGCTCCACATGCAAAGACCCTTGCCCTTCCCTTCCAAGATGGTCTGAATCAGGCAAGAGCTACCCAATATCCCTCAGGTTATCTATACCTGTTTTCATAACCGGGGCCAATTGGTACAGTATTTGTTTCCCTAGGCTGGAACAGTCATCGTGTTAACTAAACTCCTCATTGGTATCTTTTTCCCTTCCCCATGACAGCACCGCACATTGAGATGGTATCCGCCCCCAGAAACAGGAAACCTGTAGCAGAGATAAAAGAATGGGTGGCACCTCTCCTCAGTTTTGGTTTCCTGTTCCAGTGTCGGGGTCGTCACGACAATACCCTTCCTTCACCAGTCATTCCAAATTAGATTATGTGAGCATTGGTACCGGAGTGAAGAATGAGTCAGACAAAAGCTGGTTCAATCTCATTGCATGCTCGTACTTCCACACGTAGTGGCAACGTCACAGCAACTGACTTTATTTCCTGATACACAACATTATATGATCTATTGGGGGAAGGTGTGCAGAGGGCGGGGTTCAGAATTTAGGGCAAAGGTGAATACTGGCAGCCATGTTAAATACAGTTACATTTGCATTAGCAAGCATAAAGGGGAAAAACTTATTGTTTCACAGCATAAGTATATAAAAGTACAAAAATATATAAAGAAAATATATTTTCACCTTGACAATCCCCCCCCTAAACACTAAGTTTTTTTTCCCTAAAAAGGAACATCCTTCGAGACTGTCCATGTGATGGGGAAAGGGGAGGTGGATTTCTTCATCCAGACACCTCAGAAGCTCTCCCCTTGTGAGAGGCCTCCAGGCAGCTGAACCCTTCACTAGCTTCACATGGAGTTCTCCCGCTGTCCCTAAACTAAATCTTAGCATCATCTGAGAGTAGTGGGTATTGTCTAACTTCTTGAGGGGGGCATACTTAGGGATCTCCCCTGGATCAGTGCCATCGCACTCTGGTGGGTCTACTTCTTGGTTGAGGAAGGTGCCAGTCGGAGTTGCCTCAGTGATAATCTTTTTATACAGGGGAATAACACAACAGAGGATTATCGATCCAACTACAAGAAGAGCAATCAACACCAGACAAGCTTGTTGAAGAAATCCTTTGAGCCCACCCAACCAACCGGAAAAGAAAGATGTCTACTCCAGCATTAGTTTTTAATTCTGCTACTAACCCATTTATCTTTTTAAGGGCTATCATGGTCTTTCCATTTACCCCAGAGTTCTGAGGGATATAGGTACAACATTCCTCTCCCACCATCCCACAGACTCCTCCTTTCTCAGCTAAGATCATATCAAGGGCTAGTCGGTTTTGGAGGGTCATTCTAGTATTAGGGCCCAATTCCTCAACTATACCCTGGAAAACATCACAGGTAAAATTGACAAACCTTTGTTCACTGTAATATATATATTGATCCAATCAACATTTTTGTTAATCTGCACCTGTGGGATTATGGAAGCAAAGCCAGCATAGATCTGGTTCTGGGCTTTAAATTGGTCAGGCACCCCCCTTGGCACTCCAATGGCATCGACATATACCAATGGATCTTCTTCATAACTCATATGGAGCTGATCGAGACTTCTCCTCTTTCTGGTATATTCATCAGGTGTCTCTGGATCCCAAGGTAAAATCTTGAACTGCATGGCTAGTTTAACAAGGGTGCATTGACCGACCTGTCCAGGTATTAGGCAACCTAGGACGGAGCTTACCATCTCCACATAACCAATAAATATCGTACATGTACTGTGTATGATTAGCTAGCAAATCAGTATCTAGGGAACTGTTCTCTTTGCAGAAACCTGTCTCGAAGACCCCTACTGGTGTACCTGTAGTGTCGTGGGAATTATAACAGGTATAATTATCAGCTAATACGGTTATCCCCCCTGGGATCTTTTAGTTTAGGTGCTTCATGAATTAGTGGGACATAATCTGAGCAATCAGTGGGCTTTAAACCCTTCAACAGATTCATAACACATTCAGTAGTATTAAGTATATCCAATATATCCCAAATTTGATCATCTGGATAATCTTTTGCCCTAACCAATTTATCCCACATTTGTATAACTGACAATTTTATTGGCTATACCCATCTGTACTACTAATCTTTCATGATATTGTACAAACTTATTATTCAAGGATGTTGGAGAATTTAGGCTGTCCCATTCGGTTATCAATATTATTATATGGAAATACGAAAAACCAAAACATTATGTCCCCTTATTTGCCGCTAGTCTGTTTGACCAGCTTGCAGTGCGATACGTGGATCCATGTCGGCCTTCCTTCCAGCTTTCCTGACATAGGAGTAATGAGGAGGACTTGGTAGGGACCGTCATACAAGGGTTCTAGTCCGTGTTTTCTGACATGCCTTTTCACGACCATAAAACCATCAGGCTTCAAATTGTGACCAATATTGGTTTCTGCTGAATCTGGAAGGAAAGAAAAAACTAAAACATGGGTGTTGGCAACATTTTTACTAAGCTGAATAACATATTGAACAGCACAGTCAGTTTCTTCTGACAACTACTGAGACTTGAAAATTTGCAACTGAGAACCTAGCACCAAACAATATCTCATATGGGGACAGGCCATGTTGCAATAGGGGTAGTACGAATGTGTAAGAGCCCTGGCCATGGAGCCGTAGTCTCCTGCATCAATTTGGTCAATTGTCCCTTCAGTGTGCCGTTCAGCCTCTTAACTTTCCCACTGGATTGTGGATGGTACGGAGTATGGAGGGCTACAGTGGATCCAAGCATTGTCAGAACCTCCTGATACACATAAGAAGAAAAGGCCGGGCCTTAGTCACTTTCAACAACTCCTGGAACACCATATCTGCATATAACTTCCATCACCAGTTTCTTTGCTGTGATCTTTGCAGTCACGTTGGTAACGGGGAATACTTCTGGCCAACTGGAGAACATATCGACAACCACCAGACAATATTGATACCTTCCAGACTTGGGCAACGTGATGAGGTCCACCTGGAGCCTTTGGAAAGGATAGTCAGGCTTAGCAAGGTGCTTCGGGGGTACACGTTGAAGTTGACCGGGATTGCCGGTCTGACAGATACCTCGATGTGTGGGCCCATGCGCCCACGTGGCAATAGCAGGGTACATCCGCTTAGGGAGACACACAAGTTGGTCCTTTTTCCAGAGACCATGTCCATACGTGCTCCATCAGCTTTCCAGTGCTTCACTTCTTCCTTTGGAGACATTCTCTGCATCGTCATTAAGCGGTCTCGCGGGTTCTGACAGAAGACCTCAGTCTGGCATAGATCATCAGGTTCCTGTAGAGTCAGTGTTTCTTGTAACTGTTTACGCTGAGAGTGTGTGGTCACCATAGCTGGTATGGTCTGTTCAACGGGTAGGAGAGCAGCAGCTTTTGCTTGCATATCCGCAAAGGCGTTACCAACAGTCTGTGGACTGTTCCATAGTACCGTGCTCCTTAACTTTGATAATGGCCACCTGAGTAGGTAATTTGATTGAGTCCATGAGGGCTTTAACAGCTTCAACATTCTTCACTGAGTCCCGGCGGTAGTAACAAACCCTCGATTGGTCCATAGGGCTCCGAAACCATGAGCAATACCAAATGCATACTGTGAGTCCGTGTATATTAGCCCGCCTGTCTTTGGCCAAAGTACATGTAGTAGACAGAGCCTGAAGTTCTACTTCTTGTGCTGACAGTGAGGGAGGGAGTGCAGCTCCGGGCAATACGGTATCTTCCGTAGTAACAGCTTATCCTGTGCGGAATCTGCCAAAATCATCGCCATATTTTAAACAGTCTTTCAGGGCATTGTAGAGAGGTAGCATTATGCGGGATGCGTCCGGTATTCACTGACAACAATAAGTACATAGTCCAAGGAAACGCTGGAGCTCAGTCTCATCTTTTGTAGCTGACGGCTATTTTTCTTTCTTCTTTGAGGTGTCTGGCACCCTGAAGGAGACAGTGACCCAAAAATATCACTTGACCAAGGCAGAACCGAAGTTTCGAGGCCGAAACCCGACAGTTCAGATCTGCCAGATACTTGCGAAGGCTAACAGTGGCAACAATGGCTTCCTGCTCTGTCTGTGCACACAACAAAAGGTTACCCACATACTGAAGCAGCGTGACATAAGGATATTCTAACTGCCAGGGTAAAAGATATTGGCCCATATTTTTTTTTTTTTTTTGCAAACTGATTGGGAAAGGGCGTGTAAGATACAGATCTCATTATATTCATCTGCATAGGGGTTATATAACATAAGTACCATTTGACCATCATCTTGGAATTATACTCTGGAGCGGAACTGTGATAATAAATCTGCCCTCAGTAAATTTACCGGACATGAGGGAGAGATTACGAACTGAGCAGTAACTTCAGGGAAAGATCCCACAGGGATGGGTTTTGTGAGAGTATATTTATTGGGTTTGCCATCTACTCTAATTAAAACAAGCTCTTGGTCTGAGAATTAACATAGCGAGGGAGATTCCCAGACACAGGGTTAAAGTGGATATTGGAGTATGAGACTAGATTTGTGTAGGGGAGGGGGGCTGGAGCCTGGGCCACTGATAAGGAACGAGCTGTGTCCTTGTACTGCGGGGACTAGAGAGCGCAGCTGCTGATTTAACCTCTAATCTCACTGCTGATACAGAATGGGTTAAGTTCTTCTGGAAACTTTGTACTACTTTTAATGCATCGTCCGGAGTGGAATTCTCGATGTCAGGTCTAACTGACATTATTGCCTCTTTCAATTCAGATTTAAAACTCGGACATCAAAGCTACCACAAAAACGTGTGAATGGACTTTATTATACAGTGAAAACCCCAGATCTTTAAACACTACCATAAGACACCCATAGAACTTCTCGGCAGTCTAGGATATATTGGTGCCTTGGGGTTAAGGGGCACAGAGCTTACAGTCGGGAGAAGAGACTTAATTTCCTGGGGAGGGACCATATTACCTAACAGGGAGCCCCCCTGTACCAAATTTCTTATTGTTTGCTTTCCCAACACATTAATCTCAGTCACTTTCTCAGTTCCTTCTTGCACCACAAAACATCCAGTTTTTTGTCATAGCAATAGACAATTTTCCTTTTTCAACGTAACAATCTAAAACAAAACACCATATTTTACTTTAAACTTACAATAATTCTTACTACACAAGGAGAGGACGCAGCGACTCGTCCCCTCCATACCAGAAACACGGAACAGATAAGCACATCACAGCATTCCTCAACACAAAAGAAAGCAATAGCGCGGCGGTTTGACCCCTCCCATCGGGTGTCTCGGAAAACCACACAGAGTAACGGAATACAGCAGTTCTCAGACTTAATTAATTTCTACAAAACCTTCACACAATTCATATGCCAGAACACCTTAGAAAAACCAATGATTGAGACATTTTATAACCAAACACGGGCTCTGCATCCTATGATCCTCCCTCTCCATCAACCTCTTTCCATTCTTCATTCTTTAAGCCTCGTGCAACTCGCAGATGAGCTTGCGCTTGTTCTAACAATCCTTTATCTTTCAACATGCCCCTTTTGTTCTCTATGAGATTGTGCCATGTAGACAGCTGCAATCTCCCTGACGAGGGCAATCCTACATGCTTGTACAACCTCTCAACATTCTTGACTGCCTTCTTGCCCTCCCGTGACTCTACTATTGTCTTGACTGCCACAGCATCCTCACTTAACTCGTGGGGCACGGACTTCTTCTGCTTCAAGAGACGCAACATGACTCACAGAATACTACGCCCTGCTGCAGCCCAGGATCGCTGACAACAACACTATGTCCCTAAAAAACATGGAGCCTCTCGTTCAACGTGCTATGAATAAAGAGCCTCGCGCTCGATATCCTGTCCCTAACCTGAACACTAGTGATTACAGTCTGCCCTGTCACGATATTCTAAACAGTCAGGAGGCGGTCTCCTAGTGAGAGCCCTACACAGAAATACAGGTGGTCCTCTCTCGGGACGTCTTAATTACCTAGTTGGTACAATATCACAGAGGCTGCGTCTCCTGTCCCTTTCTCAAAGCCGCCCCAATCCACAAACTTCCTCAATCTTTCACTCTATCACTACTAGGCAATAGTCACGGGTAGGGTGGTTGAATGGAGTACAATGACCGGTGGAGGAGGTGTGGTGTACACGAGGACGCGCAGAATGCGACGTCTATCAGTTGCTGGTTCGAAGCGTGGCACGGGATCGCGCTCGGTCTCACCCCCCGACCGGTCACTCCTCGGACCCAAGGAGACCACAGACTAACCAATAACGGCTGAAACACTAGCAAGTGTGACACATACATAGTATGTGATCTCCACTTACCGTGTTTGGAGGGTGATCAGTCCTCGAGGTCAGCCACTACGGCTGTCGTCCACGGACGTCCAGGCATGGGTCCAGGGGGTCTCGGATCGCCGGCCACGCCCCACGTTGGTTGCGCCAAATTGTCGGGGTCGTCACGACAATACCCTTCCTTCACCAGTCATTCCAAATTAGATTATGTGAGCATTGGTACCGGAGTGAAGAATGAGTCAGACAAAAGCTGGTTCAATCTCATTGCATGCTCGTACTTCCACACGTAGTGGCAACGTCACAGCAACTGACTTTATTTCCTGATACACAACATATGATCTATTGGGGGAAGGTGTGCAGAGGGCGGGGTTTAAGCAATATGTCTAGTATTCAGTCTTTCTGGTTGGTCTGACGTCATCTGATGGATCTTCCTTTGTCCACGTCGCTTTAAGTATCATTTCAAGAGAAATTATACTTGGCTTCTGGAATGTGAAACTTGCTTCTTTAGCGGAATCAGAATTTAGGGCAAAGGTGAATACTGGCAGCCATGTTAAATACAGTTACATTTGCATTAGCAAGCATAAAGGGGAAAAACTTATTGTTTCACAGCATAAGTATATAAAAGTACAAAAATATATAAAGAAAATATATTTTCACCTTGACACCCGCAGACTGATGCCTGTGCTGAAATGGCTCCAGAGGGATCCTCCTCTGATGCTTTCCGCCAGGCTGGGGGGGGAGTCGGCTGCAGCTGGGCGCGGTGGTGCGCGTCTGTGATCCCGGCCATGGGGAGCTGCCTGGCCGCGCTTGTCCCCTTCCTGGAATCCCCGGCGGCCGCTCCTGTCAGGAGGCTAGGCCGGGGTGCAGGCGTGCCCATCACGACGCAGGCACCGACTGAATGGGTGACTTCCGGTCACGCCGGAAGTGACGTCACACGCCTGAGAGAGAGGGTGTGCTGGACGCTTCCAGGTGGAAGTCGTTCCAGGAGCGCGCACACCGCTCCACTCATAAAACAAGACAGCGCACAGTAACCAGCGGTGAGCAGCTTCAAGCATGGCGGAGCCCGCTGAAGACTCGCACCAGAGGAGGACCCACAGCCTGTCGTGGTATTCATGGGTTCGGTGGGTGAGTGCCTTTGTAAGGCGAAGCACACTTTTAGTGATGACCCTATATCATGTTTATATTATAGGGTAGGAAGGCCACCACAAAGCAGAAGAATAGGGTGTGTGCATTATGCAGGGAAACCCTCCCTAAAACTTATGAGAAACGGATCTGTCGGCCGTGTATTGAGAAAACCGTAGCCGAAGTCGCCATCCCTACTCCAAAGCATTAAAACCATCATTAGAGATGAGGTGAAGATGTCAGTAAAGCGACAATCTGCTCTGAAAAACCCACCCCTCCTCATACCACTAAAAATCCCCAAAGCTCTGATATAGATTCAGAGGAAGAGCTGGGAGAATTACCCCCCTCCAAAAACTCAGATCTAGACTCATCGGATTAGGAGTGTGGCCACCCTTATTTCTTATCCGAGAATATTGGGGAATTGTTAAAATTGGTTAGGTCCACTATGGGGGTTAAAACGCCCAAGGAACAACGCATGGTACAAGACTCTATATTTAGCAATTTAGAAGGGAAAAAACGGAAGGTTTTTCCTTTTCATGAAAGCCTCCTAAATTTAATTGAGTGGAAAAAACCTAACAAAGATGTCAGTACTGCAGACACTAAAACGTAAATATCCGTTTGACGAGGAAGTCTGTGATAAATGGGAGAAAGCCACTAAGATTAGATGCCGCCATCGCCAGCACATCTAAAGGAATAGCCTTACCATTTGAAGATATGGGTGCCCTAAAAGACCCCCTTGACAAGAAGGCCGATGCTTTCTCAAAATCCGCTTGGGAGGCATCAGCGTGGTCATTTAAGCCGGGGGTTGCCACCACTTGCACAGCTCTTGCTATGGTCAAGTGGCTGGAGGAATTAACTGAGCAAATTATAAATAAATGCCTGAGAGAGACTGTTAGAGGCAATACCCTCAATACAGAACTCGGCAGGTTTTCTAGCGGATGCGTCGGTGGATTCCGTTCGATGTGCCGCCCGTGTGTGCGCCCTATCAAACTCAGGGCGTAGGGCATTATGGCTAAAAAAACTGGAACGCAGACTTCTAGTCTAAAGAAACTTTGTGCAGTCCCTTGTGAGGGTCAGTACCTTTTTGGTAAAACATTAGATGAACTACTGGAAAAAGCTTTGGATAAAAAGAAACGGTTTCCACTTCCTCCCTTCTTTAAACGTCGTTGGGGTGATACTCGCTCGTCCTTTTGAGGATCAGGAAATAGGGGTGGCCGTGGACGATCTGATGATAGGTCCATGCGAGGAAGACCCTGGAGGAAAGATAAGGGATTACTCTTCAATAAGCCTCCCCCTGGATAAAAATCAAAACCGCAATGACGCCAGGAATCCGGTGGGAGGAAGGCTCCAACATTTCCTCCATCAATGGTTGGCATTACCTGCCTCTCAATGGATAACAAATTTATTATCCGAGGGCCTGCGACTAAATTTCATCAGACCCCCGCCACGGAGAGTAATATTCACTCAAGTGGGCAAGAAAAATCAGGCTGCAATAGAGAAAGAAATTTGAATCCTTTTACAGAAGAAAGTACTAAAAAAGGTACCACATCAACAAGTTGGACAAGGGTTCTACAGCACCCTTTTCCTTACACCAAAACCAGGTGGTTCAATGAGAACTATATTCAACCTAAAATCGTTAAACCGATATATCCGGGTGGAAAAGTTCAAAATGGAGACTCTTAAGGTCGGCAGTGAAGTTACTCTGTCCAGGGTGCTACATGGTGGTAATAGACTTAACCGACGCCTATTACCATGTACCAATTTGCGAAGAACAGCAGCAATACCTAAGATTGGTAGTAGAAATAGCTCAGGTTCCCACTCATCTATAATATCGGTGCCTTCCCTTCAGGGTCTCAGTAGCTCCCCGGATATTTACAAAAATAATATCGTAAATAGCATCTTACGTAAGGAAGGAAGATATACTGATGGTACTCTATTTGGATGACTTACTTGTAGCGGACGACGAACAAAAATGCGGAGAGGCGGTCACAAGGGTACTAGAAATACTGACAAAATTGGGCTGGATAATAAACTTAAAAAAGTCAAGACTAAATCCAGCCCAGATACAGGAATTCCTGGGAATCCAGCTGAATTCAATCGAGCAAAAATGCGTTCTTCCAGAAAGAAAGATTCACTCCGTCATTCAAAAAAATACATCAAGTACTGACGGGTCACCCCATCTCTCTAAGTTCCGCAATGTCACTTCTAGGGCTCCTAACAGTGACAATTCCAGCAGTCAAGTTGACGCAAGCCCATGCAAGAGAATTACAACATCAGATCTTGTCCGAACAGTTGGTGGTTACATGCAATCTGAATTGGAAAATACTCCTATCACCGCAGGTACAAGAATCGTTGAAGTGGTGGCTGAGCACGGAAAACTTAATAAATGCTGTACCATGGTCAATTCAAGACCCGATAGTACTAACTACGGATGCAGGGCCATTAGGTTGGGGAGCAGACCTGTCAGATCTAGTTCTACAGGGTCCGTGGGAACCCTCAATTAGAACAGCATACTCTAACCTAAAAGAGTTGACAGCCGTAAGGCGAGCACTTCTCCAAGCAGGAAAAAAGCTCCAAGGAAAACACGTCACAATACTGTCCGACAACAGTACTACTATAGCATACATAAAACAACAAGGAGGAACAAGATCGGATGCCAAACGACTGTTCGAATGGGCAGAAAACAACCTTTTGTCTTTATCAGGAACGCACTTAAAGGGAAAAGAAAATCTTGTGTCGGACTTCTTAAGTTGTCATGTATTACGTCAGGGAGAGTGTTCCCGGAACCAAGACGTATTGGGAAAATCTGTGCTATCTGGGGCATGCCAGAGATAGATTTATTTGCCACAAGAAAAAAAATGACAGGAAAACAGGTTCTACTCCCTCAATCCAGGAGAACACCCGGAGGGGGTAGATGCACTGCTACACCAGTGGAAATTTAATCTATGGTATGCATTTCCTCCTATTCAAATAATTCCGATAGTCCTAAAAAAGATTTGAGAGGACAAAGCGCGGATAATCCTTGTAGCACCCTTTTGACCGAGACGGGCATGGTTCACATGGCTCAGATGCATGTCTATCTCGGACCCATGGATCCTCCCGGACCAAATTTCCTACACCAGGGCCCAGTGCTACATCCTCAAGTGCACAGACTCTATCTCACCGCCTGGAACTTGAGAGGGGACTGTTACTAGCAAAGGGTTTCTCGAACTCTTTAGTAGACACGTTGCTCACCAGCAGAAAAAATGTAACATCTGATAAGTACCAAAAGATATGGGAAAAGTTCCTGGAATTCTCAGGATGGAAGTTGTCCAATATGACCCAGAAAGTCTCGGTAAAAGAAATACTGGAATTCCTTCAAAAAGGGCTGGAAAGAGGGTTACCTACTGACACCCTAAAAGTACAAGTCTCTGCCCTGGGTGCATTGTTCGACCAAAAACTTGCAGATCACCCCTGGGTCTACCGGTTCATCCGAGTTTCATTTGCAACGAGACCCTCAAAATTATTACCTAAGGTGCCTCCCTGGGATCTAAATTTAGTCCTAAATGCCTTAAACTCTCTTCCTTTCGAGGCTCTTGCTTCTATCTCGGAGAAGGCCTTAACTTTAAAAACAGTACTCCTGGTTGCCCTAACGTCGGCTCGGGGTATCTGCGATCTGCAAGCTATTTCTGTAAATCCTCCATATACTACCTTTTTGGAGGACAGAGTGATCATAAAAACTGACCCGGCCTTCTTTCCAAAGGTCAATTCAAAATATCACAGGGACCAGGAAATAATTTTGCCCTCATTTTGTGCAAATCCAAAATCCCAGGGAGAACAAGCTTTTCATTGCCTTGATGTAAGACGTTGCCTACTCTAATACATAGAAATGTCAAAATCATGGCGAAAGTCGTCAACCCTTTTTGTCTCCTTCCAGGGGGCAAACAGGGGTAAAAAAAAACTTCAAAATCAACTATTGCACCGTGGCTTTGTATGGCTATTGCACTGTCATAGCCACGTCCTGGGCCCTGGGCTGAAAGGGCAAATGTGTCTGTAGAACAGATTTGCAAAGCAGCAGTATGGTCTTCACCCTCCACTTTCTTCCGCCACTACAGGCTAGACCTAGGGCCCTCAAACCTAGGCTTCGGTAGGAAAGTGTTAGCTGCTGTTGTCCCACCCTAGGATTCTATTTTATTTCTTCCTCTCAATGTGCGGTGCTGTCGTGGGGAAGGGAAAAAATGATAATTGCTTACCGGTAATTTGATTTTCCAGAGCCATGACAGCACCGCATTAGTTCCCGCCCTATCTTGGTGATGGTTGTGTGATGCACAAAAAAAAAAAACTCCATCAAACGTAAAAGAAAGTGTATAATAGTGACCTTGTTAAGTAATATACAGGTGTACTAATTTGGCGATTACCTTGCATACTCTGAAACAAAAACTGAGGAGAGAGGTGCCGCCCCCTTCTTTTATCTCTGCTACAGGTTTCCTGTTCCTGGGGGCGGATACCATCTCTCAATGTGCGGTGCTGTCAAAGCTCAAATTACCGGTAAGTAATTATCATTTTTTCCATTCTGGCGTTTTCTGTCTCTCGGCTCTCCATTTTCATTCTTCAGCACTTGGATTCTAGGTACAGGCTTTGCCATGGTCAACTCTTCAGGGAGTTGGTAGGTTTCCTTCCCAGGTTTTGCGTGGCTTACTTCAGGCACTCAGGATTTTTTTTCCCATTTATATATTGATCAGTATACGACGGTACCTTATCTTTCCTTTTGGGATCTTCGGCTCAGGTACTGCTGTGCCTTCCAACACCCTCCAAGATGGCTAATTCCACACAGCTTTTGGCCTTTCTGCACCTGGTAAGATCGGATTCAGTGCATCTCTTCTGGACTGCAGAGACTACTAGAATCTGTTAGCCCCAGGAGTTCACATCAGATTAAGGTACCATTACACTCAGCGACGCTGCAGCGATATAGACAACGATCCGACCCAAACTAGATCGCTGGAGCGTCGCTGTTTAGGTCGCTGTAGAGACGTCAAACACAGCAACTCCAGAACGATGCCTCTTCAGTGTCAGTTCAAGGATCAACCATTTGATCTAGGGCTCCTCCCTTTTTTCTACATGCTGAGATTCTTTGCATTTTTTTTTCTCAGGGCTCTCTCCCACTCTGGCTTGATCTCCAACAGCCCATAATCGGCCCTTATATCTACCCTGTCTCTAGTTTTTGGAACATGCTGCCTCAATTTGCATGCGCACCACTCCTTTCCAAGAGGGTCCTCTGCTTTCCTTCTCTGAACTCAATCACTCCAACTTTCCTTCCATGTGTTCTCTCGTCTAAGCATACTCCTAGTCTTGGTCTACTGGCGGGTTTCTTCCCTCATTCTTCGCAAGAGTTCCTTCAGACTGAAGAAAGTTTATGACCAGCGTCTCCTTTCTTATCTGCTAGGAACTAACAGTGTTGATTAGCCTATGGATCCTCAGTAGGATAATTAAGCCTCCTTTCCCTCTTCATCTGGAACTCTGCGGATAAGTATTCTCTCCCTTCCTTCCATGGCAACACCTAGGACTCCCAAGGTATAACGCTATACTGGTCAACCTTGGTGGAGGCATCTGGTCTTGGGCTGATCAATGTCTGCTGATTTCATCCACAGGAAACTGTTTGTTCTACCGACTTCCTAATCATGTGAAAGGTCTTCGATGGGAGATGGGTTGTCTCATCGGAATGCTGTCTGTTTTATTTCATCAGAAGGTTCTTGTCCATAGTTGTTTATGACAGAGCATATCCTACATTGCCTCGTAGAGTTCCAGGGTTCTCTACGAGGGTTCTCGGGCCACTTCCAGATTCCACGACTCAGCGATTGTTCTCCATCACTTTCACAGTCACACCTTCCTCACGCCTATCAGGGAGGTTTGTTTACATTCATAGGCTAAGTTCACATTAGCGTTGTGCGGCGCAGCGTCGGGCGCAGCCGCGGCGACGCATGCGTCATGCGCCCCTATATTTAACATGTAAAGAAGCTGCGGAGACACCATCACGTGTTTCTCGACGCAAGCAGTGAATAGCCAGGCCTTTCCCCGGTAAGGAACAACCACGGGAAGGGCAGCATCCTATGAAGGAAAGCCACCTATGCCAAGCATGGTATCCATCCACAGACAGCTTGCGTCGAGAAACACGCGATGGTGTCTCCGCAGCTTCTTTACATGCATCTGCATATTTCCCATAAGGGATGGGGGCAGTGTTCTGGAATCACTGCGTTGAGAAACACGTGATGGTGTCTCCGCGGTGTTGGATGTTTTGGTCTCCCCGAGGCCAATCATCTGTGCCTTTATAGCCTATATTTAACATGGGGGGCACATGGACATGCGTTGTTTTGTGTTTTGTGACGCATGGGTCATTTTGGCGCAACTGTCAGGGCGCAGAGGACGCTGCATGATGCAGTTTTTTTCTGCGCCAAAAATGCAAAAAGTGAACGCATGCATCACAAAACGCTGCG
The DNA here is from genome assembly GCF_032444005.1 of Ranitomeya imitator. Classification (NCBI taxonomy): domain Eukaryota; kingdom Metazoa; phylum Chordata; class Amphibia; order Anura; family Dendrobatidae; genus Ranitomeya; species Ranitomeya imitator. The sequence continues at coordinate 191,034,477 of NC_091283.1, forward strand.
TTGTGCATGCATTTTGCATGCGTTGTGCGTTGCGTCGCCGACGTTGCGCCGCACAACGCTAATGTGAACGTAGCCTTACAGTATTCTCTGGGAAACGTCTATATCTTTTTTCCAGATCTATCTTCTGCGCTTTGTCAATCTGGCTATTCCAGTTTTTCTCAGCCTGCTCGTTTAATGCAGCATCCAAGCTCCAGTTCCCCATTCACAGCATGTTTAAGAACTACAGTTAGGGCCAGAAATATTTGGACAGTGACACAATTTTCGCGATTTGGGCTCTGCATGCCACCACATTGGATTTGAAATGAAACCTCTACAACAGAATTCAAGTGCAGATTGTAACGTTTAATTTGAAGGGTTGAACAAAAATATCTGATAGAAAATGTAGGAATTGTACACATTTCTTTACAAACACTCCACATTTTAGGAGGTCAAAAGTAATTGGACAAATAAACATAACCCAAACAAAATATTTTTATTTTCAATATTTTGTTGCAAATCCTTTGGAGGCAATCACTGCCTTAAGTCTGGAACCCATAGACATCACCAAACGCTGGGTTTCCTCCTTCTTAATGCTTTGCCAGGCCTTTACAGCCGCAGCCTTCAGGTCTTGCTTGTTTGTGGGTCTTTCCGTCTTAAGTCTGGATTTGAGCAAGTGAAATGCATGCTCAATTGGGTTTAGATCTGGAGATTGACTCGGCCATTGCAGAATGTTCCACTTTTTGGCACTCATGAACTCCTGGGTAGCTTTGGCTGTATGCTTGGGGTCATTGTCCATCTGTACTATGAAGCGCCGTCCAATCAACTTTGCAGCATTTGGCTGAATCTGGGCTGAAAGTATATCCCGGTACACTTCAGAATTCATCCGGCTACTCTTGTCTGCTCTTATGTCATCAATAAACACAAGTGACCCAGTGCTATTGAAAGCCATGCATGCCCATGCCATCACGTTGCCTCCACCATGTTTTACAGAGGATGTGGTGTGCCTTGGATCATGTGCCGTTCCCTTTCTTCTCCAAACTTTTTTCTTCCCATCATTCTGGTACAGGTTGATCTTTGTCTCATCTGTCCATAGAATACTTTTCCAGAACTGAGCTGGCTTCTTGAGGTGTTTTTCTGCAAATTTAACTCTGGCCTGTCTATTTTTGGTATTGATGAATGGTTTGCATCTAGATGTGAACCCTTTGTATTTACTGTAATGGAGTCTTCTCTTTACTGTTGACTTAGAGACAGATACACCTACTTCACTGAGAGTGTTCTGGACTTCAGTTGATGTTGTGAACGGGTTCTTCTTCACCAAATTAAGTATGCGGCGATCATCCACCACTGTTGTCATCCATGGACGCCCAGGCCTTTTTGAATTCCCAAGCTCACCAGTCAATTCCTTTTTTCTCAGAATGTACCCAACTGTTTATTTTGCTACTCCAAGCATGTCTGCTATCTTTCTGATGGATTTTTTCTTTTTTTTCAGCCTCAGGATGTTCTGCTTCACCTCAATTGAGAGTTCCTTTGACCGCATGTTGTCTGCTCACAGCAACAGCTTCCAAATGCAAAACCACACACCTGGAATCCACCCCTGACCTTTTAACTACTTCATTGATTACAGGTTAACGAGGGAGATGCCTTCAGAGTTAATTGCAGCCCTTAGAGTCCATTGTCCAATTACTTTTGGTCCCTTGAAAAAGAGGACGCTATGCATTACAGAGCTATGATTCCTAAACCCTTTCTCCGATTTGGATGTGGAAACTATCATATTGCAGCTGGGAGTGTGCACTTTCAGCCCATATTATATATATAATTGTATTTCTGAACATGTTTTTGTAAACAGCTAAAATAACAAAACTTGTGTCACTGTCCAAATATTTCTGGCCCTAACTGTATGTAGGGAAATCCTCCCTATTGTCGATGTTGAGTCTAGTTTGTTTCTCAGCGTCCTATGTGCACGTTTTTACCTCCCTTTCAGGGAAAGTATTTTTTCTTTTTCGCTTCATTGGGGGACACAGGTAACCATGGGTGTATGCTGCTGTCGCTAGGAGGCTGACACTATGCAAATAAAGATAAAGTAATTCCTCCCCGGCAGTATCCACCCTCCGACAGGCACCAGGCAACTAAGTTTTTTGCTTAGTGTTTGTAGGAGGCGAACCTGGATCTAACACCAGATCCGCTTTATCTTTCCTTTACAGGGTTTTGTGTGTTTATTATTCATTTTCCCTTTCTTTTTCAGATCTCTTCTCTGGGTAATAGGGTGCAGTTTTCTCACCCTGTTTTCCCTACATAATGTGGCCGAGAGAGAAATGTGGTATCACCCGCATCGCACACTCTCGGACCCGCTGGGCAGGACTTCGTCCCCTGTCACCCCTATGGGTGTTTCAGGGTGACCGTTTTGGTGGCCAGTCCTTGCCCGTTTCCCCTCCTCATCCCTCTCCTCGGAGTGGTCTGAGAGGAAGATGGTGGTCACCTGCGGTGACCTCCCCCTTTTTTAAGGGGGTTGACGCCATCTTCTGCGCCGCGGAATGATGTGGGAAGGAGGATCCCCCTCTTCCAGGACCCTGCCTACCCTCCAAGGGCTCCTGACGTGATCCTCGGCTACAGGGACGGCCCTTCAATCAGGTAGAAGACTTACTTTTCCCTCTGTACGCAAGCCAGCCGCAGCATTCCCCCATCTGCAGCGCTCGCTGCTGTACCGTTTAGCCTTTGAACCGTCTTTTATTTAAATTTCACACCTGTTTTCCACAGCGTGCGCTTTTCTCTGCCTCTCTCCTTGGCAGACGTCGTTCGGTAAGCCACGCTCCCTCCTCGGCTTTTCCAGTCAGTCTCTCTTCAGCACTGGGCACGTCTCCTCTGGAGCCCAGCGCTGGCATTGGACGCGTTCGGGCGGGCCACGCCCCCATTCAGCGTACAACCTTTCAGGCCGTCGGTCACGCCCCCTTTTTTCCGGCACGCTCTATAGCGCTCTATGCGCTTCTCTGGTGGGATATCTCCATCGTGTTGCGTGGCCAAGAGGACCTCTTCTAAGCGGGGGACACCGTTTCCTGCACTGTCACTGCGCCTGGTGTCTGGTAGGCTTTGCTATTCTCCTCCCCCGGCCTGTACTTCCCTAAGCAGCATCGCCTGCTGGCATCCTGCTTCAGGTATCATTCACTCTCTACCTATGCCCAACCCTACAGGGGCCCCCGGCTATATCCCCACGGTGATTCACTACACTTGTCCCCTCTGTGAGAAAAAGTGGATTTCAGGCCAGCCGTCTCCTTTCTGTCCGTCCTGCAGTCCTTCTATCATGTCTGTCCCTCAGGAAGTCCCTAATGCTCGAGATGAGTGCACTCCCCCTCCCCCGGAGTGAGCTGTCACCATGTCTCAGTCAGTCTCTGACCTGACTAAAGTGTCCCAGTCCCTGGTTCAGATCCTGGAATGTATTCCGCTTCTAAATACCGCCATCAGTGCCACGAACACCTCACACGGCGATTCACTCGCACCTGACCAAGACCCTCATAGGGGCAGACTTGAGAAAAGATCCAGGAAGCAGTCTCTGTCTAGATCCTCATCCAGTTCACCGGATCGCACTGCATCAGCTGGAATACCCCTCTCTACCCGTTCCCCCTCCTTGCAGGCGGACGTCGGGTCAGATGTAGTGTCTCAGTCAGAGTCTGATTCGGATGCAGATCAGACCTCCGGAACGCAGGATATGGTTGATAGCCTTATTTCAGCTATTATTCAAACACTTGAGCTTAAAGAGGAAGAGACAACCTCTCAGGACATCTCCATTTCATTCAAACGGATGAAACATCCCTCTAGAGTTTTTCCCAATCACCAAGAGTTTGACAACACTATATCTAGACACTGGGAACATCCCGGCAAGCGCTTTCCAGGAAAGAAACGTCTGGACATTTTATATCCTTTTGATTCAGACCTTGTCAACAAATGGTCCGAATCACCTAAAGTAGATCCTCCTGTGTCTAGATTATCCTCACATACTTTGTTGTCCATTCCTAAAGGATCCCACGGACAGGCAAATTGAGACTTTAACCAAATCAGCATTTGACGCTTCTGGCACCTCTCTGCCCCAATTTCACCTCTTCTTGGGTGGCAAAAGCTGTATCGGCCTGGGCCAAGATCCTGCGTAGAGGCATTGTATCTTGGGCTCCTGCAGAGGAGCTAGCGGATTTAGCGGATAAGATTGCCCACGCAGGAAAATATCTCTTAAATGCCTCCCTGGATGCGGCCGCTTGCTCCGCAAGGGCTAACAGCAACATCATTGCCTGTGATGTATTGTACATAGTCTGTTTAGAGTCTTGTGATTGGGTGCGAGGAAGACACAGTAGACACAGGTTTAGTTATGACTTGCTTGTATTACTGCATACAAGTATGCCACAGGGAAAAGGCTTCACACAATTGCAGGTACACAGGCAGGAGACACAGCAGATGGCACGGCAGGTCAGAGTAAACGTTAAGTTCAACATTAAGCACAAACTGATTCAGAGTCTCTCTCTCTGTTACTTCCCTTGCAAAAGTAGATTAGCATGCAGCAGAGTTCCAGTGTCCACAAGTGTCCCAGAGATCCACAGTAGAAGATAGAGTCCAAGACTTCCAGGAGCAGGTCACAGGCTGACTGCAGACATGATTCAGAAGCACTGATTGAACAGCTGAGGCTGCTTATAAAAGGCAAGAGGCAGAGAACAGGGTGGAAACATAGAAGCTAGAAACTCCATACTGACTCAGGGCAAAGTAGTTGCAGCAGGACAAAGCAAAATGGCCGACGGAAAAGTTAGGTTTCAATAACAGAAAACAACAGCAGATATAGCAAAAATACTGAGAATCCTAAAATTCCCATTCGCCGAATTCTTTGGCTGAAGGCGTGGAACGCAGACCTCGCTTCTAAAAAATCTCACTAGTCTGCCTTTCCCGGGCTCCAGGCTCCTTGGCACACAGCTGGACCAAATGATCTCTGACGCCACTGGTGGTAAGAGAATTTCTCTACTTCAATCTAAGCCTAGGCATCCCTTCAATAGGAAGGGACCCCAGTCCTTTCGCCTCTTTCGGTCCTTCACCTCCTCTGGTGGTGCCTCTCAACAGGACCGCTCTGCCACCCAAGGGGAACGTAAGAAATCTGCCTTCAGGCCTACCCCTCACTGGAGAGCTAAAAGCCGCTCCTCTAAATGCTCTGGATCTCACGGCCATAGATTTTCTTCAAAATGACGGGTCACCCCACCTGGATATCTTTCCAGGGTGAGAGGCAGGCTTCTTCTGTTCACAGAGGCTTGGTTATTGGTGGTCGACAACGCCTTGGTCAGGGAGATCGTCACTTCGGGCTACAAAATAGAATTTTCTTCGCCCCCAGGAAGACGTTTCTTCCTCTCTCGTCCACCCAAATGGCCCTCCCATGTCCCAGGGCTTCTCCAGGCTGTCGCTTCACTCCTCGCCTCAGGGTTAATCATCCCAGTTCCTTACCACGAGCGGTTTTCGGGTTTTTAATCGAATCTGTTCATAGTCCCAAAGAAAGACGGCTCTGTCCGCCCCATTTTGGACCTCAAGCAGTTGAATCGTCACCTCCGGATTCGGCACTTCAAGATGGAGTCTCTGCGCTTGGTGATTGCCTTTATGGAACCGGGAGAATTTCTATGCTCTGTGGACATCCAGGATGCGTACCTACACATTCCTGTTTGTGTACAGCATCAGAGGTTCCTTTGTTTCGCAATCCAAGAGCAACATTATCAATTCACGAATTTACGAAGGTAATGGCGGCGGTCATAACCATCCTTCGATCGAACGGGATTCTTATATTACCCTATCTCGATGACCTCCTGGTCAAGGGTCCGTCTCGCCGGGACTGCGCCCAGAGTCTCCAGATCGCTCTGGACACACTAGTCCGTCTAGGTTGGATAATCAACAAGCAGAAGTCCACCTTGATTCCAACACAACGCCTAGAATTTCTGGGCATGGAATTCGAAACCATTCAAGCCCAGGTCTTCCTCCCAAAAGAGAAGTTAATTTCTCTTCGGCAGGGCATCAAAGCTCTGAAGCGCTCTGCCCCTCTACCTCTCGGCTCAACATGAGGGTTCTAGGAAAGATGGTAGCTTCCATGGAAGCAGTACCTTATGCTCAATTTCACTCTCGCCCTCTCCAGCTAGCCCTTCTGTCAGTTTGGGACAGGAATCCACTCTCCTTAGACCGCCCAGTTAGTCTCCATCTCAATGTGAGGCAATCTCTCACTTGGTGGACGCTGTCCACCTCCATTCTTCGTGGGAGGTCATTTATCCCCCTCCACTGGCAGGTGATCACCACCGACACCAGTCTCCAGAGGTGGGGTGCGGTCTTTCTCCATCTCACAGCTCACGGCCCCTGGAATGTTTAAGAGACGTGTCTCCCGATCAATCTCTTGGAGATCAGGGCAATCTTCCTGGCCCTTCTCCGCTGGCAGTCCCTCCTCACGGGAAAACTGGTCCGCATTCAGTCGGACAATGCCACAGCCGTGGCTTGCATAAACCACCAGGGAGGGACTCGCAGGCAGCAGATCATGAGGGAGGTATCAAAGATCCTACGGTGGGCGGAGAACCACGTTTCCTCCATATTGGGCGTTCACATCCCAGGGGTGGACAATTGGGAAGCCGACTTCCTCAGCTGTAAGGGGCTCGTGTCGGGCGAGTGGGCTCTACCCGCCATTTTTGACCAAATTTGTCAAAGGTGGGGCATTTCAGATGTCGACCTAATGGCCTCCTGAACAAGCGACAAGGTTCCCCAGTACGTCTCCAGGTCTCGGGATCCGATGGCTGTCGGCTGCTACGCCCTCATGATTTTGTGGGCCCAATTTCAGATGCCTTATCTGTTTCCGCCTCTTCCCTTGATTCCAAGGGTCGTAAAAAAGATAAAGACAGAGGGGGTTCCTGTTCTCTTAGTAGCTCCAGATTTGCATCGGAGGGCCTGGTATGCGGTGCTAGTGAGCATGCTATCGGATGTTCTCTGGAGACTCCCAGACCGTCCAGATCTTCTATCGCAAGGACCCCTCTTCCACCCGAATTCTCGGTCTCTGAATTTAATGGTATGGCCGTTGAGGCCGCGGTCCTGAAGGACGCAGGCTTTTCCCTCAGTGTCATACAAACCATGATAAAAGCTAGGAAACCGGCATCTTCGTGTATCTACCATAGATGTTGGAAGGCCTTTTTCCACTGGTGCGATGACAACAGTTTGTTCCCTATGGTCTTTTCCCTTCCTTCAGTACTTGGTTTCCTCCAAGCGGGTCTCGATTCAGGCCTTTCCCTAAGTACCTTGAACGGTCAGGTTTCCGCTTTGTCCATCCTCTTTCAAAGAGACCTGGCCTCCCTTCCCCAGGTAAGGACCTTCCTTCAGGGTGTCGCTTATATAGCGCCTCCTTACCATCCTCCAGTTGAGCCTTGGGATTTCAACCTCGTACTCGGCGCCCTCCAGAGTGTGCCTTTTGGACCTATTCAGGACATTTCCCTTTCTCTTCTTTCCTGGAAAGTGGCCTTCTTGGTCGCCATCACCTCAATTAGAGTTTCCGAGCTGGCATCGTTGTCCTGCTGCTGTCCCTTCCTGATTTTACACCAGGATAAAGTGGTTCTGCAGCCGGTTCCTTCCTTTCTACCAAAGGTAGTTTCAGCTTTTCACATCAATGAGGACATCGTCCTTCCGTCCTTGTGCCCTTCCCCAGTTCACCCTTTGGAGAAATCTCTTCACAAGCTGGATCTGGTCAGGGCTATCCGAGTCTATCTTTCCAGAACTGCTTCTTTTCGCCAGTCTGATCCTCTGTTTGTCATCTCGGAAGGACGTCAGAAGGGGCTCCCTGCCTCTAAATCCTCAATTGCTCGTTGGATCCGTTCGGCGGTTCTGGAGGCATATCGTGTCCATGACAAACAGCCTCCTCCGGAGGTGAGGGCTCAGTCTACCCGGGCTGTGGGAGCTTCCTGGGCAGTTCGCCACCAAGCTTCGGCCTCACAGGTTTGCAAGGCCGCAACGTAGTCGTCCATTCACACCTTCGTAAAGTTCTATAAGGTGCACACTCAGGCTACTGCGGACACAGGCCTGGGTAGGAAGATTCTGCATGCGGCGGTTTCTCACCGGCCGACCTGAGTCTCCTTCTCTCTGCATATTATCCCCACCCTTGGGACTGCTTTTGGACGTCCCATGGTTGCCTGTCCCCCACCAGTGAAGTGAAAAAGAAAGAGGGATTTTTGGTTCTTACCGTAAAATCTTTCTTGGAGCCTTCATTGGGGGACACAGCACCCTCCCTTTATGTTGTACCAGGTTGGCCAACGTGCTGTTGTTTTGGGTTGGTACATAGGTTGAGTTAGTTTATACTTGCTTCTACTACTGCTTTTGCACCAGCTGAGTTGCCTTGTGCCTGTCGGAGGGTGTATACTGCCGGGGAGGAGTTACTTTTTCTTTATTTGCATAGTGTCAGCCTCCTAGCGCCAGCAGCATACACCCATGGTTACCTGTGTCCCCCAATGAAGGCTCCAAGAAAGAGATTTTACGGTAAGAATCAAAAATCCCTCTTTTCTGGTTATTCGAATTTCCCTATGGAGTGTGCATACTTTCTAAATCTCTAGCAGTTTCTCGTGTGCTTTGGGTGGTGGGCTGAATCTGATGTTGAATACTCTTCAGCGTTCTTCCCTCATTTTCTCTTTAAATTAATCTCAAAACTTCTCGTCCTCCTATTGGTCTCTCGGATATATTGTTACTGGTCACAGCGCGTTTTCAGATCTCCTTTTGTCGAGTACAATTTTGTTCAGATGCTCAGATTCCCTATATGCATCTGGAGAGTCATCATAATTGTCTTTGAGTCTGGATCCGGTCTAGAATTCTGGATGCATAGTGACATGTCAGGCCTCCATCATTTTCTTGCTCTCTTCATCTGGGACAAGGTCCTCCTGTACTATTCTTCATCAGGCCTCTATTAGCAGCTTTCTAAGCGGTTTCCCCCGTTTAGCCATTTTTATCTTCAAGTTTCTACAGAACACTCACTTTCTTCCGCCTTCTGGACGTTTTCAGGCCTGGGCAGAAATGTTTTGTATATTACAGTGGCTTGTCTCAGACCTAGGATTCTCGCCTCTGTTCGTGCATTTGACTTGCCCTTTTTTGTCATCTCACCCTTGGGGACTGCTTTGGGGCGTCCCATGTTTTTGCGTGTCCCCCAATGAAGCGATATAGAAAAGATTTTGTTCTTACCGTAAAATCTTTCTTGGAGCCTTTATTGGGGGGGACAGCACCCACCCTTTTTCTAAATGCTTCTGTTGGGTCAGGCTGTGTTCTATTTTGGGTTGCTTGTCCTACTGCTTTCACACTAACTGATCAGTTTCACTCTGGTCCATAGGTGTATATTACTGAGGAAGAGCTAATTTTTTTGTTAGGTAGTGTCCACAGCATACACTCATGGTTTCCTGTATCCCCCAATGAAGGCTCTGAGAGATTTTATGGTAAGAAACCAAAATTTTCTTTTTACCTGAAAACCCTTATCACCTATCTGCAGATGGGTTATAACTAGTGATGAGTAAGCGTGCTCGATATTCGATTAAGTATTGGGGTGCTCAGGTATGCTTGTTACTTTATGAAGTATCACAGGTGCTCGAGAGCGCTATGCTCAAGGCCATGCATATTTTGCAGCTGTACAGACAGCCAATAAACTTTGCCTGCTATACCAATGGTGGCTACTGGCATTACTCTGATTATGTGTATTATAAGACCTGGTGACATGATGCTTGCCACTGTCCTCAGGAAGCAGTTCAGGGAGAGTTGATCTAGGAGTGTAAGCTTAAATTAGAGCAGGCATATAGGCAGTGTTTAACTGCTTTTGCAGTACTTGTATACTGCTGCTGCACCATGAAAACAAGTATTTTTCTGGGCTACAAAACCATGTTACCTGCATTCAGTGTCGAGATCATTTTGGATTGGAGGTATATAGGCAAGGTTTGTCTTGGTCCATTTGCGCAGGTGTTTTTATCCTGGTTTTAATAATTAAAAATGACGTTGGATCCCTCCTATTTCTGATAACAAGGTAAAGCAGATGGCCATGGGTTTATAATATCAGGCTGTGAAGGTCCCCTGGTTATTTGGCCCTTTCCCAGTCTAAAAGTACCAGCCTGCAGCTGCCCCATCATATTAGATGCTCCTATTCTGGCGCTTCACCTTCACTCTTCCCAGTTGCCCTGGTGCAGTGACAATCGGGGTAATGGTAGTTGGGTTTGCCATCTGCGACCTGTCAAAAATCACAGCAGCCATAAACCTCTGGGGTTAGTAATGGAGAGGTGTCTATCAAACACCCCCCATTTACTAGCCCGGTAATAAAAACACACAAACATTATTTGAAAAAAAAACTCCCTCACACTATCCCTCGTACATAGTAGCGGGCCCACCCGGAGCTATACTACTCTAGCTGTATCCTGAGTGCACAGCGCGCCCATACAGTTATGTTGTGCTACAGAGCAGGGAGAACCAATCTCCCTGCACTGCCAACCGGCTGATATGAGGTCAGGCAGGGGAGCCCAGTGCCAGCAGTGGCCCCGCCCGTCATTGCAAGTTCAACGGCTACATGCCGATACAGTTGACCGCATTGATGAGTGGGAGTTTTGCGCTCCTCCCATCATCCATCTCTGTGTCTGACGTCCCTGATTCAGGCACTCACAGCAGGCGCGATAACTTCACTACTTGGCGCCCGCTTGCTGGAGAGGTGTGTGCACTCAGAGCAGCAGAGGAACGAGGAGGAGATGTGAGTATTGGAACCCCCACTACCATTATCCTGATTGCCATCTCACCAGGGCAAGCAAGAAGAGCCGGGCAAAGTGCCAGAATTGGCATATGTAATGTGTGCCACTACTGGGGCGGCTGCGGGCTGGTATTTTTAGGCTGGGAAGGGCCCAATAACCAGGCCCAATAACCACGGACCTTCCCAGCCTGATAACAACCCGCAGCTGTCTGCTTTACCTTGGCTAGTTATCAAAAAAATAGGGGGGACCCCACAATTTAAAAAAAAATTATTAGGTTAGACCAGATAAAACACTTGCATAAAAGCACACTTAAAATGTATGGTTTTAACTGTTGATTTACTGCATATAATGCAAGTCTATGGGGAAATTCCGCACAGAAACCTGAACGTTCTCCCAAGAGAAATTGACAAGCTGCAGCTCGGAAACTTTTATCACTATTACAAAATTCAGCTCTATTCACTCTTTGTGGTGGCTGCAGGAAAAAGTGTGCAATGCTCTGCACCCCCTTCATGAATGCATTTAGAAATGCACTGCCGCGCCATTCTAACAGGGCAGAAGAGTCCCAGTGGTTGGATTGCCACCAATCAATAAGTTATCACTTATGCTAATGTCACTGCAGTATCCCCACTGTGGGTGTTTTAGGCTGCCGTCACACTAGCAGTATTTGGTCAGTATTTTACATCAGTGTGTGTAAGCCAAAACCAGGAGTGGAACAAATAGAGGAAAAGTATAATAGAAACATATGCACCACTTCTGTATTTATCACCCACTCCTGGTTTTGGCTTACACACACTGATGCAGTATTTGGTCAGTATTTTACTAGTGTGACGGCAGCCTTAGAGATGATATTACAAAGGTCTAAAGGGGGTTTCTCCTTTCAATTTTTTTTTTTTTTAATTAGAATTTTTTTAATCTTAATGATAATTCTTACTTTAACACAAGCTCCACAGATGCTCACTCTCCACAGGTCTGGTGCTGCGTCTCTGCATGAGCCCAATGGTTGGCCACCTGGCTATTGATGTACATAATCTCCGGAGCAGTGGTGACGATGTGTCGCTGGACCGCATGTTCTGTGCTAGCGATCTATGGATTAGCAAAAGATTTCACCAACTTACAAGTAAAGGACTTTCCCCTAGTTTCTTCTTTTGTGTAGTACCGGTTTCTGCCTGCGGATGGCACTGTAGCTATGCATAATGTGTTTGTGAGACCAAAAATGACTACCAGAGTGTAAGTACAGTTGTAACCAGTTTACCTACACTATAGTATAGTTTAACCCCTTTACCCCCAAGGGTGGTTTGCATGTTAATGACCAGGCCAATTTTTACAATTCTGACCACTGTCCCTTTATGAGGTTATAACTCCGAAACGCTTCAACGGATCCTGGTGATTCTGACATTGTTTTCTCGTGACATATTGTACTTCATGATAGTGGTAAAATTTCTTTGATAGTACCTGCGTTTATTTGTGAAAAAAACGGAAATTTGGCGAAAATTTTGAAAATTTCGCAATTTTCAAACTTTGAATTTTTATGCAATTAAATCACAGAGATATGTCACACAAAATACTTAATAAGTAACATTTCCCACATGTCTCCTTTACATCAGCATAATTTTGGAACCAATTTTTTTTTTTGTTAGGGAGTTATAAGGGTTAAAAGTTGACCAGCAATTTCTCATTTTTACAACACCATTTTTTTTTAGGGACCACGTCTCATTTGAAGTCATTTTGAGGGGTCTATATGATAGAAAATGCCCAAGTGTGACACCATTCTAAAAACTGCACCCCTCAAGGTGCTCAAAACCACATTCAAGAAGTTTATTAACCCTTCAGGTGTTTAATAGGAATTTTTGGAATGTTTAAATAAAAATGAACATTTAACTTTTTTACACAAAAAATTTACTTCAGCTCCAATTTGTTTTATTTTACCAAGGGTAACAGGAGAAATTGGACCCAAAAAGTTGTTGTCCAATTTGTCCTGAGTACGCTGATACCCCATATGTGGCAGTAAACCACTGTTTGGGCGCATGGGAGAGCTCGGAAGGGAAGGAGCGCAGTTTGACTTTTCAATGCAAAATTGACAGAAATTGAGATGGGACGCCATGTTGCGTTTGGAGAGCCACTGATGTGCCTAAACATTGAAACCCCCCACAAGTGACACCATTTTGGAAAGTAGACCCCCTAAGGAACTTATCTAGAGGTGTGGTGAGCACTTTGACCCACCAAGTGCTTCACAGAAGTTTATAATGCAGAACCGTAAAAATAAAAAATCATATTTTTTCACAAAAATTATATTTTTGCCCCCAATTTTTTATTTTTCCAAGGGTAAGAGAAGAAATTGGACCTCAAAAGTTGTTGTCCAATTTGTCCCGAGTACGCTGATACCCCCATATGTGGCAGTAAACCACTGTTTGGGCGCATGGGAGAGCTCGGAAGGGAAGGAGCGCAGTTTGACTTTTCAATGCAAAATTGACAGAAATTGAGATGGGACGCCATGTTGCGTTTGGAGAGCCACTGATGTGCCTAAACATTGAAACCCCCCACAAGTGACACCATTTTGGAAAGTAGACCCCCTAAGGAACTTATCTAGAGGTGTGGTGAGCACTTTGACCCACCAAGTGCTTCACAGAAGTTTATAATGCAGAACCGTAAAAATAAAAAATCATATTTTTTCACAAAAATTATATTTTTGCCCCCAATTTTTTATTTTTCCAAGGGTAAGAGAAGAAATTGAACCTCAAAAGTTGTTGTCCAATTTGTCCCGAGTACGCTGATACCCCATATGTGGCAGTAAACCACTGTTTGGGCGCATGGGAGAGCTCGGAAGGGAAGGAGCGCCGTTTGACTTTTCAATGCAAAATTGACAGGAATTGAGATGGGACGCCATGTTGCGTTTGGAGAGCCACTGATGTGCCTAAACATTGAAACCCCCCACAAGTGACACCATTTTGGAAAGTAGACCCCCTAAGGAACTTATCTAGAGGTGTGGTGAGCACTTTGACCCACCAAGGGCTTCACAGAAGTTTATAATGCAGAGCCATAAAAATAAAACAAAATTTTTTTCCCACAAAAATTATTTTTTAGCCCCCAGTTTTGTATTTTCCCTAGGGTAACAGGAGAAATTGGACCCCAAAAGTTGTTGTCCAATTTGTCCTGAGTACGCTGATACCCCATATGTGGGGGGGGAACCACCGTTTGGGCGCATGGGAGGGTTCGGAAGGGAAGGAGCGCCATTTGGAATGCAGACTTAGATGGAATGGTTTGCAGGCGTCACATTGCGTTTGCAGAGCCCCTAATGTACCTAAACAGTAGAAACCCCCCACAAGTGACACCATTTTGGAAAGTAGACCCCCTAAGGAACTCATCTTGATGTGTTGTGAGAGCTTTGAACCCCCAAGTATTTCACTACAGTTTATAACGCAGAGCCGTGCAAATAAAAAATATTTTTTTTTCCACAAAAATTATATTTTAGCCCCCAGTTTTGTATTTTTCCAAGGTTAGCAGGAGAAATTGGACCCTAAATGTTGTTGTCCAATTTGTCCTGAGTACGCTGATACCCGATATGTGGGGGGGAACCACCGTTTGGGCGCATGGGAGGGCTCGGAAGGGAAGGATCATCATTTGGAATGCAGACTTAGATGGATTGGTCTGCAGGCGTCACATTGCGTTTGCAGAGCCCCTAATGTACCTAAACAGTAGAAACCCCCCACAAGTGACCCCATATTGGAAACTAGACCCCTCAATGAACTTATCTAGATGTGTTGTGAGAACTTTGAACCCCCAAGTGTTTCACTACAGTTTATAACGCAGAGCCGTGAAAATAAAAAATCTTTTTGTTTTCCCACAAAAATCATTTTTTAGCCTCCAGTTTTGTATTTTCCCAAGGGTAACAGGAGAAATTGGTCCACAAAAGTTGTTGTCCAATTTGTCCTGAGTACGCTGATACCCCATATGTTGGGGTAAACCCCTGTTTGGGCACACAGGAGAGCTCGGAAGGGAAGGAGCACTGTTTTACTTTTTCAACGCAGAATTGGCTGGAATTGAGATCGGACGCCATGTCGTGTTTGGAGAGCCCCTGATGTGCCGAAACAGTGGAAACCCCCCAATTATAACTGAAACCCTAATCTAAACACACCCCTAACCCTAATTCCAACGGTAACCCTAACCACACCTCTAACCCTGATACACCCCTAACCCTAATCCCAACCCTATTCCCAACTGTAAATGTAATCTAAACCCTAACCCTAACTTTAGCCCCAACCCTAACTGTAGCCCCAACCCTAACCCTAGCCCTAACCCTAGCCCTAACCCTAACCCTAGCCCTAACCCTAGCCCTAACCCTAGCCCTAGCCCTAACCCTAGCCCTAGCCCTAGCCCTAACCCTAGCCCTAGCCCTAGCCCTAGCCCTAGCCCTAACCCTTGCCCTAGCCCTAATGGGAAAATGGAAATAAATACATTTTTTTTTATTTTTCCCTAACTAAGGGGGTGATGAAGGGGGGTTTGATTTACTTTTATAGCGGGTTTTTTAGCGGATTTTTATGATTGGCAGCCGTCACACACTGAAAGACCCTTTTTATTGCAAAAAATATTTTTTGCAATACCACATTTTGAGAGCTATAATTTTTCCATATTTTGGTCCACAGAGTCATGTGAGGTCTTGTTTTTTGCGGGACGAGTTGACGTTTTTATTGAAAACATTTTTGGGCACGTGACATTTTTTTATCGCTTTTTATTCCGATTTTTGTGAGGAAGAATGACCAAAAGCCAGCTATTCATGAATTTCTATTGGGGGAGGCGTTTATACCGTTCTGCGTTTGGTAAAATTGATAAATCAGTTTTATTCTTCGGGTCAGTACGATTACAGCGATACCTCATTTATATCATTTTTTTATGGTTTGGTGCTTTTATACGATAAAAACTATTTTACAGAAAAAATAATTATTTTTGCATCGCTTTATTCTCAGGACTATAACTTTTTTATTTTTTTGCTGATGATGCTGTATGGCAGCTCTTTTTTTGCGGGACAATATGACGCTTTCAGCGGTACCATGGTTATTTATATCTGTCTTTTTGATCGCGTGTTATTCCACTTTTTGTTCGGCGGTATGATAATAAAGCGTTGTTTTTTGCCTCGTTTTTTTTTTTTTTTTCTTACGGTGTTTACTGAAGGGGTTAACTAGTGGGACAGTTTTATAGGTCGGGTCGTTACGGACGCGGCGATACTAAATATGTGTACTTTTATTGTTTTTTTTTTTTATTTAGATGAAGAAATGTATTTATGGGAATAATATTTTTTTTTTTTTTTCATTATTTTGGAATATTTTTTTTTATTTTTTTTTACACATTTGGAAATTTTTTTTTTTACTTTTTTACTTTGTCCCAGGGGGGGACATCACAGATCAGTGATCTGACAGTTTGCACAGCACTCTGTCAGATCACTGATCTGACATGCAGCGCTGCAGCCTTCACAGTGCCTGCTCTGAGCAGGCTCTGTGAAGCCACCTCCCTCCCTGCAGGACCCGGATCCGCGGCCATCTTGGATCCGGGGCTCGAGCAGGGAGGGAGGTGAGGAGACCCTCGCAGCAACGCGATCACATCGCGTTGCTGCGGGGGGCTCAGGGAAGCCCGCAGGGAGCCCCCTCCCTGCGCGGTGCTTCCCTGCACCGCCGGCACATCGCGATCATCTTTGATCGCGGTGTGCCAGGGGTTAATGTGCCGGGGGCGGTCCGTGACCGCTCCTGGCACATAGTGCCGGATGTCAGCTGCGATAAGCAGCTGACACCCGGCCGGGATCGGCCGCGCTCCCCCCGTGAGCGCGGCCGATCGGCTATGACGTACTATCCCGTCCAGGGTCAGATAAGCCCAGGGCACCTCGACGGGATAGTACGTCTAAGGTCATAGAGGGGTTAATAAAAATCTATTTCTTTTATCACTAAATATTCCTATATTAGGCACGCTATTTATATTTGGTCATCATTTATTTAATAGGCTATTCACTGGATCTCATGGTTATGTACACTCACATCGTTATTATTTATATATATTTTTTTTTTATTTACTTATTATTTTTTATTTATTTTATTTTTTCATATTTTTTTTATACTCACACAGTAATTATTTGGTTTGGGTATTCACTAACTGGTCCGAGCTATTGGATATTTCTCGGGATAATTCAATATGTATATCATTTATGTATTATGTTAAGTATGCCATGTATGGCTATTACTCTTATATTTATGTTTCTTATTTATAGTTATACATAATGTGATAAGTTTAGAATTATCTTATTGTAATTGTGGCAAAATATGGTTTACACACACACACACACACACACACACACACACACACACACACACACACACACACACACACACACACAGTTAGTTCTATATTTACTCTTTCTACAATCATATAGTGATAATTCGGTCCGTGTATCTACTAATCGGTCCGGCTATTAGATACTCCTCGGTGAAGTGTAGGCCGCCGGCACTTCCGCTCAGATGACGCGCTCCATGGAGCCGCGTCCCCTGGTCCGGAGATGACGACGGCGTTACCCTGCATGGTATTACAATCCCGCCCACATCATGTGATTCTAATCCGGACACAGCAGCTGATTGGTCTTTTTCACTATAAAATACAACGCGACGGGCTACACTGCAGTCTCCCTCGTCAAAGCTAAGACGAAACGCGCGTCGGGCTGTGCGAGTCTAACACCTGGGTATGTGTTCTCTTGGCAAGTGATTATGTTTATGGCACTTTGTTTACGCGAGGATTGTATATTGCACACTGGCACTTTTTGTATTTAAATGGTTGGCCTTTTTTATACTGAGTGGCTAACATTATAATTAACCCCTTTACCCCCAAGGGTGGTTTGCACGTTATGGACCGGGCCAATTTTTACAATTCTGACCACTGTCCCTTTATGAGGATATAACTCTGGAACGCTTCAACGGATCCCGGTGATTCTGACAATGTTTTCTCGTGACATATTGTACTTCATGGTAGTGGTAAAATTTCTTTGATGTTACCTGCGTTTATTTGTGAAAAAAAACGGAAATATGGCGAAAATTTTGCAATTTTCCAACTTTGAATTTTTATACAATTAAATCACAGAGATATATCACACAAAATACTTAATAAGTAACATTTCCCACATGTCTACTTTACATCAGCACAATTTTGGAACCAAAATTTTTTTTTTGTTAGGGAGTTATAAGGGTTAAAAGTTGACCAGCAATTTCTCATTTTTACAACACCATTTTATTTTAGGGACCACATCTCATTTGAAGTCATTTTGAGGGGTCTATATGATACAAAATACCCAAGTGTGACACCATTCTAAAAACTGCACCCCTCAAGGTTCTCAAAACCACATTCAAGAAGTTTATTAACCCTTCAGGTGTTTCACAGGAATTTTTGGAATGTTTAAATAAAAATTAACATTTAACTTTTTTTTCACAAAAAATTTACTTCAGCTCCAATTTGTTTTATTTTACCAAGGGTTACAGGAGAAAATGGACCCCAACCTTGTTGTACAATTTGTCCTGAGTACACCGATACCCCATATGTGGGGGTAAATCACTGTTTGGGCGCATGACAGAGCTTGGAAGCGAAGGAGTGCCATTTGACTTTTCAATGCAAAATTGACTGGAATTGAGATGGGACGCCATGTTGCGTTTGGAGAGCCACTGATGGGCCTAAACATTGAAACCCCCCACAAGTGACACCATTTTGGAAAGTAGACCCCCTAAGGAACTTATCTAGAGGTGTGGTGAGCACTTTGACCCACCAAGAGCTTCACAGAAGTTTATAATGCAGAGCTGTAAAAATTAAAACTAAAATTTTTTCCCACAAAAATGATTTTTTTAGCCCCCAGTTTTATATTTTCCCGAGGGTAAGAAGAGAAATTGGACCCCAAAAGTTATTGTGCAATTTGTCCTGAGTGCGCTGATACACCATATGTGGGGGGGCACCACCGTTTGGGCGCATGGGAGGGCTCGGAAGGGAAGGAGCGCCATTTGGAATACAGACTTAGATGGAATGGTCTGCAGTCGTCACATTGCGTTTGCAGAGCCCCTAATGTACCTAAACAGTAGAAACCCCCCACAAGTGACCCCATATTGGAAACTAGACCCCCAAGGAACTTATCTAGATGTGTTGTGAGAACTTTGAGCCCCCAAGTGTTTCACTACAGTTTCCTAACGCAGAGCCATGAAAATAAAAAAAAAATTCCCCCCAAAATTATTTTTTAGCCCCCAATTTTGTATTTTCTCGAGGGTAACAGGAGAAATTGGACCCCAAAAGTTGTTGTCCAATTTGTCCTGAGTGCGCTGATGCCCCATATGTCGGGGGGAACCACCGTTTGGGTGCATGGGAGGGCTCGGAAGGGAAGGAGCGCCATTTGGAATGCAGACTTAGATGGAATGGTCTGCAGGCGTCACATTGCGTTTGCAGAACCTCTAATGTACCTAAACAGTAGAAACCCCCCACAAGTGACCCCATATTGGAAACTAGACCCCCCCATGAACTTATCTAGATGTGTTGTGAGAACTTTGAGCCCCCAAGTGTCTCACTACAGTTTATAACGCAGAGCTGTGAAAATAAAAAATCTTTTTTTTTCCCACAAAAATTATTTTTTAGCCCCCAGTTTTGTATTTTCCCAAGGGTAACAGGAGAAATTGGACCCCAAAAGTTGTTGTCCAATTTGTCCTGAGTACGCTGATACCCCATATGTTGGGGTAAACTCCTGTTTGGGCACACGGGAGAGCTCGGAAGGGAAGGAGCACTGTTTTACTTTTTCAACGCAGAATTGGCTGGAAATGAGATCGGACGCCATGTCGCGTTTGGAGAGCCCCTGATGTGTTTAAACAGTGGAAACCCCCAATTATAACTGAAACCCTAATCCAAACACACCCCTAACCCCAATTCCAACGGTAACCCTAACCACACCTCTAACCCAGACACACCCCTAACCCTAATCCCAACCCTATTCCCAACCGCAAATGTAATCCAAACCCTAACCCTAACTTTAGCCCCAACCCTAACTGTAGCCTTAACCCTAACTGTAGCCTTAACCCTAGCCCCAACCCTAGCCCCAACCCTAGCCCTAACCCTAGCCCTAACCCTAGCCCTAACCCTAACCCTAATGGGAAAATGGAAATAAATACATTTTTTAAATTTTTTTTATTTTTCCCTAACTAAGGGGGTGATGAAGGGGGGTTTGATTTACTTTTATAGCGAGTTTTTTAGCGGATTTTTATGATTGGCAGCCGTCACACACTGAAAGACGCTTTTTATTGCAAAAAATATTTTTTGCGTTACCGCATTTTGAGAGCTATAATTTTTCCATATTTGAGTCCACAGAGTCATGTGAGGTCTTGTTTTTTGCAGGACGAGTTGACGTTTTTATTGGTAACATTTTCGGGCACGTGACATTTTTTGATCGCTTTTTATTCCGATTTTTGTGAGGCAGAATTACCAAAAACCAGCTATTCATGAATTTCTTTTGGGGGAGGCGTTTATACCGTTCCGCGTTTGGTAAAATTGATAAAGCAGTTTTATTCTTCGGGTCAGTATGATTACAGCGACACCTCATTTATATCATTTTTTTAATGTTTTGGCGCTTTTATACGATAAAAACTATTTTATAGAAAAAATAATTATTTTTGCATCGCTTTATTCTGAGGACTATAACTTTTTTTTATTTTTTTGCTGATGTTGCTGTATGGTGGCTTGTTTTTTGCGGGACAAGATGACGCTTTCAGCGGTACCATGGTTATTTATATCCGTCTTTTTGATCGCGTGTTATTCCACTTTTTGTTCGGCGGTATGATAATAAAGCGTTGTTTTTTGCCTCGTTTTTTTTTTCTTGCGGTGTTTACTGAAGGGGTTAACTAGTGGGACAGTTTTATAGGTCGGGTCGTTACGGATGCGGTGATACTAAATATGTGCACTTTTATTGTTTTTTTTTTTATTTAGATAAAGAAATGTATTTATGGGAATAATAATTTTTTTTTTTTTTTACACACTTGTAAAAAAGTTTTTTTACTTTGTCCCAGGGGGGGACAATACAGATCGGTGATCTGACAGTTTGCACAGCACTCTGTCAGATCACTGATCTGTCTCAGAGCGTGTCAGATCACTGATCTGTCTCAGAGTGCTGCAGCGTTACCAAGTGCCTGCTCTGAGCAGGCACTTGGTAAGCCACCTCCCTCCCTACAGGACCCGGATCCGCGGCCATCTTGGATCCGGGATTTGCTGCAGGGAGGAAGGTAGGAGACCCCCGGAGCAACGCGATCACATCGCGTTGCTGCGGGGGTCTCAGAGAAGCCCGCAGGGAGCCCCCTCCCTGCGCGATGCTTCCCTGCGCGATGCTTCCCTGCACCGCCGGCACATCGCGATCATGTTTGATCGCGGTGTGCCGGGGGCGGTCCGTGACCGCTCCTGGCACATAGTGCCGGTTGTCAGCTGCGATAAGCAGCTGACACTCGGCCGCACTCCCCCCGTGAGCGCGGCCGATCGCCTATGACGTACTATTCCGTCCTTGGGAAGTAGGACCCACCCCACATGGACGGAATAGTACGTCTAATGGCAGAAAGTGGTTAATTACTATTGCTCTTATCATTTGATCACTGTCACTGCTATTATTTATTGATTTATAATATATGATAGTCTATTATGCACTGGGAATAATTGAATCTTAATGGAACTTTTACCTATTGAAATATTTATTTTTAATTATTGCAGTGACTATTATAATAATTTGCTTGCGCAACAAGATATTGCAAAACATTCAATCACTATTGGACAGTGCTGTATGTAATTTCTTAAATGTTCTTTTACACTAATATTTAATAGTTACTGTTCCAACTATACTTGCTATTATTGATTTATTATATGTAATTTATCATGTTTATTTAATTATTCATACCCTCGTGTTGATTCCAGCACTTTTATGCCACTTGGTGGCCTTTTCCTTGTTATGTTTATGATTATTATGTGATGATCTTATGAAATAATAAAATAATAAATATATTGTCTTCAAGAAATGAAGTGTGTATCATGTGTTTAGGTTTATACTACACTATATAAAAAGACACATCTGCACGTTTTTCTCAATATCTGACATGAAATCAGAATATACCTTTCCTTTTTAGGTCAATTCGGATTACCATAATTATTAATATTTGCCAAATGCCAGAATAATGAGAGAGAGAATGCTTTAAGGTATTTTTTATTACTTACTGCAAAGTCAAAAGTTTAACAACACGGATAAAGAATGAACAACGGACGGCACTAGAGGAGCACAAATTAGTATAGACCTTGACTCCTTGGAGAATGTCCGAAAAGTACAGGTGGCACGAACGCTTAGGGTATGCGGTGCTCTGCACTGATAGACAACCAGCAGTAAATTCAATAAAGCAAGAAAAGAAAACAGTGCGGCACTCACCCTTTTGAAGCTGTGAAATCGTGCTCTTTATTGGAGAAAGTTATTTAAAACATCCGTTAGGACATGAGGTCTACAGGAGGGTGCGGAGGTGGAGTGTGGACCCGTTGAAGCACATATCGCGCGAAACGGCCGTCGTCCACACTCCACCTCCGCACCCTCCTGTAGACCTCATATCCTAACGGATGTTTTAAATAACTTTCTCCAATAAAGAGCACGATTTCACAGCTTCAAAAGGGTGAGTGCCGCACTGTTTTCTTTTCTTGCTTTATTGAAAGTCAAAAGTTTACATACATTTCATTAGTATTTGGTACCATTGCCCTTAAACTGAATGACTTGGGTCACACGTTTGGGATATCCTTCCACAATCTTCTCACAATAGTTGGTGGGAATTTGGGCCAATTCCTCCTGACAAAACTGGTGTAACTGATCCAGCTTTGTAGGTCGCCTTGCTTGCATTGGCCATTTTCCCTTCCCCCATGACCGCACACTTGTGAAAGGGGATCAGCCCAGTCAGGACAGGAACCCTACTGAAAATAAAAGGGCGGTACCTCTCCCTCGCTTCAGTTGGGTTTCCTGTCCTGACAGGGACCCTTGTGCTGAAGACGGCAGTGAAGATCTTCTTACCCACTCCCGGCGTGGTAGAACAGGCAGGGCCTGTGCGATGGTCCTCGGGTGATGGAAGCGCCATCCGCGGGTCCTGAGGGCCTTAACATCTGAGCGGGTGTGCGTGCAGCATGGTCAGGAGTCCAGGGCTCTTCCATGGCTACCGCACCACCCTCTCCCCTCTGCCGGCGTCCAGGAGGGCCGCCGCTTCCGGGTCACGCGTGTCTGATGTGGTGGCGTAGCGGGGGAGGACCTATCAATGGGCACCGGAGGAGGTGGGGAGTGCAGTGGATCCCTGATAAAGAGGGATGACCACAGAAGATGCACTCATGCCCAGAACTTCATCATGGAAGTAGGGCAAGAGTAGCAGCTGCCGCCGTTACAGCAGCAGCAGCTCTCACCAAATGCCTTGCCGAGCCACCAGCATACCAGGAAGAGTAGCCGCTCAAGTGGTAGAAGTAGCAGTCGTCCTGTCCGGCAAGACTCCTCGAAGTCCAGAAGAGATGTTGTATGTGCATCTGACCAGCCTCCGAAACCGGTACCCTTGACTGACAGCGGTGGTTAGTGATCTTCGTGAATGTCACCCTTTGAATGTGCCCTTTGCAAAAGACCGCTGGCAGTTCAGTGGCAGAAAAATCTCTGTGCTGACTGTATTAATAAGACCATACAGGAAGAGACCCCTTATTTCGCCACTAGCTTTAGGGCTATAATACAGGCAGAAGTAAAAGGCTCCTTAAAAGCAGCCCTTAAATAAGCTGGTAAAAGAAGCCGCAAGGTGCCTATGGATTTGGAGGCCTCTCTAGAGCAGGAAGGTTGGGAAAGATCCCTGTCTCCCTCTGCCTCCTCCTCCTCTCCCCAGTCCTCAGAATCCTGCTCGGATAATGATATAGGAGGCCGACCATGTTTCCCAACTGAGGATGTAGAAAGATTGGTCAAAGCAGTAAGGTCTACAATGGGCCTTGAGGAAGAGAAAATATCTAGGTCATTAGAGGATGTTATGTTCTGTGGGTTGGAGGAAAAAAGGAAACGCACGTTACCTGTCAATGCGAAAATAAATGCATTGATTGATAAAGAATGGAAAAGGCCTGAGAGAATGGGTACTTTACCTTCTTCAAAAAGGAGGTACCCATTTGAGGACAATAACTCTGAAGCTTGGGAAAAAATCCGTAAAATTGATGGTGCCGTGGCTAGATCCTAAAAAAAAATAATCCCTACCATTAGAGGACTCGGGTGTACTAAAGGACCCGCTAGATAAACATGTACTGCCCGTGCTCTCATGATCTGGCTACAGCAGATAGAAGATCAGCTGAGGGATAAAGTGCCAAGAGACGTTATCCTAGCAAATATAACCTTAGGCTGGTTTCACATTTGTGGTTGTGTCCGCAGCATTTCGGCCGCATATATCCACATGCGTCGTGTTTTCCTATCTTTAACATTGTGGACACAGGTACATGCGTTCGTATGCTTTTGGCCGCGTTTGACTACGCATGCGTCATTTCGGCTTGTGTGGCTGGGCGCGGCTAACACAACATGTTGCAATTTTGGAGGCGGCAATTTGCCGCCGTCAAACGCATGCGGACGCTTGCGGAACGAATGCGTCGAAACGAAACAATGCATTACAGTCTGGCAACGCAGGCGTGCGCAAGCACACGCGTTCGTTAGTGTTTTCGTACGCAAATGTTTTTCCAGAGTAAACCTGTCTAGACACTAATTAGCCACCCCCACACAAAGCTAGATAAAAAGATGGTGTCGGCACTGGCAGTCCACTACTCTACAGACTTGGAACCAGACTAGAACCTCCTCTTCATCTGTGTAGAATCACATCTTTGGCTAGTGTGAGTATAAGGCTATGTGCACACGTTCAGGATTTTTCACGTTTTTTCAGCCATTTTCCATGGAAAAAACGCTAAAAAATGCTTACATTAAGCATCCCATCATTTCAATGTATTCTGCATTTTTTGTGCACCTGCTGTGTTTTTGTCCGTGAAAAAAAACGCATCGTGGTAAAAAATGCAGCATGTTCATTAATTTTGCAGATTTTCCGCATTTTTACCGCTATATTATTGTATTAGGAAGCTCCGGAAAAATCTGCAAAAAAGACGCGCAAAAAACGCGAAAAAAAAATGCGAGCTGATTTCCTGCAGAAAAAGTCCGGTTTTGTTCAGGAAAATTCTGCAAAGAATCCTGACATGTACACATAGCCTAAAAGCGAATGTCTGTCCTTTTTTCTATCTTTAGTATGTACTAATTTCTGTACTTTTTTCTTGCAGCATTCATAATGTTTTCTTCTTCCTCGTCTTTTGAGGAGCGCCCTGGCCCTGAACGTGCTGGACAGGAAAGTAAAGTGAGTACATTCCCTACTGATTGGTAAGTATTATCTGTCACATATACACGTGGCCAATTTTTTTTGAAAACTTGGGGCAAACCAGAGATAGACCTGTTTGCCACCGCAACAGGAAGTTCTGATCTCTAAATCCAAGGGAATATCCATTTGCTGTAGATGCCCTACAAATACCCTGGAATTTCTCCCTGGCCTACATGTTCCCCCCTGATGGCATTGATTCCGACAGTAGTCCGGAAGATCAGAGAGGATCAAGCGAGGGTAATCCTTATAGCTCCATTTTGGCCGAAGAGGCTATGGTTCTCCCTTCTAAGGCAGAGGTCAATTACAGATCCATGGATCTTGCCAGAAGTTCCGGACCTGCTTACCCAGGGACCAGTGAGCCACTCTCAAGTGAAGGGCTTCCATCTGGCAGCCTGGAATTTGGGAGGGCACTACTGAGTCGCCAAGGATTCTCACGAGGGTCAGTCTCCACCCTGTTGAAGAGTAGAAAAGCTATCACATCCGGAATATATGGTAGAACATGGAAGAAGTTCCTAGACTTCATGTGGGGAGCCATTAGAGGATGTAGCGTCGGTGGGACCTATCCTAGAATTTCTACAGGCAGGGTTGCAACTCGGGTTAGCAACTAGCACCCTCACGGTTCAAGTTTCAGCCCTGAGGCCCTATATAACTATAACCTAGCTTCCAATAAGTGGGTGTCTCGGTTCATAAAGTCTTGTAGTTGGTCTAGGCCGGTCATTGTCCCGAAGATCCCTCCCCGGGACCTGAATCTGGCATTGGAGGCTTTAACCAGAAACCCCTTTGAGCCTTTACAGGAGTTTATCGCTGAAGTTACTTACACTTAAACAGTATTCCTGGTAGCCTTAACATCAGCCCCTAGAGTGGGAGACTTACAGGCCCTGTCTATATGCCCTTCATATACTCAAATTTTTGAAGACAGAGTAGTTCTAAGACCAGATCCAGCCTATCTCCCCAATGTAGTCCTTAAGTTCCATAGGAGTCAAGAGATCTCCTTACCATCATTTTGCAATAATCCTAGGAACCCAGGGGAACAAGAGTTCCATATGTTAGACGTGAGGAGGTCTATGTTACAATACATGTCCATAACTAGTCAGTGGAGGAAAGATCAATCCCTATTTGTAGCCTTCCAGGGTAGCAAAAAATGGTATGGGCTAGTTAAAAGTACCATTGCCAGATGGATCAGGGAGGCTATTCGTTTATCCTACTCTACAAGTGGCGCTCCGGTTCCTGAAGGCATCAAGGCTCACTCCACCAGAGACGTGGCTACCTCCTGGGCAGAGAAGGCTGAGGTATCAATTGATCAGATTTGTAAGGCCGTTACCTGGTCCTCACCCTCAACCTTCTTCAAATACTACCGGCTAGATCTATCCTCCTCTGCTGACCTAACCGTTGGTAGAAGGGTGTTGCAAGCGGTGGTTCCTCCCTAAGGTGTTTTATTCCACAAAAGTCTCTCAGGTGTGCTGTCATGGGGAAGGGAAAACACCAAGGTTACTTACCGGTAGCCGTTTTTTCCGGAACCCATGACAGCACCAGTATATCCCCCCTTTATCACTCCTTTAGTGTGCACTATAGTTTGGGTGGTTTTAGTTGATATAATGTGGTGATGGTTTTGCCATGTGTACTAACCAAGGGGGTCTCTCATGCTCTGTAAACCAACTGAAGCGAGGGAGAGGTACCACCGTTTTATTTTCATTAGGGTTTCTCTCCTGACTGGGCAGATTCCCTCTCTCAAGTGTGCTGTCATGGGTTCTGGAAAAAACGGCTACCGGTAAGTAACCTTGGTGTTTCAGCTTTGCCTATAAATTTTCAATAGGATTGAGATCAGGGCACTCCAAAACATTCACTTTCTTATCCTTAAGCCACTTTATTACCATTTTGGCAGTATGCTTCAGGTCATTGTCCATTTGTAAAACCCATTTCTGCCCAAGCTTTAACTTCCTGGCTGATGTCTTGAGATGTTGCTTCAGTATTGCCACAATGTTCTTTTCTCATGATGCCATCTATTTTGTGAAGTGCACCAGTCCCTCCTGCAGCAAAACAACCCCACAACATGATGCTGCCACCCCCATGTTAGTGTTCTTAGGCTCCCAAGCTTCTCCTTTTTTTCCTCCAAACGTAACCATGGTCATTATGTCCAAAAAGTTCAATTTTAGTTTCATCAAATCACAGGACATGTCTCCAAAATTTAAGGTCTGTGTTCCTGTGTGCATTTGCAAACATTAATCTGGCATTTTTTATGTTTTTTCTTTTGGAGTAATGGCTTCTTCCTGGTAGAGTGGCCTTTAAGCCCATGTTGATACAGTACTCGTTTCACTGTGGATATTGACACAATCTTACCAGCGTCCGCCATCATCTTCACAAGGTCTTTTGCTTTTGTCCTTTGGTTGATATGCACGTCGGACCAAAGCACGTTCACCTCTGGGACACAGAACCCGTCTCCTTCCTGAGCGGTATGATGGCTGGATATTCCCATCTTGTTTGTACTTGCGTATAATTGTTGGTACAGATAAACTAGGCACCTTCAAGTATCTTGAAATTGTATCCAAGACAGGTTTGTGTCTAATTAACTCAGGTTTTTTGGCAACATCTATCAGAAGCTTCCAAACACATCATCATATGGGCAGTCCAGAATTGTTTAAAGGCATAGTAATCTTAGTGTATGTAAACTTTTGACTTTGCAGTAATAAAAATGCCTTAAAACATTATCTCTCTCTCATTTTTCTGGCATTTGGCAAAAATTAATAATTATGGTAATCCTAATTGACATAAAACAGGAAAGGTTTATTGTGATTTCATGTCAGATATTGAGAAAAACATGCAGATGTGTCTTTCTAGAGTGGATGTCAATTTCTGGTTTCAACTGTATGTGTCTCTCAGATATCAGTATGAGCACATCGACAGAAGTCACTGTGAATGGAATAAAACGACAATTAACATTTATTTCTGCATAGTTGGGAACTCTGGTTTGCACTAGAAATTAAAATATTACTTTAACCCGTTAAGGACCAGGGATATTTCAATTTTTGCATTTCTGTTTTTTTTGTTCTCCTTCCCAGAGCCATAACTTTGTTATTTTTTGTCAATATGGCCATGTGAGGGCTTGTTGTTTGCGAGACAAGTTTTACCTTTGAACAACACCATTGGTTTTACCATATCTTTTACTGGAAAACGGGGAAAAAATTGTAAGTGCGGTAAAATTGCAAAACAAGTGCAATTCCACAATTGTTTTTAGGTTTGTTTTGTTTACCATGTTCACTAAATGCTATTATGATTCTCCAGGTCATTACGAGTTTGCAGATACCAAACATGTATAAGATCTTTTTTTATTTAAATGGTGAAAAAAAATCCAAAGTTTGTGTATTAAAATAACAAAAAAAAAAACACAAAGGTGCTATTTGCCGTAACACTTAGCTTCTCCATTTTTTGGGATCTGGGGCCAAGTGAGGGCTTATTTTTTTTACGTGTCAAGCTGACATTTATATTGATACAGTTTTGGTGTAGATATGATGTTTTGATCGCCCGTTATTACATTTTAATGCAATGTTGCAGCGACCAAAAAAGCGTAATTCTGACGTTTTATTTTCTCATTATGCCGTTTACCATTTGGATTCACTCTTTTTATATTTTGATAGATCGGGTGGTTCTGAAATCAGCGATACCAAATATGTGTTTTTTTTGTTTTTTATTTTATTTTGAACTAGCTGAAGAGCCCGGCGTTGCCTGGGCATAGTAAATATCTGTGGTTAGTTATAGCACTTCACTTCTCTTATTTTCCCATCACGCCTCTCATTTAACCCCTCACATCTCTCATTTTCTCCCTTACGCCTCTCATTTTCCCCCTCACTGATCTTATTTTCCCCCTCACTCCTCTCATTCCCCCCTAACACTTGTCATTTCGACCTCACATCTGTAATTTTCCGATCTCTCCACTATTTTCCCTCACTCCTCTCATTTTGCACTCACACCTTTTCATTTTCACCTCACACCCCTCATTTTCACCTCACACCTCTCAATTTCCCCTCAGTATATACATGTTTGTCATCTCTCTTATATATAGTATACACTTGTATGTCATCTCCCCTGTATATAGTGTATATACCTGTGTCATCTCCTCCTATATATAGTATATACCTGTATGTCATCTCCTGTATATAGTATATACCTGTATGTCATCTCCCCTGTAAATAGTATATACCTGCTATGTCATCTCCTGTATATTGTATATACCTATGTGTCATCTCCTGTATATAGTATATACCTGTATGTCATCTCTTCTGTATATACTATATACCTGTATGTCATCTCCTGTATATAGTATATACCTGTATGTCATCTCCCCTGTATATAGTATATACCTGCTGTATGTTATCTCCTCCTCTATGTACCTATGTGTCATCTCCTCTTTTATATAGTATATATCTGTATGTCATCTCCTCCTGTATATAGTATATACGTGTGTCATCTCCTCCTGTATATAGTATATACCTGTGTCATCTGCTCCTGTATATAGTATATACATGTGTCATCTCCTCCTGTATATAGTATGTACCTGTATGTCATCTCCTCCTGTATATAGTATATACGTGTGTCATCTCTTCCTGTATATAGTATATACCTGTGTCATCTGCTCCTGTATATAGTATATATCTGTGTGTCATCTCCTCTTGCATATAGTATATACGTGTCATCTCCCCTGTATATAGTATATACCTGTGTCATCTGCTCCTGTATATAGTATGTACCTGTATGTCATCTCCTCCTGTATATAGTATATACCTGTGTGTCATCTCCTCCTGTATATAGTATATACCTGTATGTCATCTCCTCCTGTATATAGTATATACGTGTGTGTCATCTGCTCCTGTATAGTATGTACCTGTATGTCATCTCCTCCTGTATATAGTATATACCTGTATGTCATCTCCTCCTGTATATAGTATATACCTGTGTCATCTGCTCCTGTATAGTATGTACCTGTATGTCATCTCCTCCTGTATATAGTATATACCTGTGTCATCTCTTCCTGTATATAGTATATACCTGTGTCATCTGCTCCTGTATATAGTATATATCTGTGTGTCATCTCCTCTTGTATATAGTATATACCTGTGTCATCTGCTCCTGTATAGTATGTACCTGTGTGTCATCTCCTCCTGTATATAGTATATACCTGTATGTCATCTCCTCCTGTATATAGTATATACCTGTGTGTCATCTGCTCCTGTATAGTATGTACCTGTATGTCATCTCCTCCTGTATATAGTATATACCTGTGTCATCTCCTCCTGTATATAGTATATATCTGTGTGTCATCTCCTGCATATAGTATATACGTGTGTCATCTCCCCTGTATATAGTATATACCTGCTGTATGTCATCTCCTCTATATACCTATGTGTCATCTCCTCTTTTATATAGTATATACCTGTATGTCATCTCCTCCTGTATATAGTATATACGTGTCATCTCCTCCTGTATATAGTATATACCTGTAAGTCATCTCCTCCTGTATATAGTATATACCTGTGTCATCTGCTCCTTTATATAGTATATACATGTGTCATCTCCTCCTGTATATAGTATATACCTGTAAGTCATCTCCTCCTGTATATAGTATATACCTGTGTCATCTGCTCCTGTATATAGTATATACGTGTGTCATCTCCTCCTGTATATAGTATGTACCTGTATGTCATCTCCTAATGTATATAGTATATACCTGTGTCATCTCTTCCTGTATATAGTATATACTTGTGTCATGTGCTCCTGTATATAGTATATATCTGTGTGTCATCTCCTCTTGTATATAGTATATACGTGTGTCATCTCCCCTGTATATAGTATATACCTGTAAGTCATCTCCTCCTGTATATACGATATACCTGTGTGTCATCTGCTCCTGTATATAGTATGTACCTGTATGTCATCTCCTGTATATAGTATATACCTGTGTCATCTCCTCCTGTATATAGTATATATCTGTGTGTCATCTCCTGCATATAGTATATACGTGTCATCTCCCCTGTATATAGTATATACGTGTGTCATCTCCTCCTGTATATAGTATATATCTGTGTCATCTCCTCCTGTATATAGTATATACCTGTATGTCATCTCCTCCTGTATATAGTATATATCTGTGTGTCATCTCCCCTGTATATAGTATATATCTGTATTTCATCTCCTCCTGTATTAGACCGCGTTCACACGTTATTTGGTCATTATTTTTACCTCAGTATTTGTAAGCTAAATTCGCAGCCTGATAAATCCCCAGCCAACAGGAAGCCCTCCCCCCTGGCCGTATATATTATTTCACACATACACAGGTCATGTGACTGACAGCTGCCGTATTTCCTATATGGTACATTTGTTGCTCTTGTAGTTTGTCTGCTTATTAATCAGATTTTTATTTTTGAAGGATAATACCAGACTTGTGTGTGTTTTAGGGCGAGTTTCATGTGTCAAGTTGTGTGTGTTGAGTTGCATGTGGTGAAATGCATGTAGCGACTTTTGTGAGATGAGTTTTGTGTGGCGACATGCGTGTAGCAACTTTTTGTGTGTCGAGTTGCATGTGACAGGTTAGTGTAGCAAGTTGTGTGCAGCAAGTTTTGCGCATGGCGAGTTTTATGTGTGGTGCGTTTTGAGTATGTGTAAGTTTTGTGTGAGGCAACTTTTGCATGTGTTGCAACTTTTGTGCATGTGGCAATTTTTCCACATGTACAAGTTTTGCATGTGCCGAGTTTTCCATGAGGTGAGTTTTGCACGTGTGGCGAGTTTTGCATGAGCCTAGTTTTGCATGTGGCGAGTTTTGAGTGGCGACTTTTGTGTTTCTACTTTTATGTGGCGAGGTTGGTGTATGTGTGGTGAAATGTGTGCTTAGGGTGGTATATGTGTTCAAGCACGTGGTAGTGTGTGGCGCATTTTGTGTGTGTTCATATCCCCGTGTGTGGTGAGTATCCCATGTCGGGGCCCCACGTTAGCAACTGTACGGTATATACTCTTTGGCGCCATCGCTCTCACTCTTTAAGTCCCCCATGTTCACATCTGGCAGCTGTCAATTTGCCTCCAACACTTTTCCTTTCACTTTTTCCCCATTATGTAGATAGGGGCAAAATTGTTTGGTGAATTGGAAAGCGCAGGGTTAAAATTTCGCCTCACAACATAGCCTATGACGCTCTCAGGGTCCAGACGTGTGACTGTGCAAAATTTTGTGGCTGTAGCTGCAACGGTGCAGATGCCAATCCCGGACATACACACACACACATACACACATTCAGATTTATATATTAGATAGGGTAAATGTGGGGTGATTTGAACTTTTAGCTTTTACGCTACGATCATCTGATTGTTTGTGCAGCTACGGGGCAGCACTCATAGCAGTTTGGCAATGACAACCATAGGAGTCTCCTGCAGACCCCGGGTTGTCATGACAACCCATCAGCGGCCCATGGTCATGTGATATGGGCGGAGCTAAGATGTGCTTCTGGCGCGGCCATGTTAAATACAGCTGTTGGAGTTTGACAGTGGCGTTTAACAGGTTAAAAGCTCTGGGTGGATCGCTATCAGTGATCAGCTGTCATGTGCCGTAAAAGATGCAGGCTCATTGCCGGAGACTGCACCAAAGAGGGGAAGACAACCTATGTCGGATATATCTGTCATAGGTCTTAAGGTGTTAAATTGCTTCTAGATCCAATTAAAATAGGAATGAAAGGACCAAATCCTTTTTCTGAGTTCCAGTTCACACAAACGCATTATACAGACGTGGTTCAGTGTTGGGCGGCAAACGAGCCAATGTTATGAAATAGGACTGTGTCTGTATAAAAAAATTGCAATGTGCACTAATTTCTTCTGTATTTGAGATGAGACTCATGTGGTCAAGTCTAAGGGTGCCCCAAAAAAACATGGTTTCACTGCTGTAGAACTAGCAGAGCTCGGAATGATGAGCTGTGTATAACCCTGCCCACACCACTGATTGGCAGCTTGCTGACTATGTACACAGTAAGCTTCCAATCAGTGCTGGGGGTGGAGTTACACAGAGGAGGACAAAATGGCATGAGATGAGTTGTCTATTAGTGATAGTTTCCTGCTGATAAAACACTGATTGTATTGAGACTAAAAGAAGCTCCTGGACAAGTGACACATCGCTGGAATCGGGGTCTCTGCCTCTACATTATGCTGCTCTCAGATTACATAGCATAGGAAACTGTATATGGTCATTTTTTTGCTTTTATTTTAACCACTTCGCCCTGAAGCCAGTTTTCACCTTCCTGACCGGGCCAATTTTTACAATTCTGACCACTGTCACTTTGAGGTAATAACTCTGGAAAGCTTCAATGGATACCACCGATTCTGAGACTGCTTCCTCCTGACATATTGTACTTCATAGCAAGTAATCGTAAACTGACTGAACAGCGAACTAGTCTGAACTGGTGCATAACCAAACCAGCCATTCATCTATTTGCTATGTAAGTTGTTTTTTGGTTATGCACCAGATCAGACTAGTTCATTGTTCAGTCAGTTTACCATTACTTGCTATGCACTATTTTTTTCTGACTTGAACACCCCGCCCTTCTCCATGCTGTGATTTTAATTACATCCAAACACAGTTGGTTCCGACCTTCCTATAAATGCAGGCTTTACCATGATATTAGCCAGAGGTAAGTGTTCACACTAGGCAGTCAGGTCAGGGACCCATCCGATCCATGAGATTACCTTGACGTTGGTGGATGGGCTCACATTTTTTGGCCAAATTTTGTGCTAAGCATCTCATGTGTTTTTTCACAGATTTCACAAGCCATTATGCTATTCACATTTCATGTATCGCACATTCCCTTGCTTTAGTACAATTGAGTGCAGCCATTCATCTATTTGCAGTATTGTACTTCATGATAGTGGTAAAAGTTATTTGATATGATTTGCGTTTCACTGTGAAAAAAAACAGGAATTTGGCGAAAATTTTTAATTTTTATGCCCTTAAATCAGAGAGTCATATCACACAAACTAGTTAATAAATAACACTTCCCAGATGCCTATTTTACATCAGCACAATTTTGGAAACATAATATTTTTTGTTAGGAAGTTATAAGGGTTAAAAGTTGACCAGCGATTTCTCACTTTTAGAACAAAATTTGCAAAACCATTGTTTTTAAGGAGCACCTCATGTTTGAAGTGACTTTGAGGGGCCTATATGATATAAAATACCAAAAAGTGACACCATTCTAAACATTCTAAAAACTGCACCTCTCTAGGTACTCAAAACCACATTCATGAAGTTTATTAACCCTTTAGGTGCTTCACAGGAATTTTTGGAATTTGGAAGAAATGTTCCTTCAGACCTAATTATTTTA
This sequence comes from Ranitomeya imitator, assembly GCF_032444005.1. Taxonomy (NCBI): domain Eukaryota; kingdom Metazoa; phylum Chordata; class Amphibia; order Anura; family Dendrobatidae; genus Ranitomeya; species Ranitomeya imitator. The sequence goes on from NC_091283.1 coordinate 191,068,950, forward strand.
CTTTCGCAAGGTTAACATGAGAAAGTGGACCATTCAATTTGTTGTACAATTTCTCCTGAGCATGCAGATACCCCATATGTTGGGGAAATCTACCGTTTGGGCACGTGGCAGGGCTCGTAAAGGAACGGACGCCATTTCACTTTTTGAATGTAAAATTTGCTGGCATAATTAGTGTATGCCATGTCATGTTTGGAGAGTCCATGATGTGCCTAAACAGTGGAAAACCCCAACAAGTGACACAATTTTTGGAAACTAGACTCCTTAGGGAACTTATCTAGATGTGCAGTGAGCACCTTGAACCCACAGGTGCTTGACAGAACGTTAAGCCGTGAAAATTTAAAAAAAAAAAAATCACATTTTCCAGGAGGTCCCTCCTGACAGCACCATCAGGAGGTTGTCCTTCTTATCCTTGATAGGGACAGGAACACACAAGAGGTTAAAAGGCCCCTCCCTCCACCACCCCTCAGTGTTTTTCCTGTCCCTATCAGGGACAGACGCAGAAAAGGCCACCTGACAACTATCCAGTCTCCCCAGGTCACAAGAAGGTTGCTGGCAGATATAAAGAAGTTGGTGGATTCAGGACCAGTGGTTCCGGTGCCAGAGTCAGAATGGGGTCTCGGTTACTAGTGACTCTATAGCGACAGGGTCTGTTCCGCAGGACTGGCGCATAGCAAATGTGGTGCCAATATTCAAAAAGGGCTCTAAAAGTGAACCTGGAAATTATAGGCCAGTAAGTCTAACCTCTATTGTTGGTAAAATATTTGAAGGGTTTCTGAGGGATGTTATTCTGGATTATCTCAATGAGAATAACTGTTTAACTCCATATCAGCATGGGTTTATGAGAAATCGCTCCTGTCAAACCAATCTAATCAGTTTTTATGAAGAGGTAAGCTATAGACCGGACCACGGTGAGTCATTGGACGTGGTATATCTCGATTTTTCCAAAGCGTTTGATACCGTGCCGCACAAGAGGTTGGTACACAAAATGAGAATGCTTGGTCTGGGGGAAAATGTGTGTAAATGGGTTAGTAATTGGCTTAGTGATAGAAAGCAGAGGGTGGTTATAAATGGTATAGTCTCTAACTGGGTCGCTGTGACCAGTGGGGTACCGCAGGGGTCAGTATTGGGACCTGTTCTCTTCAACATATTCATTAATGATCTGGTAGAAGGTTTACACAGTAAAATATCGATATTTGCAGATGATACAAAACTATGTAAAGCAGTTAATACAAGAGAAGATAGTATTCTGCTACAGATGGATCTGGATAAGTTGGAAACTTGGGCTGAAAGGTGGCAGATGAGGTTTAACAATGATAAATGTAAGGTTATACACATGGGAAGAGGGAATCAATATCACCATTACACACTGAACGGGAAACCACTGGGTAAATCTGACAGGGAGAAGGACTTGGGGATCCTAGTTAATGATAAACTTACCTGGAGCAGCCAGTGCCAGGCAGCAGCTGCCAAGGCAAACAGGATCATGGGGTGCATTAAAAGAGGTCTGGATACACATGATGAGAGCATTATACTGCCTCTGTACAAATCCCTAGTTAGACCGCACATGGAGTACTGTGTCCAGTTTTGGGCACCGGTGCTCAGGAAGGATATAATGGAACTAGAGAGAGTACAAAGGAGGGCAACAAAATTAATAAAGGGGATGGGAGAACTACAATACCCAGATAGATTAGCGAAATTAGGATTATTTAGTCTAGAAAAAAGACGACTGAGGGGCGATCTAATAACCATGTATAAGTATATAAGGGGACAATACAAATATCTCGCTGAGGATCTGTTTATACCAAGGAAGGTGACGGGCACAAGGGGGCATTCTTTGCGTCTGGAGGAGAGAAGGTTTTTCCACCAACATAGAAGAGGATTCTTTACTGTTAGGGCAGTGAGAATCTGGAATTGCTTGCCTGAGGAGGTGGTGATGGCGAACTCAGTCGAGGGGTTCAAGAGAGGCCTGGATGTCTTCCTGGAGCAGAACAATATTGTATCATACAATTATTAGGTTCTGTAGAAGGACGTAGATCTGGGGATTTATTATGATGGAATATAGGCTGAACTGGATGGACAAATGTCTTTTTTCGGCCTTACTAACTATGTTACTATTCGGGTCTTTTCACAATAAACAATCCGGGTGGATAATAATTCTGAAGTTACTAAACAGATGGGTATCATACAAAAAATTCAAAATGGAGTCTATAAGATCTATGACTCCTTTGATCAAGGAAAATATGGTAATGTGCACGTTAGATCTCAAAGAAGCATATTATGACATGCCTATTCATCCTCACAGCCAGCGGTATCTAAGATTTGCGGTGGTAGAGGGGGGGGGGGAATTCAACATTAACAGTTCAAATGACTCCCATTTCGTCTTTCCTAGGCACCACGCATATTCACCATGCTGGTGGCAGAAGTTATGGCCTTTCTCAGTGAGCAGGGAATATTAATTGTACAGTATCTGGACAACTTCCTATTCATGGCAGAGTCCCGCCAGCAACTGAGATCCAGTTTAACGTCAATCCTTCTCAGTGTTAAACAATTAAGGGTGGATCGTAAACTGGGGAAAATCAGATCTGGTGCCAGGAAGACAGCAGATGTCCTTCCTGCCAGAAAAGAAACAAGATGAACTCAGGAACAAGGTGTTACCCTTCAAAAATAGATCTCAAGCGTCCATCAGAAAGAGGCTATTAAGATGCTGGGACTGATGACTGCTTCTATTCTAGGGGTCTGGTCGTGTCACTTCCACTCAAGACAACTGCAACATCAGGTCTTGACAACCTGGCACAGAAGGACAGATAGGCTAGACAAAAGTTAAGACTGTCAGCAATATCAAGAAGGTCGTTAACCTGGTCGACGTCCATAATCAACATGAAGAAAGGGATTATGGGGAGACGGTCCCCGTTTATATTGATCACCACTGACGAAAGCAGCAGTGGCTGTGGGGCCCAGGTGCAGGATCAGTGCATACAGGGCAACTGGTGAAGATCAGATCCTTCCAGGTCATTCAACCTCCAAGAACTTCAAGCAGTCTGGGAAACGCTAAAGCGAAGTGGGCCAAATCTAAAAAACAGACATCAGGATTCTGTCAGGCAATATTACCACAGTGGCCTTCCTCAAACTTCAAGAGGGTTCAAGATGTCACCTTTTGCAGTTGGTAGCACGGAAGATCTTCCTTTGGGCAGAGGAAACGGTGCTATCAGTGGCCACAGTACATCTGAAGGTGTCTCAAATGTGGTAGCAGACTTTCTCAGCCGGGAAACAATTCAGAAGTCAGAATAGAAGCTGAACTGGGAAGAATTGACAGGAGTAGACACCTTATCTCAAAAATGGAACATTGACCTGGTGTATGCTTTTCCCCATTTCCAAGTCCAGCAGTGCTGAGGAAGACATAGGAGGATCAGACCACAGTGATCATAATATTACCATTTTGGCCCAGAAGGATCTGGTTTCCCCTACTTAGGAGGATGGCCATAGAAGATCCCATCATCCTTCCAGAGAAGCACAATCTACTGTTTCAGGGGCCAATACACCATCCCAACGTGAAGCTTCTATACTTTGTCTGGATTCTGAGCAGCAGATCTTGAGGTCTAGAAGTCTCTCAGATTCAGCCATGACAACGATACAAAAAAGAAGGAAACTGGCAACATCGGCGATATATGCAAAAATATGGAAAAAATGTTGTGCATAATATCCTGAGGCGACAATAGTACTATCTAAGCCTGATATTCCCCAAATCTTAGAATTTCTCCAAGAGGGTTTTGAGAAATGCCTAAGACACAGCACTCTGAAAGTGCAGATCTCGGCACTGAGTGTGTCTATGGACTATCCACTAGCAGGTCATCTATGGATTGAACGATTTTTAAAGACTACAGGCACAATAAGACCCACGGTTAGGCCTACGTCCCACCTTGGGTTTTGAGCACTGTCTTAAATGGATTATGCAAATCACCATATGAACCACTTGAGGATTCAGATATAAAATCTCTCTGACTTAAAACTGCATTCCTGGTTGCCATAACAACAGCCAGACAGATTGGGGAAATACAGGCATTCTCCATAAAAAGCCCATACCTATGAATGTCAAATGACTGCATTATTCTTAGATTTGACCCTGTGTTCTTGTCAAAAGTAGTGACATCCTTTTAGAAGAGTAAGGAGGTAGTCTTGACTTCCTACTGCCAGGACCATAAAAATAGTCAGGAATGTTTTTTTTCATTCCCTAGATGTAAGAAGAGTAGTCCTCCAGTACATGGAAGCCACAAAGGACTGGCAGATAGATCCCAATTAGTGATGAGCGAGTGTGTTCGTTACTCAAGATTTCCGAACTTGTCTTGTTAGGGAATCCCCACATGTATTCAGGCTGTCTAGTAGCTGCAAATCATGCAGCTGCGGTGACTCAAACATAATCTCCGAGCACGCCCAAAATACTCGGAGTCCACCCGAGCATGCTCGGAAAACCCGAGTAACGAGCACACTCACTCATCACTAATTCCAATCTGTTCATACAGTTTTTGGGGAAAAAGACGTCAAAAGCGATGTTGGCACGATGTGTCAGATCAGTGATCAGCCTGACCTACACATCAGAAGGGAAGTCTCCTCCAGTTAATATAAGAGCCCATTCCACAAGAGCAGAAGCCACATCTTGGACAGAGCAAGCAGGGGACTCGGCGGACCAAATCTGCAGTGCTGCAACTTGGACAAATCTTAATACCCTTTACAGACACTATAAACTGGACGTTTTATCTGGCCAAAAGATGGCCTTTAGAAGGAAGGTCCTCCAAGCAGTGGTCTCGCCCTGAATATATCCCATGACATTCTCCTGATGGTGCTGTCAGGAGGGGCACCCTGGAAAGTAGGCATCAGACCTACTGGTAATAGGTTTTCCAGGAGTCCATCATGACAGCACCAATTACATTTCCTCCCTCAAATTCCTATCTAATATGTGACTGTAATGTATGTAGAAGGAAAACTAGATAAAATAGAGTTGCATCCATCCTGGTGTGGTACTTGAAGTAATCACTGAGGGGTGGTGGAGGGAGGGGCCTTTTAATCTCTTATGTGTTCCTGTCCCTATCAAAGATAAGAAGGACAACCTCCTTGTGGGAGCTGTCATGATACACTCCTGGAAAACCTATTACCAATAGGTCTAATACCTACTTTTCCCAGATAAATCTTTTTTTAGCTACAAATTTTGCATTTTCATAAATGGTAACAGGAGAAATTGCTCCATAGACTTTGTTGTGTAGTTTCTCCTGAGTGCATAGATACCCAATATGTGGAGGAAAACCACTGTTTGAGTGCACGGCAGGGCTTGGAAGGGAAGGAGCGCCATTTGACTTTTTGAATGTAAAATTTGCTGGAATAATTAGCGGGTGCCATGTCGCATTTGGAGAGCCCCTGATTATTATTATAGCGCTATATATTCTGTGGTGCTTTACATGTGAGGAGGGGTGTACATGATAAAAAACATAATAGCCCCTGATGTGCCTAAACAGTGGAAACCCACCACAAATGACACCATTTTGGAAGCTTGACCACTTTGGGAACTTATCTAGAAGTGTATTGAACACAGGGCCGCCATCAGGGCATTACAGCCGTGACTGGTGTATGGGGCCCGGTGGGCAGAGGGGGCCCACATCGGGCCCCGTCTCATCTGCTCACCGGGCTCCTACCGGCAGCCGCAGGCTAAACCAGGCCCTTAGCGGCACTGCAGCTGTTTAACGCTATTGACATGCGGGCCCGCGTCCGCACGTCAATAGTTAACAGCCGCCAGCCAATCTGAGGCTGGCAGCTGACGTCTACCGCAGCGTGCATCTCGCCGGCGCCTGACGTCATTGTCAGTCGCCGGCGAGTGCGCGCTTCACTGTGTGGAGAGAGCCAGAGCTTCGCCCACCGCAGGAGCTCGGTCAAGGTGAGAAGAACTTGTTTTTTTTTTTATTGAGAGCGGCGATCCGGGGGGCCCAGGGCAGAAGGCTGGACACAGAGGCAGCACGCTGGACACAGGGGCAGTATGCTGGACACGGGCAGAAAGCTGGACACAGGGGCAGAAAGCTGGACACAGGGGCAGAATGCAGGACACAGGGGCAGAATGCAGGACACAGGGGCAGAATGCAGGACACAGGAGCAGAATGCTGGACACATGGGCAGAATGCTGGACACAGGGCCAGAATGCTGGACACAGGGCCAGAATGCAGGACATGGGCAGAATGCTGGACACAGGGGCAGAAAGCTGGACACAGGGGCAGAAAGCTGGACACAGGGGCAGAATGCTGGACACAGGGGCAGAATGCTGGACACAGGGGCAGACTGTGAGACACAGGGGCAGAATGCTGGACATTGGGGCAGAATGCGAGACACGGGCAGAATGGAGATACGGGGCATGATTGGAGACACGGGCAAGATTGGAGACAGATGGGGCAGGATTGGAGACAGATGGGGCATGATTGCAGACATGGGGGCATGATTGGAGACACAGGGGGCAGAATGGAGACACAGGGCAGGATGAAAGACATGGGGCATGATTGGAGACAGATGGGGCAGGATTGGAGACAGATCGTGCAGGATCATGGGGCAGGATGGATATGATGGAGACAGATGGGGCAGGATGGGGAGATCATATGGGGCAGAATGGATACTCATGAGGGCAGGATGGGAGAACATATGGCTGACGCCAGGAATGAGACACACTGGGCCAGGATGGCGAATATTATTACCATAGGGGCTAATTAAGGGATATTATTACTGCAGTGATGTATTTATTTTATTTTTTGAGTATACTGTTTTAAATGGGTGGGCGGTTCTGTTACTGTGTAGAGTGACACTGTCGCCTGTTTTTCTTCATGTGGTGTAATGTAGAAGTTGGGAAAAATTAAGTAATGTGTTCTGTAAGCGGATCTTGAGATAACTGTGTTATTTCCTGTAGAGACAAGTCCTGGCTGGAAGAAATGATGGCGGTCTGTGCTGGATGAAAGATGAAGGACTTCACCTAGAGACGTCACTGGTGAGTCAGTGTTACCTATACACTGACACTATACACTGTATATTATATACAGAGGTCCTGTGTATAATTTCACTAGCGATCACTGTATTATCTGTACACAGACATTGCATACTAAGTACAGATCTCCTGTGTATAATGGCACTTATGGTGATAGTATGGTGCTTTTTATTATTACTGATCAGAATTGTAGTATTCAGTTACTATGTGGTGGTAACATGTGGTCTGGACATGGTGCGGTGGTATTTGTTCCTTGTACGTGATATTATTGGTCATTTTAAAAATTGAAAAATAAATAAAAATATACCTAAATTGTATTGCATATTTTAACAAATATTTAATAGGTTACAGCAGAGTAGGGCCCGGCTAAAAGTGTCTACCGTGTTATGGTGGCGGCTTAAAAAATCTTTTGGCCAAAACAAAAGCTGCTGGCTATGTATGTGATCTGGTGATGGAAACTGTTAATGTGTGATAGGTGAGAAGTGGAGTTTTTCCAAGAGAGAGCGGTGGGACTGTGGACAGTTCGAGGGGTGGAGAGTGGAGGCGGGGCTGGGGTGGAGCCTGGGCGGAGTCTCAAGGGGGCCCTCAAAATTTTGCCAGTATGGGGCCCCGAAATTTCTAGTGGCAGCCCTGATTGAACATCTTGAACCCCCAGGTGCTTCACAGAAGTTTAGCTCCAAATTTTGTATTTTTACAGGGGTAACAGGAGAAAATTAACCTCAAAATTTGTTGTGCAATTTCTCCTGAGTACACAGATAGCCCATATGCAATTGAAAACTACTTTTGAGGCACAGTGCAAAGCTTGGAAGGGAAGCAGCGCCAAATTGTAGTGCAGATTTTGCTGCACTTGTTTTAGGGTGACATGTTACATTGGCAGAGCCCCTGAGGTGCCAACACAGCAGAACACCCCTATAAGTGACCCCATTTTACAAACTAAACCTCTCAATGAATTCAACAAGGACTGCAGTGATTATATTGAACACATTTATTCTATCTAATCTATTCTAACCTGTCAGTGTGATTTTACTGTGCACCGCACTGAATTGCCGGCTTTTCTATAGAACACCGCTGCGTATTTCTCGCAAGTCACATGGTTGGTTCGTGTGTAATCCGTATTTTTCTGGTCCCCATAGACTTTCATTGGCGTATTTTTTGTGCAATACGGTGACAAACGCAGCATGCTGCGTTTTTCTACGGCCGTAGAAGACCGTATAATACGGATCAGTAAAATACGGCTAATAGGAGCAGGGGCATAGAGAAGCATTGTACCGTATGCAATCTGTATTTTCAGCACCCCTCTTACGTCCGTAAAACACGCTAGTGTGAGTCCGGCCTTACTGTGATCTTTGGGAGGCAGAATGAAAAAATCAACAACATGTGAAGGATTGGTTTTATTTATTTTTTACACCATTCCTTGTGCAGTATAAGTGATTAGACGACTTTATTCTTCGGGTCTGTGTGATTACAGCGATATCAGATTTATAATCAGGTTTTTATGTTTGGCTGCTGTCACACACTAAACGATGTTTATTATTGCGAAAAATAATTTTTGCATCATCATTGTCATTGGGACATTACTGTATAGTGTCAGATCGCTGATCTGATGTTCTGCAATGCATCTGCACTGCAGAGTATCACATCAGCATCTGACAGGCAGGGAAGGAGTCCTCTCAGGTCCCGCTCTGAGCAGGCACTGACCCGCCACCTTTCCAAAAAAAAGGACCCCATGGCCATCTTGTGGCCAGGGGTGTCCATGGAGACCGTCACATCAATGCGATCTTATCATGCCCTGTGCTATTCTCCTCTATGTCGCTGTCACTACTGACAACGGAATCAGAGGGGTTAAATGCACAAAAAATACACATTAAAAAAATGCTTGTGATGTAGGCCACATTTTTCCTGCCAACACTTTGCATTTTCTATGCGGAGAAAAAAAGCTGCAAAAAAACAATGTGTGCATATACCCTAATGGAGGAACCAATGAAGTATGTTCACAACCAGTTACCAGACCATTACACTTCATATACTTAGATCCATAAAACGCACACTGATGTCACTGCATGGTAATAATTCTTAAAAATATTGCTATCTACTGTGCTGGCTGCACTGATTTTTCTCTTCGATTATCGTGAAATCACTGTATAAATGTTGCAGTACACGCTGCTGGCCAATCATAAGCCAGTAGCTAAAGTCGGTGTGCATGTGACTAGGGGTGCACGGCAGTGATATCATGCAGTGTGGTCTGCGGGGACAGCGGTGCGCCATACTACTACATGACTATGGGGAATGCATTATACTATATGGAGGACTATGGGGAGTGCATTATACTATATGGATGACTATGGGGAATGCATTATACTATATGGAGGACTATGGGGAGTGCATTATACTATATGGAGGACTATGGGGAGTGCATTATATTTTGTGGAGGACTATGGGGTGTACATTATACTTCTGCTCTGGGGCCCCATGACTTCTACGTACACCCCTGGTGAGTATAAAGGTTTATTTTTTTCTATATATTAAACAACACTGGAAGAACAGGGGACATATACCAAGATGGGGCCAGGATAAGGCACATATACAGTGGGGCAAAAAAGTATTTAGTCAGTCAGCAATAGTGCAAGTTCCACCACTTAAAAAGATGAGAGGCGTCTGTAATTTACATCATAGGTAGACCTCAACTATGGGAGACAAACTGAGAAAAAAAAATCCAGAAAATCACATTGTCTGTTTTTTTAACATTTTATTTGCATATTATGGTGGAAAATAAGTATTTGGTCAGAAACAAAATTTCATCTCAATACTTTGTAATATATCCTTTGTTGGCAATGACAGAGGTCAAACGTTTTCTGTAAGTCTTCACAAGGTTGCCACACACTGTTGTTGGTATGTTGGCCCATTCCTCCATGCAGATCTCCTCTAGAGCAGTGATGTTTTTGGCTTTTTGCTTGGCAACACGGACTTTCAACTCCCTCCAAAGGTTTTCTATAGGGTTGAGATCTGGAGACTGGCTAGGCCACTCCAGGACCTTGAAATGCTTCTTACGAAGCCACTCCTTCGTTGCCCTGGCGGTGTGCTTTGGATCATTGTCATGTTGAAAGACTCAGCCACGTTTCATCTTCAATGCCCTTGCTGATGGAAGGAGGTTTGCACTCAAAATTTCACGATACATGGCCCCATTCATTCTTTCATGTACCCGGATCAGTCGTCCTGGCCCCTTTGCAGAGAAACAGCCCCAAAGCATGATGTTTCCACCACCATGCTTTACAGTAGGTATGGTGTTTGATGGATGCAACTCAGTATTCTTTTTCCTCCAAACACGACAAGTTGTGTTTCTACCAAACAGTTCCAGTTTGGTTTCATCAGACCATAGGACATTCTCCCAAAACGCTTCTGGATCATCCAAATGCTCTCTAGCAAACTTCAGACGGGCCCGGACATGTACTGGCTTAAGCAGTGGGACACGTCTGGCACTGCAGGATCTGAGTCCATGGTGGCGTAGTGTGTTACTTATGGTAGGCCTTGTTACATTGGTCCCAGCTCTCTGCAGTTCATTCACTAGGTCCCCCCGCGTGGTTCTGGGATTTTTGCTCACCGTTCTTGTGATCATTCTGACCCCACGGGGTGGGATTTTGCGTGGAGCCCCAGATCGAGGGAGATTATCAGTGGTCTTGTATGTCTTCTATTTTCTAATTATTGCTCCCACTGTTGATTTTTTTCACTCCAAGCTGGTTGGCTATTGCAGATTCAGTCTTCCCAGCCTGGTGCAGGGCTACAATTTTGTTTCTGGTGTCTTTTGACAGCTCTTTGGTCTTCACCATAGTGGAGTTTGGAGTCATACTGTTTGAGGGTGTGCACAGGTGTCTTTTTATACTGATAACAAGTTTAAACAGGTGCCATTACTACAGGTAATGAGTGGAGGAAAGAGGAGACTCTTAAAGAAGAAGTTACAGGTCTGTGAGAGCCAGAAATCTTGAGTTTGTTTCTGACCAAATACTTATTTTCCACCATAATATGCAAATAAAATGTTAAAAAAACAGACAATGTGATTTTCTGGATTTTTTTTTCTCAGTTTGCCTCCCATAGTTGAGGTCTACCTATGATGTAAATTACAGACGCCTCTCATCTTTTTAAGTGGTGGAACTTGCACTATTGCTGACTGACTAAATACTTTTTTGCCCCACTGTATACCAGGCACATATATACCAGGATGGAGGATATATATACATATCTAGGCACTTAATTTGGATTGCCACCAATACTAACCAGGCATATAATCCCTTGCTCCTACAGCGTATGACAAATGCAAAAAATGGATGCTGATGACACGCCACGCCTGTTGTCTTCTCTCAACTTTGTAAAGCTCTGATTACTTTTCCTAGTTTTAAATTAAGTCACAGACTTCAGACTTGAGACGTTCCCTGTCCTAAAAGGGCTGAGGCATTTAGGGAAGAAAGAGTAACATGCACTGACATGCGGAGGTCAAGTATCACTTCTGATTGCCCTTTAGGTCCATAATTAGATGTTTTCCCAGGAAATTTAGGACTCTTCACCTGTCTGATGTCAGCTGTGTGGGGGGTGAAAAGTAAGTGGACTACATGAAGATGAAGCAGCAGGAGGCTCCATAGAAAAGGACTGAGACTGACCCCAGATTATAATGCACCCATGTGTACAAGCCATAGACTCTGCAGGGCTGATATCAGCATTAATAAATGACGGTTTCTACAGAACCTGCGGCTCCTAGTTTTGGAGGTTTCTACTCTTTTCATTTATGTCCTAGTCAGCTGTTCTCAGATATATTGGTGTACGCTAACATATACCGTATGTCGACCAGACACAGTGCCCATAGGGGATGTCACTCAGCTTTCTATACACTCTGAATGGCATTTACCAAAATACAGACCTCTATTAAATTCAGAGGCTGCATACTCCGGGTGATCATGTCCAAGGCTATTTTTCCTAATAAGTTTCTGTTTTTCGTATTTAAAAGATAGACCATTTTTCTCCCATGTGAAATCCATCTTTCCCTGATCTTTTTTTTTATTATTGAAGATTATAAGAATTTATATCTATATTACGATGAAGCACATGTAGTCAATGTATATAGCACCGGAAAACACTGTATCATGTTAATATTAATTCTTACAAATAACTACCCCCGACGCACGTTTCGCTGTTATCCTGCTGCTTTATCAAGGGGATAAAGCAGCAGGATAACAGCGAAACGTGTGTCGGGTTAGCGCTCTATCCAGGTATTACATCTATTGGGTAAGATCCGCTCACAACTTGTGTCCCGGGAGGGGCGCTTTTTACGCCAGGTGGCATTTTACTCATGTTGCTCCTCTGGGCACTCCTCACCTTTACCCTCATTTAGTACCATTCCTTCTGTGCTGGCTTTTTCCTTACATATCCGCGGCTACAGTGGCGATATTTGTTAGGTATGGGATACTTAGGCTGGTTTACAAGAGGTTTTGGTTCTCTTTTGGGGATTTAGGATCTTCTCCTTATATATCTAGATATGCCAACAATTTTGTTGCAAATATGAGTATACTGATATGTATGTATCTCTGGTGTTTTCATTGGTGTCTTTTTAATGTGTGTTAGTTTTTAACTAATTTTCTAAATAAACTATATACTTTCTAAAAACTCCCGTTGTTCTCCTGTGTGTATACTGTTCTATTGGGAGTAGCATGTAGAGTGGGCCTAGACATTGTCTTTGGCCACTGTGTTCACTATGAGTCTGGGTTTATGTGTAGTGTTAAGTAAAAACAAGCAATTTTCCTCTTATTAAAAGTCCAATCTTGCCTTGCGCAGGCGTGTACTATGGAGGACAGAGAATGACCTTCAATCCAATATTGCAGCCAGCATGCAGCCAGCGGGTAAGGAAAGGGTGAATCAAACACCCAAAAACTCCGCCCATATGACCCAAAACCAGTCCCGCCAAATTCAGGTGACAGGTTCCCTTTAAGGATTCGACTGGCGCTGTGCTCGTCCACCTATTGGATGGGTGCAGGAGCTGCCTGCTATTTACATGCACTAGTGTGGTTGATGTGAGATACTGCTTTTTTCTGAGTAAGGCCGGGATCACACACAGCGAGATACGGCCGAGTCTCGCAGGTTAAAACCAAGCTCTGGTACCGGCACTCCAGAGCGGAGCGTGCGGCCGCTGTTATGGCCGGCAATCAGGCAACACAGCGTGCAGTAATCAGCGCACATACAGAGATCTGGCAATAACCAAAAACAATAGGACGAGCTCTGAGACGTGGAATCTCTGTAGACTGCAGTACCTGATCTATCCTCACACAACTATAAGCAGCAGTGGATTGCGCCTATCACTACCTATGCAACTCGGCACTGCCTGAGGAGCTGACTAGCCTGAAGATAGAAATACAAGCCTGACTTACCTCAGAGAAATACCCCAAAGGAATAGGCAGCCCCCCACATATAATGACTGTTAGCAAGATGAAAAGACAAACGTAGGAATGAAATAGATTCAGCAAAGTGAGGCCCGATATTCTAGACAGAGCGAGGATGGCAAAGAGAACTATGCAGTCTACAAAAAACCCTAAAACGAAAACCACGCAAAGGGGCAAAAAGACCCACCGTGCAGAACTAACAGCACGGCGGTGCACCCCTTTGCTTCTCAGAGCTTCCAGCAAAAGTTAATAGCAAGCTGGACAGAAAAAACAGAAAACAAACTAGAAGCACTTATCTAGCAGAGCAGCAGGCCCAAGGAAAGATGCAGTAGCTCAGATCCAACACTGGAACATTGACAAGGAGCAAGGAAGACAGACTCAGGTGGAGCTAAATAGCAAGGCAGCCAACGAGCTCACCAAAACACCTGAGGGAGGAAGCCCAGAGACTGCAATACCACTTGTGACCACAGAAGTAAACTCAGCCACAGAATTCACAACAGTACCCCCCCCTTGAGGAGGGGTCACCGAACCCTCACCAGAACCCCCAGGCCGACCAGGATGAGCCACATGAAAGGCACGAACAAGATCTGGGGCATGGACATCAGAGGCAAAAACCCAGGAATTATCTTCCTGAGCATAACCCTTCCATTTAACCAGATACTGGAGTTTCCGTCTAGAGACACGAGAATCCAAAATCTTCTCCACAATATACTCCAATTCCCCCTCCACCAAAACAGGGGCAGGAGGCTCCACAGATGGAACCATAGGTGCCACGTATCTCCTCAACAACGACCTATGGAATACATTATGTATGGAAAAGGAGTCTGGGAGGGTCAGACGAAAAGACACCGGATTGAGAATCTCAGAAATCCTATACGGACCAATAAAACGAGGTTTAAATTTAGGAGAGGAAACCTTCATAGGAATATGACGAGAAGATAACCAAACCAGATCCCCAACACGAAGTCGGGGTCCCACACGGCGTCTGCGATTAGCGAAAAGCTGAGCCTTCTCCTGGGACAAGGTCAAATTGTCCACTACCTGAGTCCAGATCTGCTGCAACCTGTCCACCACAGAATCCACACCAGGACAGTCCGAAGACTCAACCTGTCCTGAAGAGAAACGAGGATGGAACCCAGAATTGCAGAAAAATGGAGAGACCAAGGTAGCCGAGCTGGCCCGATTATTAAGGGCGAACTCAGCCAACGGCAAAAATGACACCCAATCATCCTGGTCAGCGGAAACAAAACATCTCAGATATGTTTCCAAGGTCTGATTGGTTCGTTCGGTCTGACCATTAGTCTGAGGATGGAAGGCCGAGGAAAAAGATAGGTCAATGCCCATCCTACCACAAAAGGCTCGCCAGAACCTCGAGACAAACTGGGAACCTCTGTCAGAAACAATATTCTCAGGAATGCCATGTAAACGAACCACATGCTGGAAGAACAAAGGCACCAAATCAGAGGAGGAAGGCAATTTAACCAAGGGCACCAGATGGACCATTTTAGAAAAGCGATCACAGACCACCCAAATGACCGACATTTTTTGAGAAACGGGAAGGTCAGAAATGAAATCCATCGAAATATGTGTCCAAGGCCTCTTTGGGACCGGCAAGGGCAAAAGCAACCCACTGGCACGTGAACTGCAGGGCTTAGCCCTAGCACAAATTCCACAGGACTGCACAAAAGCACGCACATCCCGTGACAGAGATGGCCACCAGAAGGATCTAGCAACCAACTCCCTGGTACCAAAGATTCCTGGATGACCGGCCAGCACCGAACAATGAAGTTCAGAGATAACTTTACTAGTCCACCTATCAGGGACGAACAGTTTCTCGGCCGGACAACGATCAGGTTTATTAGCCTGAAATTTCTGCAACACTCTCCGCAAATCAGGGGAGATGGCAGACACAATGACTCCTTCCTTGAGGATACTCGCCGGCTCAGATAACCCCGGAGAGTCGGGCACAAAACTCCTAGACAGAGCATCCGCCTTCACATTTTTAGAGCCCGGAAGGTATGAAATCACAAAATCAAAACGAGCAAAAAATAACGACCAACGGGCCTGTCTAGGATTCAAGCGCTTGGCAGACTCAAGATAAGTAAGGTTCTTATGATCAGTCAATACCACCACGCGATGCTTAGCACCCTCAAGCCAATGACGCCACTCCTCGAATGCCCACTTCATGGCCAGCAACTCTCGGTTGCCCACATCATAATTACGCTCAGCAGCAGAAAATTTCCTGGAAAAGAACGCACATGGTTTGAACACTGAGCAACCAGAACCTCTCTGTGACAAAACCGCCCCTGCACCAATCTCAGAAGCATCAACCTCGACCTGGAACGGAAGAGAAACATCAGGTTGACACAACACAGGGGCACAGCAAAAACGACGCTTCAACTCCTGAAAAGCTTCCACGGCAGCAGAAGACCAATTAACCAAATCAGCACCCTTCTTGGTCAAATCGGTCAATGGTCTGGCAATGCTAGAAAAATTACAGATGAAGCGACGATAAAAATTAGCAAAGCCCAGGAATTTCTGCAGACTTTTTAGAGATGTCGGCTGAGTCCAATCCTGGATGGCCTGAACCTTAACCGGATCCATCTCGATAGTAGAAGGGGAAAAGATGAACCCCAAAAATGAAACTTTCTGCACACCGAAGAGACACTTTGATCCCTTCACGAACAAGGAATTAGCACGCAGTACCTGGAAAACCATTCTGACTTGCTTCACATGGGACTCCCAATCATCTGAGAAGATCAAAATGTCATCCAAGTAAACAATCAAGAATTTATCCAGATACTCACGGAAAATGTCATGCATAAAAGACTGAAAAACAGATGGAGCATTGGCAAGTCCGAACGGCATCACCAGATACTCAAAATGACCCTCGGGCGTATTAAATGCCGTTTTCCATTCATCTCCCTGCCTGATTCTCACCAGATTATACGCACCACGAAGATCAATCTTAGTAAACCAACTAGCCCCCTTAATCCGAGCAAACAAGTCAGAAATCAATGGCAAGGGATACTGAAACTTAACAGTGATCTTATTAAGAAGGCGGTAATCAATACACGGTCTTAGCGAACCATCCTTCTTGGCTACAAAAAAGAACCCTGCTCCCAATGGTGACGACGATGGGCGAATATGTCCCTTCTCCAGGGACTCCTTCACATAACTGCGCATAGCGGTGTGTTCAGGTATGGACAAATTGAATAAACGACCCTTAGGGAATTTACTACCAGGAATCAAATCGATAGCACAATCACAATTCCTATGCGGAGGTAGGGCATCAGACTTGGACTCTTCAAATACATCCTGAAAGTCCGACAAGAACTCTGGGATGTCAGAAGGAATGGATGACGAAATAGACAAAAATGGAACATCACCATGTACTCCCTGACAACCCCAGCTGGTTACCGACATAGAGTTCCAATCCAATACTGGATTATGGGTTTGTAGCCATGGCAACCCCAACACGACCACATCATGCAAATTATGCAGTACCAGAAAGCGAATAACTTCCTGATGTGCAGGAGCCATGCACATGGTCAGCTGGGCCCAGTACTGAGGCTTATTCTTGGCCAAAGGTGTAGCATCAATTCCTCTCAACGGAATAGGACACCGCAAAGGTTCCAAGAAAAATCCACAACGTTTAGCATAATCCAAATCCATCAGATTCAGGGCAGCGCCTGAATCCACAAACGCCATGAGAGAATACGATGACAAAGAGCACATTAAGGTAATGGACAAAAGGAATTTGGACTGTACAGTACCAATAACGGCAGAGCTATCGAACCGCCTAGTGCGTTTAGGACAATTAGAAATAGCATGAGTAGAATCACCACAATAGAAACACAGCCTGTTCAGACGTCTGTGTTCTTGCCGTTCTACTTTAGTCATAGTCCTGTCGCACTGCATAGGCTCAGGTTTACTCTCAGACAATACCGCCAGATGGTGCACAGATTTACGCTCGCGCAAGCGACGACCGATCTGAATGGCCAAGGACATAGACTCATTCAAACCAGCAGGCATAGGAAATTCCACCATTACATCCTTAAGAGCTTCAGAGAGACCCTTTCTGAACAAAGCCGCTAGTGCAGATTCATTCCACAGAGTGAGTACTGACCACTTCCTAAATTTCTGACAATATACTTCTACATCATCCTGACCCTGGCATAAAGCCAGCAGATTTTTCTCAGCCTGATCCACTGAATTAGGCTCATCGTAAAGCAATCCCAGCGCCTGGAAAAATGCATCAACATTACTCAATGCAGAATCTCCTGGTGCAAGAGAAAACGCCCAGTCCTGTGGGTCGCCGCGCAAAAAAGAAATAATAATCAAAACCTGTTGAATAGGATTACCAGAAGAATGAGGTTTCAAGGCCAAAAATAGCTTACAATTATTTCTGAAGCTCAGGAACTTGGTTCTGTCACCAAAACACAAATCAGGAATCGGAATTCTTGGTTCTAGCATCGATTTCTGATCAATAGTATCTTGAATCTTTTGTACATTTACAACGAGATTATCCATTGAGGAGCACAGAGCCTGAATATCCATGTCCACAGCTGTGTCCTGAAGCACTCTAATGTCTAGGGGAAAAAAAAGACTGAAGACAGAGCTAAGAAAAAAAAATGATGTCAGGATTTCTTTTTTCCCTCTATTGGGAATCATTGGTGTGGCTCCTTGTACTGTTATGGCCGGCAATCAGGCAACACAGCGTGCAGTAATCAGCGCACATACAGAGATCTGGCAATAACCAAAAACAATAGGACGAGCTCTGAGACGTGGAATCTCTGTAGACTGCAGTACCTGATCTATCCTCACACAACTATAAGCAGCAGTGGATTGCGCCTATCACTACCTATGCAACTCGGCACTGCCTGAGGAGCTGACTAGCCTGAAGATAGAAATACAAGCCTGACTTACCTCAGAGAAATACCCCAAAGGAATAGGCAGCCCCCCACATATAATGACTGTTAGCAAGATGAAAAGACAAACGTAGGAATGAAATAGATTCAGCAAAGTGAGGCCCGATATTCTAGACAGAGCGAGGATAGCAAAGAGAACTATGCAGTCTACAAAAAACCCTAAAACGAAAACCACGCAAAGGGGCAAAAAGACCCACCGTGCCGAACTAACAGCACGGCGGTGCACCCCTTTGCTTCTCAGAGCTTCCAGCAAAAGTTAATAGCAAGCTGGACAGAAAAAACAGAAAACAAACTAGAAGCACTTATCTAGCAGAGCAGCAGGCCCAAGGAAAGATGCAGTAGCTCAGATCCAACACTGGAACATTGACAAGGAGCAAGGAAGACAGACTCAGGTGGAGCTAAATAGCAAGGCAGCCAACGAGCTCACCAAAACACCTGAGGGAGGAAGCCCAGAGACTGCAATACCACTTGTGACCACAGAAGTAAACTCAGCCACAGAATTCACAACAGGCCGCATAGCAATACATGGAGCCGCACGGAATGCCGGTGCAGGGGCTTGGTTTTAACCTGCGAGACTCGGCCGTATCCCGCTGTAGTGTGACTCCGGCCTAAGAGTGAATTTTCATACATTTTCTCCCATGTAAATAAGTCTCCATACTCTGCAATGAATCTTAAATGAGTACACCCTTGGACTACATATACATAAAAAAAAATGAATCTGTTATTATTAAAAAAAAGTTGTCCCCTTTGGATAGGTAATCATTTGCTTATTGCTAGGGCGTCCGACCACTGGATCCCGAGCGATATCGAGAATGGCGCACTGCACCAGTCAGAGCACACGAGGTGCACAAGCTTGTCCTCAACTCCCTTCACTGTCTACGGGACTGCTGGAAACAGCACCTTACTCTGTTTCCTCATGCAAACCATAGACAATGAATGGAGCAGAGGCCGCATATGATCACCTTTGCTGCATTTAAGATGGGGCTCTGCAGTGATGGGATCGCTGGAGGCCACAGTTGTTGCAACCGAACCCACAGCACTGACTGACAGCAGCTCAGCACTGACTGACAGCAGCTGAACTGTCAGTCAGTGCAGGAGGTGCAGTTACAGCCGCCGCTCTCTGTACTCAGAGAGGTGATTGAGCCCGCACCGGCGCCTCCCCTATGACTGAACGCTGCCTGAAGGAATAAAGTTAATATCCTCCCGGCAGTGGGGGCCTAAGTGTGGGCGCCGAGCAGGTGCACAACGCTATGAACCTGCAGAATAACCCCATATCTGCAGGTTAATAGCATATTTTTCACATGACTGGTTCCCTTTAAAGGGAAATCTGCATCTGTGTAATGGACATTTCATACTATATATTGTATTTTGCTCATTTTTGTAAAATGTGTCGATGTGCTATAAACTCGCATCCATTCCGCCACGTGTGATTTATGATATAAGTTACCACCTATCAACTAGAAGTAACATGCCTCTTAATAATGACCGTGTGAAATTGTAATTCAATGCAGTTAAGTTGGCGACTCTTTAAAGGGACGGAGTATAGAAATATACAGCACATGCCTCTGCCATTTTGAGCTTGTAAATGGATTTCACTCTCTAAATGTGATAGTTCAAGAATTCACGAACGGTCTGGAAAAATTAACCAGGCATGTGGGAATGTCGTAAACAGCTCTAGCTATGACATTGAGAGACATGAACAACTGCGTAAACATGAGGACGACCATCAATTCTGCCTCGGCAGCCAGACCCCTTTCTTTTATTTAAGGGCTTAGGATCACATAGGAAATGGAAGGCGTAGATGTCAGTCATGTTAGGAAAAAAAGTGGGAAGGGGGAAAAGAAGCAATGAACGTGCCGGACTGTAGGGAAGGCAACCCATGGGCCTGGGTCATACTTGCGAGTTCAATGCGTGAAACTTGCGCAAGTCTCTCGTATCAAGTACCAGCACTGCCAACTGCAATCGCGACCGGAGCATTCAGTTGCACAGAAATACATGCAGCTGCACAATCCGGTCCCGAGTGCTGGCAGCAGTGCCGGGACTTGATGAAAGAGACTCGTGTGAGTTTCTCGCATTGAACTCACAAGTGTGACCCCGGCCTAAGGGTTCATTCCTACTTGCGATGAAATCGGACGAACGCAATCAGATAAAAAAATCAGATTGAATTCAGACCAATGTTATTCTATGATTGTGTCTTCATTTGCGTTTTTTTTTCCAGCTCGGATCGGATCACGATCGGACTGGAAAAAAGTCGCAGCATGCTGCAATTGTAATCAGAATTCGGATCGCATCCCGCAATAGAAGTCAATGGGTGCGAGAAAAAAAATCACACAGCACTCGGACCATGCGAGTGCTGTCCGATTTTTCCACACCGATCGCATTTCAAAAGCCGGTGATTCATATGTAGGTACAGTAAAATCACACTGACAATTTAGAATAGAATAGATATACACACATAGAATACATATATATATAGATGTCAGTGACACACATATATATATATATATATATATATATATATATATATATATATATATTTATATTACATAGATCTATAGAAAAAAAGCCGGTTATTCAATACCCGCGGTAGGGTAAAATCATAGCAGAAGCCGACAGGATAGAAGAGATGGATTACGTACAGTAGATACATATAGAATAGGTTGATATATAGATGGCTGTTACAAATACAATTAGTACAGTGTATGTGCAAATTACTGGACATGTATTTAAATAATAAAAGATTATTTTTTGTTAAAAAAAATGGTGTTGGCTCCCGCTCAGTTTTCGTAACCAGCAGAGGTAAAGCCGATGACAGGGCAGATGTTTATAGCCTGGGAAAGGGATAATACCCATGCAGCTTCCCTGGCTATTAATATCAGCTCATAACTGAATACTAAGCCTTTACTGGCTATTAAAATGGGGGACCCCAATAATTAATAGCTAGCAAAGGCTATGCAAACAGCTATGGGTTGACATTAATAGCCTAGGAAGGGGCCATGGATCACCGTGAGAATTTTTTATGGCGATCTGCTGTGAAGACACTATGCTTGAACTGCGGTGACCTCATCACTGGCATTTTCCCACAGTTCAGAGGGCATCCCAGTTCAACATGGCTGGGAGCACAGCCTCAGTGACGTTACTGAAGCTGCGCTCCCAGCAGCTCATTCACCAGTGATTTTCAGCTGGGACAGTCGCATCTTGGCACCGTCCTGGTTGAAAACTAATTATCAATTAGATAATTATAAACTAATTAAACAACGACGAGAGGTATGGTATATTGTTACTTTTTTATTTTTATTACAGGAGATCGATGGCTTCGTAGGAATTAGGTGAGGTCGTAAGTATGGTTTAATTAAGAATAATAAAGGAGTCTGTGTGTTTCTTTCAAATAAAGGACTTTATTCTGGCTGTGTCTTTACCATGCAAATATGCGATTAGTAATGGATAGGTGTCTTATATACCCTTCTCCGTTACTAAGCCGTGGGCTTGATGTCACCTGACGGTGACATCAATCCCCTAACTATTACCCCACTTGCTACAGGGCAAGTGGGAAGAGCTAGGCTAAGTGCCGGAAATGGCGCATCTTAGAGATGTGCCTTTTCTGGGGCGGCTGAGAGCTGATGTTTTTAGCCAGGTGGGTCAGTATCCATGGCCCCTTCCTAGGCTATTAATATCAGCCCGCAGCTGTCTGCATAGCCTTTGCTGGTTATTAGTTATGGGGGGACCCCACGTCATTTTTGGGGGTCCCACATTTTAATAGCCAGTAAAGGCTAAATATACAGTTGTGAGTTGATATTAATAGCCAGGGAAGCTCCATTTTTTTACTCATTAATGTACACTCTGCACCGCATCTTGACTGAAAAAAAACCCAAATGTAGTATTCTTTGCAAAATTATTAAAAAAGAAAAACTGAAATATCACATGGTCATTAGCACTCTTTTGAGCTAGTACAGCCATGAGTATTCTTGGGAATGATGCAACAAGTTTTTCACACCTGGATTTGGGGATCCTCTGCCATTCTTCCTTGCAGATCCTCTCCAGTTCCGTCAGGTTGGATGGTGATCGTTGGTGGACAGCCATTTTCAGGTCTCTCCAGAGATGGTCAATTGGGTTTAGGTCAGGGCTCTGGCTGGGCCAATCAAGAATGGTCCCACATTTGTTCTGAAGCCACTCAGCTGTGTGCTTAGGATCATTGTTTTGTTGGAAGGTGAACCTTCAGCCAAGTCTGAGGTCCAGAGCACTCTGGAAGGTTTTCATCCAGGATATCTCTGTACTTGGCCACATTCATATTTCCTTCAATGACAACCAGTCGTCCTGTACCTGCAGCTGAAAAACACCTTCATAGCATGATGCTGCCACCACCATTTTTCACTGTTGCGTAGCTCTTATTGTGGCCAGGAGTGCAATATAGACACTTCTGTGCTGAAAATTGAATTATGTTAGTACACAATCACAGCATAATCTAGGCTCTTGATGTACCTACCAATTAAGACAATGGGGGCGAAACGTGTCAAGGCAATTTGAATGACATAGAGTAGCAGACCTAAAAAATTGGGAATGATTCTTCTGTCAGCTAACAAGATTATCATGATTAAATAGATAACTGAGGTCCTTTTGAGAACCAAGCTATTTGAGTATTGGTATATCTATTTGTATAGCACAAGAATCCTATAGGGATTCTATAGAGACCAAGATTGGTACTCTTAAGGTACCTTCACACATAACGATATCGTTAACGATATCGTTGCTTTTTGTGACGTAGCAACGATATCGTTAAGGAAATCGTTCTGTGTGACAGCGACCAACAATCAGGCCCCTGCTGGGAGATCGTTGGTCGCTGAACAAAGTCCAGAACTTTATTTCGTCGCTGGATCTCCCGTGGACATCGCTGGATCGGCGTGTGTGACACCGATCCAGCGATGTCTTCACTGGTAACCAGGGTAAACATCGGGTAACTAAGCGCAGGGCCGCGCTTAGTAACCCGATGTTTACCCTGGTTACCAGCGTAAAAGTAAAAAAAAACAAACACTACATACTTACCTACCGCTGTCTGTCCCCGGCGCTGTGCTCTGCACTCCTCCTGTACTGGCTGTGAGCGTCGGTCAGCCGGAAAGCAGAGCGGTGACGTCACCGCTCTGCTTTCCGGCCGCTGTGCTCACAGCCAGTACAGGAGGAGTGCAGAGAAGCTGAGCGCCGGGGACAGACAGCGGTAGGTAAGTATGTAGTGTTTTTTTTTTTTTACTTTTACGCTGGTAACCAGGGTAAACATCGGGTTACTAAGCGCGGCCCTGCGCTTAGTAACCCGATGTTTACCCTGGTTACCCGGGGACTTCGGGATCGTTGGTCGCTGGAGAGCTGTCTGTGTGACAGCTCTCCAGCGACCACACAGCGATGCTGCAGCGATCCGGATCGTTGTCGGTATCGCTGCAGCGTCGCTTAATGTGAAGGGGCCTTTAGAATAGAAGGGCATTTATAATGGCGGGTTCGGCTGATGGTAGTCTAATGTGCATGGGAGTCTTAAGCGCTGTGTCCTACTTGCATGGAGTTCTGATGCACCATTATTATATCCAGGTCCTCTACTAGAGGGATGATACTGGTAAGGCAGCCCCTTTAAATGTGTCCATTATCTGATACCAGGGAGGAACCTCCATCAACCTTTATCCAGTCCTGCATTGATACACTCACATTTGGTTTCGAAATTTTCTGAGAACTATCCACAAGTATCAATGGTAATAAAATTGGCTGTTGTACAAAAAATTGGAACCTGAGAGTCCGAATTAGTTTTTTATCTGCTGGCTAACAAGAGACAAAGATTTTTTTTCTTGAATTAACTTCACACAGCTCTGACATTTTCCCGTTTTATATATTCATGCTCCCTAACATCACTGGCTGGTAAAAATGTAGATTTAAATTATCCATACTCATTAGATGAATGTTGGCCAGACCTGACAATCATCTAATGTGCTGTATTTATTATGCTTTTATGTAGCACCATTATATGCCACGGGGCTTTACAGACATTATCATCGCTAATCCACCTGTCCCCCCTCTATTCCCCAGTCTCTCCCCTCTGTCAGTCCCTTCACTGGCTCCCCATTACCCAGAAACTCCAGTACAAAAGCCTAACCATGACATACAAAGCAATCCACAACCTGTCTCCTCCATACATCTGTGACCTCATCTCCCGGTACTTTCCTGCACGCAACCTCCGATCCTCACAAGATCTCCTTCTCTACTCCCCTCCTATCTCCTCTTCCGACAATCGCATACAAGATTTCTCTCGCGCATCACCCCTACTCTGGAACTCTCTACCGCAACATATCAGACTCTCACCTACCATCGAAACCTTCAAAAAGAACCTGAAGACCTACCTCTTCAAGCCTACAACCTGCAGTAACCACCGATCGACCAAACCGCTGCAGAACCAGCTCTATCCTCACCTACTGTATTCTCACCCATCCCTTGTAGATTGTGAGCCTTCGCGGGCAGGGTCCTTTCTCCTCCTGTACCAGTTGTGACTTGTATTGTTCAAGATTATTGTACTTGTTTTTATTATGTACACCCCTCCTCACATGTAAAGCGCCATGGAATTAATGGCGCTATAATAATAAATAATAATAATACCCATTGGGGCTCACAATGTAAACTCCCTATCAGTATGTCCTTGGAGTGTGGGAGAAAACCAGAGAACCTGGACAAAACCCAGGGAAAACATACAAACTGCTAATAGATGTTGTCCTTGGTGGGACTGCGCTTCACAGCTACACTGCTAACCACTGAGCCACCATGCTGCCAAATCCATTATGAAGTTCAATATGCCTGAGACTTTTTTTCTTTAAGGAGATAGACTGCGAGTAGAAGTGTCTGGCAGCAGTTTACACCTCCTCTCCACTGAGAAAACATGCATGCTCGGTTTGTCCAAGTGTGCATATGTATATACGGTAGCTGAATAACTGTTCGTCCGGGGGTCTAAAGTGCATGATCAGCTTTTCTCTGAAGGAGGGACACTAGAGAGAAAGGTAAATGATTCGATCGTGCAGAACAGGTTACAAGTTAAAAAAAGAAAAAAAGCACTTCACAGAGAAGTTTGGTGAAAGAGGACTTCATCATCCCCTATGAGTGGGTGCTGACCTTACTGGATTATTTTAAGAGCATAACACATGGCAAGGCTTATTGCTACTGTCGGTTCTGTCCAGGCCTTCAGAATTGTGTGAACAGGAGTCACTCTATCAACAGTAAGAAGAATTCAGAACACTCCAGGAAATAATTTCATAAAGTTTATTATCTATAAAGGAACTGTGAAGAAAGGAGTGAACCCCCGTTGTACAGCATGGTGTTCTGTCCTGACAGATGGACTGTTTTGTTTCCATAAAAAAAAATAGTTATTGCAGAAACAGTGCCAAACTGTGCATTATAGTGTTTATCTTTAGTGAATTTGGATAATATGGGGCATAATCAGGGACATCCTCACACAGTGCTCCAAGTCATACCAGCAGCAGATATAAACCATCCCCTCTATACCAGGGGTGTCAAACTGCATTCCTCGAGGGCTGCAAACAGGTCATGTTTTCAGGATTTCCTTGCATTGCACAGGTGATAATTTAATCACCTGCAGAGAATGATTCCAGCACCTTGTGCAATGCTAAGGAAATCTTGAAAACGCGCATGGTTGGAGGCCCTCGAGGAATGCAGTTTGACTCCCCTGCTCTATACAGTCCTCCTCACTGCAAACGTAAAGCTTTTTTTTTAACTAGCAGAGAACAGCTGCTGTATTACATTTGGAGTCAGCAGAAACAGTGAAAGGCCATACTATACTATGAACCGCGCCCCATGGTTGGTGTGTATTCAAAATGCAATCATCAGTATGGATGGTAAACTTTACCTCCATATTCTTGCATATTTGTTAATAATAAACAGATAACTTGAAAACATACTATTAGGGTTGGCGAAACGCACCGAATATATTTATTAGATGGGATTGGTGCGTTCGCAACCCGGCGGCCATGCGAGCCTTAAATAGTTGCAGCACGTACAGGACCTTCCTAGAAGGACCAATGGAAGTTGCTGCAGTACTGAGCATGTGACCCTAGATCTCCACTGAGAGATCTTGCCCTGGGCATGCTCAGTGTGTGCAAAGTAGGACTTAGTCCTAACACCTACAGGACCTTCCAAGAAGGACCAATGGAAGTTGCTGCAGTACCTGAGCATGTGACCCTTGATCTCCACTGAGAGATCTTACCCTGGGCATGCTCAGTGTGTGCAAAGCAGGACTTAGTCCCAGAAAAGCCTGCGCGCCGCAGATCAGTGCAGGGTACAATAGCAGAGCCTGGAGAGGCAGCAGTAACCCTTTGCACAGTATCAGTCTCAGTGAGACGCTGGGAGCGACGTCTCCGCTGAGCAGGCTTCACTGCGGCCGATGCAGAATGGGAGACCGCAGCAGACACAATTCGAGATTCCCCCTGTGCAGCAGAGGAAACTCAACTCCTAACACATACGTCACATGGTTTTTAAATTCTTACAGTGCTTATTTAAAAAAAAAATGAAAAATAGCCATAAAAAACATCTGTCCTCTTCAACTAATTTAGTGTATCATGTATCATGGTCTTACTATGGATGGCGATGCACAGACTGGCCACTGGTGTCCTAACCTGAAATTGACAGCTTGTATACAGTATATGCCTATGAGGCTGCCATGTTGAGGTCAAGAAGCAAGCAGCCAGTCTGTGCATCACATCGGATGCAATACGCCAGTGTGACGCCAGCCTTATGCCATTTGTGGAAACATGGACACAACACATTGGTGAAAGATGGACATCTGAATGGGGCCCTAGGCTTCGTTCACATATCTAAATTTTTCTTTTATGTGCTCTATGTTTTTTCACCGATGGAAACACATACCCAATAGAGTCTATGGGACTCAGATGGGGTTTTTTTTTGCAGTCCAACTGTCCGCAAGTAAAAAGGAGACATGTCTCATTTTGATCCAATATTTTTTTTTACTTTTTTCAAAAAACAGATGCCGCACTGATGGTAAAAATGAACAACGGATGAAAAGCACTTATGAAATTCAATCCATTGGAAAAAAAAAATGTTGGACTTGTTGGAAAAAAGATCCTACAAAAAGTAAAAGGCAGAAACTATGAACATAACAGATTTATGTCAGTTGATTAAAATTGATGTCACTGTACACAGCAGAATTTTTAGCAGTAATTTGACCACTTCATCGACTGCATGTTGACAGAGAATATATAGCGCAGGGCAAATGCAAGCATGTCAGAAATCTCTTGTATGTAGTAAATAGAAGCAACACCGCCCAGGCCACATCTTATTAAAATAACGCCATGTGAATGGGCTCTCACTTAATATAAATAGTGAACAGCATTAATCCAAGGTAGTGTAGAGCGCAGTTTTTATCAACCCGAAACAGGAGATGTAGGATTTAACATACAGTAATTATATTTAAAGGGATTGTCAGGTTAGAAAATTCTCACGACAATAAAATGGTCATAGATTATAGTCTAGCAATTAGGGTGAACCTTTTAGAGACCAAGAACACAAAACTGCAATGCACTTATTTTTCGCAAAATGTCAACAAAGCAATTAAATCTGAATACTGAATTTTTAGTTTAGAAAAACAACTCATACATTAACATAAAAGTAAGGCCGGCGTCACACACAGCGTAAAACAATACGGTCCGTATATTACGGCCGTAATACGCTGAAAAGTCCCCAAAAAAATGGTCCGTTGCTCCTCCGTAGGCAGGCTGTGTCAGCGTTTTTTGCGCATGGCATCCTCCGTATGTAATCCGTATGGCATCCGTACTGCGTGGTTTTGTCGCAGGCTTGCAAAACCAACATACCGCTATAGAAGTGATCCATGTGTCCCAAAAAGAAAAGAATATATATATATATATATATATATATATATGTCAGTAGACACATATATGTATATATATTAATACTTATTCCAGCGCTATACAGCTTGAAAGCCGGTAATTCAATTACCGGCTTTTTCTTTCTCCTTCATAAAACCCGACATGATTTGAGACATGGTTTACATACAGTAAACCATGTCTTCTCTCCATTTTTTTTGCAGATTCCACACTACTAATGTCAGTAGTGTGTATCTGCAAAATTTGGCCGTTCTAGCTCTTAAAATAAAGGGTTAACTGGCGGAAAAAATTGGCGTGGGCTCCCGCGCAATTTTCTCCGCCAGAGTAGTAAAGCCAGTGACTGAGGGCAGATATTAATAGCCTGGAGAGGGTCCACGGTTATTGGCCCCCCCCTGGCTAAAAATATCTGCCCCCAGCCACCCCAG
This sequence comes from Ranitomeya imitator, assembly GCF_032444005.1. Lineage (NCBI taxonomy): Eukaryota > Metazoa > Chordata > Amphibia > Anura > Dendrobatidae > Ranitomeya > Ranitomeya imitator. The sequence continues at coordinate 191,097,624 of NC_091283.1, forward strand.
AACAGGCACATCTGGAAGATGCGCCTATTCTGGCACTTGGCCACTCTCTTCCCATTCCCGTGTAGCGGTGGGATATGGGGTAATGAAGGGTTAATGCCACCTTGCTATTGTAAGGTGACATTAAGCCTAATTAATAATGGAGAGGCGTCAATTATGACACCTATCCATTATTAATCCAATTGTAGTGAAGGGTTAAATAAAACACAAACACATTCTTTAAAATTATTTTAATGAAATAAAAACAATGGTTGTTGTAGTATTTTATTCAACGCCCAATCCAGTCACTGAAGACCCTCGTTCTGTGAGTAAAGAAACATAATAAACCAACAATATACTTACCCTCCGCAGATCTGTAACGTCCAACGATGTAAATCCTTCTGAAGGGGTTAAAACATTTTGCAGCAAGGAGCTGTGCTAATGCAGGCTGCTCCTCGCTGCAAAACCCCAGGGAATGAGGCTAAAAATAGATCAATGATCTATATTTAGCATCATTTGCGGTGAGGCGCCCTCTGCTGGCTGTTCATAGATCGTGGGAAATTACCTAGAAAGCCAGGGAGCCAGGGAGCTTTCTAGGTAATTTCCCACGATCTATGAACAGCCAGCAGAGGGCGCCTCACCGCAAATGATGCTAAATATAGATCATTGATCTATTTTTAGCCTCATTCCCTGGGGTTTTGCAGCGAGGAGGAGCAGCCTGCATTAGCACAGCTCCTTGCTGCAAAATGTTTTAACCCCTTCAGAAGGATTTACATCGTTGGACGTTACAGATCTGCGGAGGGTAAAGGTACCGTCACACTAGACGATATCGCTAGCGATCCGTGACGTTGCAGCGTCCTCGCTAGCGATATCGTCCAGTGTGGCAGGCAGCAGCGATCAGGCCCCTGCTGGGAGATCGCTGGTCGGGGAAGAAAGTCCAGAACTTTATTTCGTCGCTGGACTCCCCGCAGACATCGCTGAATCGGCGTGTGTGACACCGATTCAGCGATGTCTTCACTGGTAACCAGGGTAAACATCGGGTAACTAAGCGCAGGGCCGCGCTTAGTAACCCGCTGTTTACCCTGGTTACCAGCGTAAAAAAACAAACAGTACATACTTACATTCAGCTGTCTGTCCCTTGCCGTCTGGTTCCTGCCTTGACTGCTGGCCATAGTGAAAGCAGAGCACAGCCACAGCGGTGAGTCACCGCTGTGTGACTCACCGCTGTGCTGTGCTTTCACTTTCACTTTACGGCCAGCAGTCAGTGCAGGAACCAGACGGCAAGGGACAGACAGCTGAATGTAAGTATGTACTGTTTGTTTTTTTACGCTGGTAACCAGGGTAAACAGCGGGTTACTAAGCGCGGCCCTGCGCTTAGTTACCCGATGTTTACCCTGGTTACCGGGGACCTCGGGATCGTTGGTCGCTGGAGAGCGGTCTGTGTGACAGCTCTCCAGCGACCAAACAGCGACGCTGCAGCGATCCGGATCGTTGTCGGTATCGCTGCAGCGTCGCTAAGTGTGACGGTACCTTAAGTATATTGTTGGTTTATTATGTTTCTTTACTCACAGAACGAGGGTCTTCAGTGACTGGATTGGGCGTTGAATAAAATACTACAACAACCATTGTTTTTATTTCATTAAAATAATTTTAAAGAATGTGTTTGTGTTTTATTTAACCCTTCACTACAATTGGATTAATAATGGATAGGTGTCATAATTGACGCCTCTCCATTATTAATTAGGCTTAATGTCACCTTACAATAGCAAGGTGGCATTAACCCTTCATTACCCCATATCCCACCGCTACACGGGAATGGGAAGAGAGTGGCCAAGTGCCAGAATAGGCGCATCTTCCAGATGTGCCTGTTCTGGGGTGGCTGGGGGCAGATATTTTTAGCCAGGGGGGGGCCAATAACCGTGGACCCTCTCCAGGCTATTAATATCTGCCCTCAGTCACTGGCTTTACTACTCTGGCGGAGAAAATTGCGCGGGAGCCCACGCCAATTTTTTCCGCCAGTTAACCCTTTATTTTAAGAGCTAGAACGGCCAAATTTTGCAGATACACACTACTGACATTAGTAGTGTGGAATCTGCAAAAAAAATGGAGAGAAGACATGGTTTACTGTATGTAAACCATGTCTCAAATCATGTCGGGTTTTATGAAGGAGAAAGAAAAAGCCGGTAATTGAATTACCGGCTTTCAAGCTGTATAGCGCTGGAATAAATATTAATATATATACATATATGTGTCTCACTGACATATATATATATATATACCTATTCTATGTGTACACATTTATTATATCTATTGGACTGGAAGCTGTCAGTGTGATTTTACTGTAGACCGCACTGAATTACCGGCTTTTCTCTCTAACAGCGCTGCGTATTTCTCGCAAGTCACACTGCTTGTCCGTGTGTAATCCGTATTTTTCACGCTTCCATAGACTTTCATTGGCGTATTTCTTGCGCAGTACGGTGACAAACGCAGCATGCTGCGATTTTGTACGGCCGTAGAAAGCCGTATAATACTGATCAGTAAAATACGGCAAATAGGAGCAGGGGCATAGAGAATAATTGTGCCGTATTTTTTGCGAGTTTTACGGACGTAGATTCTGCGCTCTTACGTCCGTAAAACTCGCATGTGTGACGGCGGCCTGACATCACACACGCAGCCCCCCAGCACGCAGTCCTATGCAAGTAACATCATCCCCTTTCCCATACAGCCCCATATGCGTATCACTCTCCTTCACCACACAGCACCCAGCTTGAATCCACACGTGTAATATCTCCACCCTCTCAATACAGCCCCCCAGCATGCAGCCCCACGCACGTACCACCCCCTTCCCAAAGCAGCCCCTAGCATGCAGCCTCATGTTAGTGCAGCGCCCCAGAGATCTGTTCGTTGCAGTAACATCGCTCTGCCACTAAGGGGAGTGATGGTACATCTGATGGCACTAAAGGAGTTCTTCTGACCAGGTATCACCAGCACACATTACACTTCACACTCCGGCCACTAGGGGGAGAAAAAGGCTTTATTTATTGGGCCACTCCTCACACTGGTAAAACTAAGGGTTGGATAGGAAGTTAGTCAGAAGCTGACTTGGTTGGATTCAGGCAACATCCCGTGGCAGGGGCTGTTGCAGGGAGAAGATTCAGGGGGGTCCCTGTCAGGCGTGGGAACCTGGCAAGTACCTAGCGACAAGAACAGAACGTTACGGAACCGCGACTGCACTACCCGCGGCGGTATCCTAAGAAAGTGACACGAAGCAAAGGATATTGTGGACAGTGAGAAACGAGATCAAGCACAAAGGAGAGCCAGTAGGAGTCGTGCCCGGAGAACGGCAACATCCTACTGAGGCGCGTAGCCAGTGCCCGGAACACCGAGGAAGTGACTGACTTTATGCCTTACTTCAAATACCACAGGACAGTTAATTATAGGTTGGCTGTTTACCTTACATCACCTAAGCAGACATAGGGGGCAACGCGTGGAGAGGGGCATCTCTAGGGTCCCGGAAGAGCTCCAAGCCTACCCGTCAAACGGGTGCGTCCTAGCCATAACATACTGGGGGACGGAGAACTAGAAAGAACTGGAACGAATTAGAATGAACGAGAATAGAAGTTGTGAGGACTATCCCGAATGCTCAGCAGGGAAGCACTACAACACACAGGCGCTAGTGGTAGGCAACGATTTCCACCTGCAAAGAGAACTCTGGATGTGCCTTCGGACCGGCCGGTCTCAGACAGCCCTGTTGACTGTGCTCTGGATTGCGGATCCCGAAGTCTTCAGTAAAGAGGTAAAGAGACTGCAACCCTGTGTCCTCGTTATTGTCTGCACCTTACACCATCACCATCCACCTTACTGGGAAGCCCTGGGGACATAGTTCACCTGTGGGAAGGTTTACCATCTAGCTGCCATCACATCACCCCAGCGGACCCCAAGCAGCGTCGGTCGCCCTGACCGAACACCACAGGTGGCGTCACAAAACCTTGACAGACTCGAATCACCTTCCATTGGACGCCCCTTGGCAGGGTCATGGACCGGGCCCAGCCACCGTGACATCCCCAGAACTGAGCCAGCAGAGGACCGGTACCGAGTAACCCGCGGCCCTGCGTCTGGGGGCGCTCCAACTTGGCGTCACGAACAGGATCTACTTAAGCCTTAGAACCAGATCATGTGTGCCTTGGAACTGTGATTGAATTGTGCTTGAACTGTGATTTATTGCAAAGACTGTGTATTGCTAACTGCCGCCAAGATTCCCGCCAAAACCGCCGCCATTACCGTGCCACGAGGAGTGCAGGAGAAGAAGAAGGGCGTGGAAGTGGGCGTGAACAAGCTGAAGAGCGCGAACGACAATGGCCGCCCAGTCTAAATATTTCTGTACCTTCAGGACGTGTCCGTCAGCAGCTGAGATACGCCTTCTGATCCTCAATGGCGGGCGGAGGCAAAGAAAACGAAACCGCCCACGGAGGAGAGAGCGGGAAAAGGACAAGGAGGAAGAAGTGAACCACGTGGGAGACACCATGGCAAGCCGACCGGGATCGGAGCGTGGGGTCAGAGCAGAGGACTCCCCCAGCTACCCAGAGAGATACCGCGGCCAGGCGTCACCTGTGGGCCCCGACTTCCTGCAGGCCGGAGTGGACGAGCTCAGCGATCAACTCCGGCGGATGCAGCTGAGCACTGAGGCCGGGTGGAAGGAGACCGTCATCAGGGGCCTCACCAGACGTCTGTCAGCTGCCTCGTCTGGTCCGGAGCAAGAAAGAAGTTCCAGCGCTCCGAAGCCAGAAAGCAAGGCCCTGCCGGAAAGCGAGATATTGCAAACAGAGATGACAACGCCACAGTGCAAGGCCCCGCAGTCAGCGTTCCAGATTCCAGCGGAGACGGAGCAGGCCGGCACCAGAGGGACCGCATCTGAAGCAGGTATGAAGAGCCACCCTGCCCCAGTGACAGAAGACCTAATGGTAGGCCCCATAGCAGCGCCACCTGCTGCCATGACTAAGACTAACTCTGAACTGACAAATCCTAATACTACTACCACAGTGGACATTATTGCCGCTACTGAACCTACTACAAAATTGACACTCGAACCCAGATTATACCTGAAGAACCGATTAGTGACATTGATACCACATCGGATGAGAAAAGAGATATGCAAAGCCATAAGACCCCCTTCTGGAGTGAGGGAGCCCCTTATGTAGCACCTGATAGCCACCAGTATCCAGCTGGGCTTCTCCGACCGGTGCTACCCTCTGAGTTACTGTAACAAACCTTGAAACCCCGACAAATGTAAATAGTTAACTGTTTCCTGCTTTTGCTGCTTTAAACCCGTTTAGGGTTATTTCTTAAGGGATCCCTTTGTTGACCCGGGATCCCAATTGTTTTACATTTTTCTACTTTGCACAGTTCATCACTGTTAAAAGAGTGCCGAATCATGGACAGTGAATGATTCACAAACCGTGTTGTGTATAGTTTGCACCTTCTTAAAGGTGCCCTCTACTGGTTTTACAAAGGAAAGAAGACTTTGTGAAGAGACTGTTTCTGAACACAGCACAGAAGGTCTTGCTAATTACTTGTTTAAGCATTCCAAAATTTTGTATGTCTTTTGCTAACATGTATTGTTGTTCTTCTTCCCAGTCCAGGAGTACTGGATTTAACCGGGGGGGAGTGCAGCGCCCCAGAGATCTGGTCGTTGCAGTAACGTCGCTTTGCCACTAAGGGGAGTGATGGTACATCTGATGGCACTAAAGGAGTTCTTCTGACCAGGTATCACCAGCACACATTACACTTCACACTCCGGCCACTAGGGGGAGAAAAAGGCTTTATTTATTGGGCCACTCCTCACACTGGTAAAACTAAGGGTTGGATAGGAAGTTAGTCAAAAGCTGACTGGGTTGGATTCAGGCAACATCCCGTGGCAGGGGGTGTTGCAGGGAGAAGATTCAGGGGGGTCCCTGTCAGGCGTGGGAACCTGGCAGGCACCTAGCGACAAGAACAGAACGTTACAGAACCGCGCCTGCACTACCCGCGGCGGTATCCTAAGAAAGAGACACGAAGCAAAGGATATTGTGGACAGTGAGAAACGAGATCAAGCACAAAGGAGAACCAGTAGGAGTCGTGCCCGGAGAACGGCAACATCCTACTGAGGCGCGTAGCCGGTGCCCAGAACACCGAGGAAGTGACTGACTTTATGCCTTACTTCAAATACCGCAGGACAGTTAATTATAGGTTTGGCTGTCTACCTTACATCCCCTAAGCAGACATAGGGGGCAACGCGTGGAGAGGGGCGTCTCTAGGGTCCCGGAAGAGCTCCGAGCCTACCCGTCAAACGGGTGCGTCCTAGCCATAACATACTGGGGGACGGAGAACTAGAAATAACTGGAACGAATTAGAACGAACGAGAATAGAAGTTGTGAGGACTATCCCGAATGCTCCGCAGGGAAGCACTACAACACACAGGCGCTAGTGGTAGGCAACGATTTCCACCTGCAAAGAGAACTCTGGATGTGCCTTCGGACCGGCCGGTCTCAGACAGCCCTGTTAACTGTGCTCTGGATTGCGGATCCCGAAGTCTTCAGTAAAGAGGTAAAGAGACTGCAACCCTGTGTCCCCGTTATTGTCTGCACCTTACACCATCACCATCCACCTTACTGGGAAGCCCTGGGGACATACTTCACTTGTGGGAAGGTTTACCATCTAGCTGCCATCACATCACCCCAGCGGACCCCAAGCAGCGTCGGTCTCCCTGACCGAACACCACAGGTGGCGTCACAAAACCTTGGCAGACTCGTATCACCTTTCATTGGACGCCCCTTAGCAGGGTCACGGACCGGGTCCAGCCACCGTGACATCCCCAGAACTGAGCCAGCAGAGGACCGGTACCGAGTAACCGGCGGCCCTGCGTCTGGGGGCGCTCCATTAGTAACATGACCTCCTTTCCTGCACAATCCTATATGCATATCACTTCCTTTCTCATGCAGCCCTCCCCTAGCATGCAGTCCTATGCAAGTACCCCTAAATACTCTGTGGACTAAAGAGATAAAAGTTAAACGTTTTGGAAGATGTATGTCCCATTATATCTGGCATAGAAGTAAGTCATCATTTCAGAAAAGGAACATCATACCAACAGCAAAATATTGTGGTGGTAGTGTGATGGTCTGGGGCTGTTTTGCTGCTTCAGGACCTGGAAGACTTGCTGTGGTAATTGGAACCATGAATTCTGCTGTCTACCAAAAAATCATGAAGGAGAATGTCTGGCCATCTGTTCGAAAAATATTTAGAATTGAGTGTCCTCAGTGGTTGAACCACTGAGGACTCTCATTTCTAAATATTTTTCTATCTACTGGCTAACACAGGACCAAGATATATATCTTTCCTGTATGGCCATCTGTTCGTCATCTCAAGCTGAAGTGCACTTGGGTTATGCAGGAGGACAATTATTCAAAACACACCAGCAAGTCCACCTCTGAAAGGCTTAAGAAAAACAAAATTAAGACTTTGGAGTGATCTAGTCAAAGTCCTGACCTTAATCTGATTGAGATACTGTGACATGACCTTAAAAAGGTGGTTCATATTCGGAAACCCTCCATTGTGACTGAATTACAACAATTCTGCATAGATTAGTGTGCCAAAATTCCTCCGGAGTATTGTAAAAGACTCATTTCTTGATTGCAGTTGTTGCTGTCATTAGGTTTAGGGGGCAATCACTTTTTCATACAGTGCTCTGTAGGTTTGGATTTCTTTTTCCCTGAATAATAAAGACCTTCATTTATGAACTTCATTTTGTGTTTACTTGTGTTATCTTTGTCTAATATTTGAATTTGTTTGGTGATTTGAAACATTTAAGTGTGACAAACATGCAAAAGATTAGGAAATCAGGAAAGGGGTATGGAGACATGGGGGGTTGGCAGGCGCCCCGGTCTGCTAGCCGAAATTGCATGGATCGTCCCACCGAACGCCCGCTATCCTTTTAATGTGTGCGTAAGGCTACCCAGACAACACAGGGTGAGGGTAAAACAGTGTGGTAATGTATTATTGAACCACAAAACAGGCAAATAACACGTAGAACTGTCCCAGCAAAATATTCCAAGATGGTGCACATTACAGAGTCTCACCCTTCTGCTGACTCGCTGGAATAGAAGCTGTTACTTCAGAGCTTCCATAGTCAAGGAGGCACGCACACAGTGAGGAGGTAACAACAAGTGTAGGAAGATGACATCCCATTCAGATACAAGGGCCAGTTGACCGGAGGGTCACAACCTGGCTTCACCTTCCAGGGTAGATTAAACCACCTGTGGCATGCACACAGAGAGAAGGTAACGACAAGCTGGCTTCTCCGAACATCTCCATGGAGCCAGACCAGAGGCATATCTAGGGGGCGCAGCCGTCATGTGCCCCGGGCGCAGCCGGCAGGGGGACGCTGTTGGGCCGCCTAATGCGGCGTTCTGCAGTGTCTCCCCGGTGGCTGCATTCAGCTGCCCTCTGGACTGGGAGTCAGACGTTCTCTGTGCCAAGCTGACAGCCAGCACAGAGAAGCTGCAGCACGTTGGCTTCCAGGGATCAATTGTACTTGCGTTTTTCAGATACGAATACAATTGAAGCTCTGACTGCTGGGTCAGCGTGACACCAGCAGCGTGATCATGTCATGTGATCACGTTGCTGACGTCACTCGCCGGCGCTACAGATCCAGAGATGCAGGTCGGTGGTAAATGCTCCAGTGAAGCTGAAGACACCAAAGGTGCGAAGAGGAGATTTAATGTGTGTGGAGAGGGGGGAGACTTAATGTGAGTGGGGATGGGGGATTTATTGTGGGGGGATTTAATGTGAGTGGAGATGGGGGATTTATTGTGGGGGAGATTTAATGTGAGTGGGGTGAGGGGATTTAATGTGAGTGGGGATGGGGGATTTATTGTGGAGAGGAGATTTAATGTGAGTGGGGATGGGGGATTTATTGTGGGGGGAGATTAAATGTGAGTGGAGATGGGGGAATTTAATGTGAGTGGGGATGGGGGTATTTATTGTGTGTGGGGAGACTTATTGTGAGTGGGGATGGGGGGATTTATTGGGAGAGATTTAATGTAAGTGGGGATGGGGAATTTAATGTAAGGGGAATAAGGGGATTTATTGTGGGGGGATTTAATGTGAGTGGGGATCGGGGGATTTATTGTGTGGGTTGAGAATTTGAGTGGGGATGGGGGATTTATTGTGTGGGTTGAGAATTTGAGGGGATGTAAGGATTTATTGTGTGGGGGAGCATTTGATTGAGGATGGGAGATTTATTGTGTGGGAGGGAGAATTTGAGTGGGGATGGGAGATTTATTGTGTGGGGAGAAAATTTGGAGAGGGGTGGGGGAATTTATTGTGTGGGGGGAGAATTGGAGTGGGGATGGGTGTGTTTAATGTGTGTGGGGAGAATTTGAGTGGGGTTGGGGGATTTATTGTGTGTGGGGAGAATTGGAGTGGGGATGGGGGATTTAATGTGTGTGTGGGGGAGATTTGTCATGGGGATGGTGGTGTTTAATGTGTGGGGGTAGATTTGGAATGGGGATGGTGAATGTAATGTGTGGGGGAGATTTGGAGTGGGGATGGTGGATTTAATGTGTGGGGGAGATTTGGAGTGGGGATGGTGGATGTAATGTGTGTGGGGGAGATTTGGAGTGGAGATGGGGTGATTTATTGTGTGTGGGGAGATTTGTAGTGGGGATGGGGGGATTGATGTGTGGGGGAGATTTGAGGACACAAAATGAAGAGCAAAGGGGGAGATGAGGGGCATGTCTGAGGAAACAGTACAGGGGAATGTGGGGCATGTATGAGGAAACAGTACTGGGGAATGGGGGCATGTATGAGGAAACAGTACTGGGGAATGGGGGCATGTATGAGGAAACAGTACTGGGGAATGGGGGCATGTATGAGGAAACAGTACTTGGGAATGGTGGGTATGTATGAGGAAAAAGTACTTGGGAATGGGGGGCATATATGAGGAAACAGTATGGGGGATTGGGGGGCATGTATGAGGAAACAGTATGGGGGAATGGGGGCATATATGAGGAATCAGTATGGGGGAATGAGGGGCATGTATGTGGAAACAGTACAGGAGAATGGGGGGCATGCATGAGGAAACAGTACAGGAGAATAGGGGGCATGTATGAGGAAACAGTACAGGGGAATGGGGGGCATGAACGAGGAAACAGTATGGGGAAATGGGGCGCTTATATGAGGAAACAGTATGGGGATGGGTGCAAACAGTATGGGGAGCAAATGGGGGAATGTATGCGGACACAGTATGAGTAGCGATGTGAAAAATGTATGTGGACGTACGGGGAGTGAGGGTGATGGGTTGTGTGCAGACACGGTATGGGGAGTCAGGTGAGCAGGCAGTATAGAAAGTGAGGGGTAAATATATGAGGAGACAGTATGGTGAATGGGGGATGTGAGAGGAGACAGTATGAGGAGGGAGGAGAATAGTGTGAGGAAACAGTAGGGGGGAGGAAAGTGAGTGGGCACCAATAGAAACTGAGGGGACAATTTACCAAGAAGTGGGAATGTAATGAGAGTACAGTATAAATACTGGGCCCTGTAGGGGAGACACAGTATGAGAGGACAGTGTGAAGAGGGGACCAGTATGGAAAGGAGAGGTCAGTGTAAAGAGCATGTACCATAAGAGGTACAGTGCGGGGGTCATATTTTGTGCAGACAATATAGTGAGGGGCAATTTTTTATTCAGGAGCATTATAATGACACTTCTATCTTTAAGGGCATCATGTGTAGATTTTCTGCAAAAGAGCACAGAAGATGGAAGTCTGCAGAGACAGCTGTGGATGAGAAAACTCATCATGGGGTCTAGATAAGATGAAAAAAAGAAGAGCGACTCCAGAGACAACATCATCTATAAGGTACCTGGATGTACAGTAAATGTTATTTGTGATACTAACTAATTCTCATCTTTTTATTTGTTAGGAGCATTAAAGGGGATGTCCAGGTTTGTGATGAGTCTGCAGTCATTCTTTGCGACTGCAGACTTCTGACTTCTCACAGTGTGCACTGCACTCTGTCAGGATTCTCGCATGTTGGCGATTTACATACATCAGGTCACATGCTGACTAGACATGTGTGGCCTCACTCAATGAAAATGAACTGAGCGAGGCTGGGCACGTCTAGTTGGAATGTGGCCAGAAGTATACAAATTGCATGCTTGTACTGACATGACTGTCCACTGGCAAGGGAGAATCCTAAAAGTGTGCAGTGCATTAGTTGTGAGAATTCAGAAGCCTGCGATGCTAGGATTCAGCTCTGCAGGTTCCAGTAGTCATCACATGGACACCTCACTCATGTGCGATTTAAATACTTATGGTCCTGTGACAACAAACTTCTCTTCCTGCTTCTCTCAGTTTTTCACTGAACATTGAGAGCATTAGGGAGAGCAGCTCATCGGTACATGATTAACTGTGCAAATTGCATATGTCCTTGGAGGGGGGCGCCAAACTGAATTCTTGCCCCGGGTGCCAGAAACCCTAGATACATCTCTGAGGAAGGTGACCAGCATGTTCCAATCCTGGCTTTCTCCAAACGTATCCATGATTCAGAAATGGTCAATGGAGCAGATCTGTATTCTTCCAACCAGGGCCGAGATCCCCTAAGTTGTTTCCTGTAGAATAATAGATCGGTGTTCCTCGTAATGGAGCCATAATCTATTGGCTGCTGTTCTGTCTCTGGTCCTTTGGATGTATGGATGTCTTGGCAGAATCTCTGGCTGTCTCTTTCTGTGTCTCATAGAGGCATATCACCTCTTTTTATGTTTAACGAGTGTCCTTCAATCCGGCATCACAGATAAGGGGAAGAAGGGTGACAACCAAGTCGCATTGTTTGATTATGTAATCTATTTGTATAGATTTTCCTCCTCTGTTTTAAAAGTCAACAAACTATCTGGCCTAAGCAATGCATAATTAGCATATCAGAAAACATCACTAGTCATCAAGGATAAGAGCATTCTTTCTGACTTGATAGAAATAGTCGACTGGTTAATTAAGATACAATGCTGTGTCCCAACATTGCTCCCCATCTTAATTAGCCATACATGATAGGATTACGATCACCCTCCTCTGCTTATTGGGAACAGTCCACTTCATGTCTTTAAGCACAGTCACGAATGTAAGAGGTCTCACATTTATGACAAAACTTTCCATCATCCGGTTTCCTCAGCGCATATTCCATGTTCTATGCTGAAAAAGAGAATAGACAGCACCTCCAAATATCATACAATGATCTAATGAGGTTCTTAGTTTAACATTCTGATCAGAAAGTATGAATCCCACTGCCACATCATGGCAAACCTCTTAGTGAGTCCCTATCACCCTAACAGAGCGGAGCCGTGTGCTGACCGCCGCCGCAGCGACAATGCACTGGCTGGGACGATGGTCTGGTGCCTCACAGCGCCCATGGTGTAAGACAGTCCCTATGACTCCAGACGGCACCTCCCCACCAGCACAAAACAGAAGCAACAATGGCCGCCACACAGCACCAACACCAAATGAAAGGAACATTGCAACTCACCTTCCTCAAGCTCTCCAGTGAGAGCAAAAATGGGCAAGACCCCTTTTTTTGCAGTCTCCTGCTAATTTAAAATCACTTGTGCCAAATGGGAGGAATACACATCCAAAGAAAAAAAGAAAAAAAAGGAAAAAAGAATGGTCAGCACCTCCAGAAATCATACAATGATCTAATGCTGCTAGGCAAAAAAATATACCATATTTTTCAGACTATAAGACACACTTTTTTCCTCCAAAAATGTGGAGGAAAATGGGGGGTGCGTCTTATAGTCTGCATGTACTGGCTCTGGCTGTGGTGGGTAGGTGGGGGAGTGGCATCAGCAGAGCAGCGGGTCACAGGAGGCAAACATGGCAATCATGATATGGTCTCTAGTATACATTAAATGTCTTTTTTATATATACACTGTATATATATACAGTGGGGCAAAAAAGTATTTAGTCAGTCAGCAATAGTGCAAGTTCCACCACTTAAAAAGATGAGAGGCGTCTGTAATTTACATCATAGGTAGACCTCAACTATGGGAGACAAACTGAGAAAAAAAAATCCAGAAAATCACATTGTCTGTTTTTTTAACATTTTATTTGCATATTATGGTGGAAAATAAGTATTTGGTCAGAAACAAAATTTCATCTCAATACTTTGTAATATATCCTTTGTTGGCAATGACAGAGGTCAAACGTTTTCTGTAAGTCTTCACAAGGTTGCCACACACTGTTGTTGGTATGTTGGCCCATTCCTCCATGCAGATCTCCTCTAGAGCAGTGATGTTTTTGGCTTTTCGCTTGGCAACACGGACTTTCAACTCCCTCCAAAGGTTTTCTATAGGGTTGAGATCTGGAGACTGGCTAGGCCACTCCAGGACCTTGAAATGCTTCTTACGAAGCCACTCCTTCGTTGCCCTGGCGGTGTGCTTTGGATCATTGTCATGTTGAAAGACCCAGCCACGTTTCATCTTCAATGCCCTTGCTGATGGAAGGAGGTTTGCACTCAAAATCTCACGATACATGGCCCCATTCATTCTTTCATGTACCCGGATCAGTCGTCCTGGCCCCTTTGCAGAGAAACAGCCCCAAAGCATGATGTTTCCACCACCATGCTTTACAGTAGGTATGGTGTTTGATGGATGCAACTCAGTATTCTTTTTCCTCCAAACACGACAAGTTGTGTTTCTACCAAACAGTTCCAGTTTGGTTTCATCAGACCATAGGACATTCTCCCAAAACTCCTCTGGATCATCCAAATGCTCTCTAGCAAACTTCAGACGGGCCCGGACATGTACTGGCTTAAGCAGTGGGACACGTCTGGCACTGCAGGATCTGAGTCCATGGTGGCGTAGTATGTTACTTATGGTAGGCCTTGTTACATTGGTCCCAGCTCTCTGCAGTTCATTCACTAGGTCCCCCCACGTGGTTCTGGGATTTTTGCTTACCGTTCTTGTGATCATTCTGACCCCACGGGGTGGGATTTTGCGTGGAGCCCCAGATCGAGGGAGATTATCAGTGGTCTTGTATGTCTTCCATTTTCTAATTATTGCTCCCACTGTTGATTTCTTCACTCCAAGCTGGTTGGCTATTGCAGATTCAGTCTTCCCAGCCTGGTGCAGGGCTACAATTTTGTTTCTGGTGTCCTTTGACAGCTCTTTGGTCTTCACCATAGTGGAGTTTTGAGTCAGACTGTTTGAGGGTGTGCACAGGTGTCTTTTTATACTGATAACAAGTTTAAACAGGTGCCATTACTACAGGTAATGAGTGGAGGAAAGAGGAGACTCTTAAAGAAGAAGTTACAGGTCTGTGAGAGCCAGAAATCTTGATTGTTTGTTTCTGACCAAATACTTATTTTCCACCATAATATGCAAAAAAAATGATAAAAAAACAGACAATGTGATTTTCTGGATTTTTTTTTCTCAGTTTGTCTCCCATAGTTGAGGTCTACATATGATGTAAATTACAGACGCCTCTCATCTTTTTAAGTGGTGGAACTTGCACTATTGCTGACTGACTAAATACTTTTTTGCCTCACTGTATATATATATATATATAGTAACGTTGCGCTTACTGCGTGTCTTGGGGGACACTCGCTTGACACGGGATTCAAGCACTCAGGCACGGTTTTTCCAGTTAAAACAGTCTATGTGGTTTATTCTCTCCATAAACCGTAGAAACATGAACAAAAGGTAAACAGTCTTACATCAGACAGATAAATCCTTAATGTCCATAGTAGAGCTCCGCTCTCAGGTCTGTGGGCACACAAGCTGTGCTATGTCCAGCACGCAGGCTCTACAGTCTAAACACAGTCTCTCTGTATTGTTCAGCTGGGACACATGGAAGTCTGTCCACACCGACAGACTCCCAATCACTCACTACCATGTGCCAAACACACTTCCATTAGGTAGCCTGTAACCAGACCCACAGTGGAGGTAACTTCATGTACAGGTCACATGATCATGACATCACTGCAGGTCCTCAAACACAAGCACTTCCCGCAGGAAAAAGGGGTACAGTGAGCACCCTCACCCAGAGGTGAGATATGTGGGTAGCCAGACCCTCCCATCTCTCATAGCTACCCGCAACCCGGACCCAGGTGCACTAAATGACATCTTTAGTGCTCATGTGCACTAAAGAGAAAATACTCCGGGTTGCATCGCAGGGAGCATGGAGCATCCATCCCTGTGATACATACCTCCCATTAACAACGCGATCACCTGTCACACCACAATATATATATCTATATACATAATTGTCTAAGGGGTACTTCCGTCTGTCTGTCTGTCCTTCTGTCACGGTTATTCGTTCGCTGATTGGTCTCGGCAGCTGCCTGTCATGGCTGCCGCGACCAATCAGCGACGCGCACAGTCCGGAAGAAAATGGCTGCTCTGACTGCCCGGCGCCCGCATACACCCCTCCGCTCACCGCTCACACAGGGTTAATGCCCGCGGTAACGGACCGCGTTATGCCACGGGTAACGCACTCCGTTTTCGCTGCTATTAACCCTGTGTGACCAAGTTTTTTACTATTGACGCGGCCTATGCAGCGCCAATAGTAAAAACATCTAATGTTAAAAATAATTTAAAAAATTAAAAACGATTACGGTACATACTCACCTATGCCGCCTTTCCCGCTCCTCACGATACAACCGCCACTTTCCGGTCGCATGGATGGTGTGGCAGAAGGACCTGCCATGACGTCACGGTCATGTGACCGCGACGTCATCACAGGCCCTGCGCGCCTGCGCGAGCAGGACCTGCCGTGACGTCACAGTCATGTGACCGCTACACAGTCATGTGACCGTGACGTCACGGCAGGTCCTGCACGACAAGGACCTTGCCGCTTGCAATGTAGCGGTCCCGGGAGCGTGGCGAGGAGCGGCAAAGGCGGCGGATGGTAAGTATAGCAGGACTTCCAACGGGTCTTCAGAAGGTAAGTATATGTTTTATTTTTATTTTTGCGTCTCTATACTACGTGGCTCTGTGCTGGGCAATATACTATGTGGCTGGACAATATACTACGTAACTGGGCAATATACTACATGGCTCTACTATATACTACGTGGCTGGGCAATATACTACGTGACTGGGCAATATACTACGTGGCTGGGCAATATACTACGTGGCTGGGCAATATACTACGTCACTGGGCAATATACTACGTGACTGGGCAATATAGTACGTGACATATACTACGTGGACATGCATATTCTAGAATACCCGATGCGTTAGAATCGGGCCACCATCTAGTATATATATATATATATATATATATATATATATGCACCAACATATCTTTGTGTCGGTTTTGCTGGTTACATATATGCTTTTTTTATTTACATTCAATTAAAATGTAATTTTACTTTTTGTAATTATTTCAGACCCTGCAAGTTTTTGGGGGGATATTGTTTTTGTCTTCTGTAGTCGTGCTTGCCTATGGTTGCAATTTCTGTTTTTATATGCCAAGTGGAGTCACACATGTGTGGCTAGTCGCTATCTCAGGATCGCTGGAGATCGAAGCAGTCAGTTCCCAAGCAATCAGCAAGTTATCACTTATCATGTAGACAGGTGATAACTTGAAAGTTGGGAAAAAACCCTTAATATACGATGTTCTGAAAAAAGGTTTGTAGTTAATGACATTTCTTGGACTCTTTCACATGCCACGTCTTAAGTCTAAAGCCATTCAACGGTGAAATGATAGGGTCCCTATCCAATATAACTTTTTCATTGAGTGCTGGGCCCCAGTGTTTCTTTTTTATTTCTTAACTGGAGAACCCCTACTCACATTACACTTTCACAGATTTTGCAGTGTGAAGAAGCCTCATTGTTTTACATGACTTCTCTCCTCTCTGTCTTATTTGCTTTATCTCAACTATTCATGGTTTTCAGGTTGATTGTATAACTAATGTTCATGCTGTCCCACTCACTGTACCTTATAATAATGGCTGATAAAATGAAAGCAGCATCATTAAATTAACTAGCACTCCCTTTTTGCAATGTATGATCGGGCCAACTCAAGATATATATTGCTCTCTGTGAGCCAGAGCCAAAGTTGGGCCCATTTCCCTCAACCCAATCATTGACTCTCCTAATTTTTGGTTCAATTCTCACATTGACAGTCACCGATAAATTACAGTTTTGCCTTTACATATTTACTTTTTTTGTAAGGGGCGGCCTGAATCCCATTTTTCAGTAATCCAGATGGAACATCTATTGGAGTGATCAAAATGGTATAAGAATGGCCCCATAAAGGGAAGACTATGATACTCCAAGTGCGTTGTGCCAAAGAATCTGCCTGCAACAGAAAGAAGATGTAAAGGCGTCAATGGATATAGCTTTCAAACACTTGCTTGCCTATATATACGGTTTTAAAAGGTTGATCTTACTGACTGAACACCTCCCACTCCGAGTCCTACAAGTTGAGGTTCCAGCATAATGCCCCCACTCTCCCAAAAATGATTTATACCATTTCTTTAGGTTATGTGTAATGTGATCACAATTGATCAAATGATTATCATAGCATTTTTGGACACAATTTTCAACATAATTGAAAAGCTGTCATAAGTTAATATAGTGTGCAAAGCTAAGAAATGAAAGAATGCAAAAAAGGCAAAATGCCAGCTTGTTGTCAGTTGTCTCAAAGCACACTTGTGCCTTAACCATGTGTTTGCTCCAGTTTTGGAAGAGAAGACACTTGATGAATGTTCACTTCTAGCAGCTAGAGTATTCCTGACTCAGAAGTTCCTTCGTCAAACTGTGTGACACATGGGTAATGAGTAAAACATAAGTTGTTTTCCATTAACCCCTGAGCTCCAGTTGTGAAATAGTTAAAGCTTTGGACCGTAACTACATTTGGTATTTTTTGCTTTGTGATAAAAAAATCTTTTCTAAAAGTGTCTTTGTAATGAACTTAGATCTGTCACTGAGATACTTACACGTTATTTAATATCTCCCGATTACGAGGTACTAATCCTCAATTGGAAATCAAGAAGTAGTGTCCAGCTGAAGACATTTAATAACTACTTAAGCATCTTGAGGGGGAGTATGTGGTGGTCTATTCCTGTAAATTATACGTACTGGCAAACCATACTGTTGTAAACATGAACTGGAGTGAGATTTTTTT
This sequence comes from Ranitomeya imitator, assembly GCF_032444005.1. Taxonomy (NCBI): domain Eukaryota; kingdom Metazoa; phylum Chordata; class Amphibia; order Anura; family Dendrobatidae; genus Ranitomeya; species Ranitomeya imitator. Next base: position 191,115,749 of record NC_091283.1, read on the forward strand.
TCATTTATAAGTGTTAGTAAAACACGTATTAATATCCATTGATGAATTACTTTCAAAGGGACTTGAGCTGATATCAAAGTGTATCAGTTTCTGTAATCATAGGTTCTATAATGATCATTTTTATTATATGATCTATTATATATTTTTTAAGATTAATAAGTTATCTATAGTAGAACTGATGCAAATTGATCGTTTGAAAGGGAACCTGTCACCTCGTTTTGCCGCTACAAGATGCGGCCACTGCCTTTTGGGGCTTATCTACAGCATTCTGTAATGCTGTAGATAAAAGCCCCCGATCAAACCTGAAAGAGAAGAAAAACATGTTTTATTATACTCACCAGGGGGCAGTCCGGTCCGATGGGTGTCGCAGGTCCGGGGCCTCCCATCTTCATGTAATGTCGTCATCCTGCTTGCTTCGTGTCACACTCCTGCGCAGGCGTACTGATTTGCCCTGTTGAGGGCAGAGCAAATTACTGCAGTACGCATGCGCCGGGAAAAGTCAGAGAGGCCTAGCACCTGTGCACTGCAGTACGTTACTCTGCCCTCAACAGGGCAAATCAGTACGCCTGTGCAGGAGTATGACGACATCGCATGAAGATGGGAGGCGCCGGACCCGAACTTGCGACACCCATTTGACAATACCGCCCGCGGGTGAGTATAGTAAAACTTGTTTTTCTTCTCTTTCAGGTTATATCTAAAGCATTATAATAATAATAATAATCTTTATTTTTATATAGCGCTAACATATTCCGCAGCGCTTTACATTTTGCACACATTATCACTGCTGTCCCCAATGGGGCTCACAATCTAAATTCCCTATCAGTATGTCTTTGGAATGTGGGAGGAAACCGGAGTGCCCGGAGGAAACCCACGCAAACAAGGAGAGAACATACAAACTCTTTGCAGATGTTGTCTTTGGTGGGGTTTGAACCCAGGACTCCAGCGCTGCAAGGCTGCTGTGCTAACCACTGCGCCACCGTGCCGCCCATTAAAGAATGCTGTAGGTAAACCCAGAAAGGCAGTGGCTGCCTCTTATAGCATCAAAATGAGGTGACAGGTTCCCTTTAAAGCTTTAATTCGTCCACAAGGGAGAAATGACAACTATGCCGAATCCGCTTTCAAACAGAGTTTGACGTATCCCGATAGATCCTATTAATTTATAATAGGGTGTTTCAGATTTCCATTGGAGTAACTGTATTTTTTACCAGGGTGAATATCAGATTTTCTATCCCTATCGTAAAAAATACCAAATCCTATGAGGGAAGATAAAAATGTCAGGCTAGAGCAAAATTTCATTTTCAGAACAGAATAACATTTCCCCCGCAAAAAAATGTGAACACACTCTAGTTTCTCTTCTGGGCAGGAAGTTGCATCTTGTCTACAAAAATGCAAAGAGGTTACTCAATTAGTATTCTTTTCTATGTTTCAGTAGTCTTTTCCAATGTCTGCAGCATATTGTACTCTAATGGTAGTGGGAGGGCTAATCATCCAGGACACCTAGCTGGTGTTCACTGCCCCATATATTGAGGCCAGACATTACGCTCATCACTGTATCAGGATGCCAATAAAACTAAATTCCTGAGCGACTCAATGTAAAGAGCTTGACATGATGCCAGTTAACAACAGTAGGCATGTGCACTATGCATTTAATGGATGACAGAGATTTCTGGAGTGTGCTTATGTATTTATTATGAACAGATATAATAGATGTAACACTAAGATTACAAATTTAGTTATTCATAGGCGACTAAAGACTAAAATATGTAGGAAAAAAAAGAAAAAAAACAGATTTACAAAGTAAAGCTTTTTTATGCCATTGGAATAAAGTGCACTAATAAAGAAAAAAAAAAACACATTCGCATAGCGTGATAAAAATTTGGCACAGATATACACTGTCTAGAAGTCATTAAAAACGGAGATCTACAACTCTTAAAAGTATATGGATTTATGTCAAAATTTGCACCATTTTTAAGGGTAAAGCTTAATAAATCTGTCTAAAAGTTGTTGGGAATGCTCACTCCTGGTCCTAAGACCCCTCCTTTTTAAGGCAAGCATGGATTAAGAATGAAAAATTGTGCGCAATTTGTGATATTTTCTTTTTATAAAGTGCAAAATATAAAGTTGAGATTACACCAAAAACTAATATAAACTGCTTGATAAATGTAGGGAAGAAGTGTATAAAACTTACAGTAGTCTTGCTTTTTTTTTTAACAAAACCTGGAAAGATAATGAAAGAAACATAATACCTTATTTATGCTACTTGCATAAAAAAAAAGTCAAATAATTAATTTTATAGTTAAAAGTTAAGTTTGCTTCATATTGAGAAATTACTTTGGTTGTGATATAGGAAAAGGAAAGAGCATTAGGGAAAGTAAAGACATTCTTATAAATAGAGTAGAACATTTTTTTTTTGTGATACAAATCATTTGGAATCGGACTTTTTTTCTAAACAATATTGTGCATGGAATTAGTTCTAGTTTGTATCTCAAAATCATAGCATTTATATGAATTGTTACTGTGTTGTGCGATTTCAGATCGGTCTCTAATTTGAAGGAGCAGGTGTAGAGTATCCAGACGTCCTAATACATTATGCGGGTTATTTTTACTTGCGATGCACTGACAATTTGGGCTTGTTGCACACTTAAGGAAATCTGAAGACATTTCCTTTCTTGAAGAGAGCTGAGTAGGCAGATGGGTTGCTCTATAAAGGCGAGCTTGACAGTCCCCTGTTGGTCACATTTGTGTTGGTGGTGAGTACTGTGCATGATGTCTTTTTCTGTATGATAGGAAGTTCTAGAGTAAATTAATCCAGTTAATTAATATACTATCAGAGGAGGTGAAAACATTTGATTACATCCTATTATTTCTCTCTATGAGACATTGCAAAGAAAAAACAAATTAATAAATAAATTTGGGTAACAAAATTAACCCAAAATGTAAATTCTGGGAATGTCCTATAGATACAGATCCATGTAACAAATCATCTCTACTCCAAACCCAACTGTTTAACTGTCCATAATACAATTAAGAAAGATATTTATTTGGTTGTTGAATTCTTTTTTGTTTTATGAAAAATTGCATTTCTGTAATTTATTTCCAAATTTTTGTTTCCTTCCTGCAGAGGGGGATCACCACTTTGTTTCCGCCCTCTTCGACAACAAAAGGTGAGTCTTTATATTTTCCTACTGTAAGGTGGGTTGGGCATTTATATATCATTAGACCAATCTATGTTCGAGGAAAACTGCTTTGTCAATGCAGACAGGAACAGAGACCCAAAAATGAAAGAGAACAGCATCCAGTCTGGGTGAAAAAAAATAAAACTCGATCTTTATTTTGCCATAATGCAAGGTTTCAACCATGAAGGTCTTTTTCAAGCATTTTTTTTCACCTGGACTGGATGCTGTTCTCTTTCATTTTTGTTATGTATTTTCCAATTGGGTTCTCAACGTGCATCCGCATTTTTGAAGTGCTGTCAGCTGCTGCTTTGTACTTACAGGAACAGAGACCCAGTCTTTCATGAGGCCATTATATGTCTAGAAGTTCTGGTGGATTATTATTAAGAGTCCATTTTTCCCTTTAATGCAGGCAAATAGATAAAATTAAATATAAATTTCTTGCCTTGCAAATCCTGTAAAGTAGTCGTACATGATCCACATTTCGGCCACGTCTTCTTGATAAGGTTAGGTTCAGTCATGTTTGTGCTCTTTAAAAAAAAATAAAGATTTTTTTTCTTTAGAAATATCAATATAAAGTGTAGACTTGTATTCACATCCTCAAAAACATCTGTCAATGAAAATCCAATGAAAGAAAAAACGCAAGCCTTCCAGCTTCATTCAAGGTGTATTATTCCCCAGGCATCCCATAGATCAATGCTTGAAAAAAGACCTTTGTGGTTGAAGTGTTACATGCCTGGGAAATAAAACACCTTAGATAAAGCAAGAGTGCTACAGTTTTTTCTTTTGAACTTCTTGTTGGATTTTCAATGTGTCTCTGGATCAGGATATGTTGTTTCCTGCACCCGTTCTGAAGAAATGTGATTTTGAGGTGTGTTGACCTCATTTCTAATTATTATATCTGCCATTGACACATTAATTTCAATGATTAAATAATATACACTATAAGATATATAGAATTTTGGACTTTCCTGTTTCTTTTTTTTTTTAAAGTGCTGTATTGTCAAAAATATTATCCAGACCATAACCAATTATTTTGACATTGGTCTTTCCTTATTGAAGTCCATGGGTACTGTACAATATAATTCTCAGTATTTTTTTCATGCGTACACACCTAACCAGACAGGCCCAAATGTAGATGTGAATAGAGACATCTGATGATAACAAGATGGCTATATAAATGGGGGGACTTACAATGGTTGACAACTAAATTAGGTTTACTTCCCGGTAGGTCTAAAGGTCTATCTTTACATTTTGTGTGTTTATGCAGTTTATCTTGAAACATATATATATATATATATATATATATATACATATATATATATATATATATATAAAAAAAAAATCTCTTGCAGAAACCAGCAACCATGGGTGACGGTGAAATGGCCTGTTTTGGCGATGCCGCCCAGTTTCTCCGTAAGTCGGAGAAGGAGAGACTGGAGGCTCAAAGCAAACCTTTTGATGCCAAGAACACCTGCTTTGTAGACGATCAAAAGGAACTCTATGTGAAAGGTTTGGTCACTGCTCGTGAAGATGGAAAACTCACCGTGAAGACTGACGATGGGAGGGTAATTATTATAATATATCCCTAATAAATCAAATGCCATATTCTGCACATTCTATAACATCACTAAACATATTGTTTTCTTTCCAGACTGTAACTGTAAAGGAAGCTCAAGTTTACCCTCAGAATCCTCCAAAGTATGACAAAATTGAAGACATGGCCATGATGACCCATCTGAATGAGGCTTCTGTGCTTTATAACCTCAAAGAGCGTTATGCAGCCTGGATGATCTACGTAAGTCTGAAAGGTTCTGTTTTGCGAAATCTAGGAAACCGTCAGAAAACAATTACTCTTGAAGTTAAATTATATTTTCGAAAACATAATATACCATATCAAAATATCAAGATAGATATTTACTGTATATTGCAAAGCCCAGGAGAGCGTGTAGCCTCTGGTCTCCTACTAAAAAGCCAATTGGTATAAACCCTAAGCAATAATTGTTTGTTGGCTTTAAATGGTCTATGTTTAACCAAGATGACCAAATTTCTTTAGTTAATATATCTAACGTAATATCCCTAGCTAGGTCCTAATAACTGTATTCTGGGGCCGTTGTCTATAAATTTTAAACAAGGGGAAATCTGTTAAATAACAATAACAGATATTCAGTCATATTTAATATACTTCTTTCATATGGTATAAAATGTTTTTGCCTAAAGTGCTTATATCTATTACAGACCTACTCTGGGCTTTTCTGTGTCACTGTCAACCCCTACAAGTGGCTGCCAGTGTACGACCCTAAGGTGGTTGCTGGCTACAGAGGCAAGAAGCGTATGGAAGCCCCACCACACATCTTCTCCATCTCTGATAACGCCTATCAGTTCATGTTAACAGGTGCAGATCATTCACGTAAGAAACAATAGTTCCACCTGACATTTCATAAAATATATAACCGGTTTTCCTTATTTTGGCAGATCGTGAAAACCAGTCTGTATTGATCACGTAAGTAATCACAACTATTTATTTCTAATACAAGCAATGTGTTTGATTTCTACATATTCGTGATGTATTTGATCTCCTCTATCCCCAGTGGAGAATCTGGTGCTGGAAAGACTGTAAACACCAAGCGTGTCATCCAGTACTTTGCAACAGTTGCAGCTATTGGAGATGGTGGAAAGAAGAAGGAACCCACCAACCAAATGAAGGTAAATGCAAAACTAAAGAAACCTTAGCTGACACTATGAAAAGATTCCTAACAAACCATGAATGTAACACTCACAAAATTACACATTACCAAGTATAACACTATTATACTTTCTACTTTAAGGTCTACCTAATGATTTATCTTAGATTAATACAAATATATCTTAATCTGGTATGTGAATACGCCTGTACATAAAGACACTAAGTCATTGCATTATGCCTTTTAGGGAACTCTGGAGGATCAAATTATCCAGGCTAACCCTCTGCTAGAAGCCTTCGGTAATGCCAAGACTGTGAGAAATGATAACTCCTCTCGTTTTGTAAGTATTATAAATGCAGTTCCACACACAAAAAACATATGCTTTCTCAAATTCTTGATAATCTGTAAACTCTGACCTATCTCTTGTTTAGGGTAAATTTATCAGAATCCATTTCGGAACCACAGGAAAACTGGCTTCTGCTGATATTGAAACATGTAAGAATTACATTCTTTACGTTTCTCTTCTTTTTTGTCACTTATGACGTATACTAATATGTCACTTTCTACATAAAATTACAGATCTGCTGGAAAAGTCCAGAGTAACATTCCAGCTTTCTGCAGAAAGAAGTTACCACATCTTCTACCAGATCTTGACAAACCATAAACCAGAGATCGTTGGTAAGTTTAGTGTCTGGAAGAACCTTGAAGAACATTAAAGATATTACTGTGCAATGAGTAGATCCCAGATGTGTTCAATGCACAGATCGCTAGCAATGTAAATATAAATATAATATGAAAAGGCAGAATTCAAAATAATAGATAAGGTTGTGCCTTTATTGAGCCATGTGGATAGAGCAACGCTTCAGCTCCTCCTGGAACATTTTTCAGGCAATTTAAATACATATAATAAACATTGTACCTTGATCACAAACTGGTTTACTTTCTTGTGCTTAGAAATGCTTCTGGTCACCACCAACCCATATGATTACCCTTGGATCAGCCAGGGTGAAATCACTGTGAAGAGTATTGATGATACAGAAGAATTGGTAGCCACAGATGTAAGTATGTGGTACTTAAATTTGTATGTTCTTGCTGTTAAATGTGATATATGTCAGTGGCTGACACTTTCATACTTTATGATGTTCTGACAGACTGCTATTGATATCCTGGGATTCACACCAGAGGAGAAGATGGGTATCTACAAAATGACTGGTGCAGTCATGCACAATGGTAACATGAAATTCAAGCAGAAGCAAAGAGAGGAACAGGCTGAGCCAGACGGCACTGAAGGTTAGCACTTGTATTTAATATTTAATATACAAAATTGCTCCATTAACATCCACTTACAATTATACGGTGCTATATATTCTAATGCAGTTGCTGACAAAATTGGTTATTTGATGGGCTTGAACTCTGCTGACTTGCTTAAGGCTTTGTGCTACCCAAGAGTAAAAGTCGGTAATGAATTTGTCACCAAGGGACAGACTGTGCAACAGGTACATTATAAAGAAAATAGTAAGAAAGAATTGTACTAGTTTAATAAACACTAATAAACACTGTTGTGATTTCCACTTTAGGTGTACAATGCTGTCGGTGCCCTCAGTAAGTCAGTCTTTGAGAAACTGTTCTTGTGGATGGTCACTCGCATCAACCAACAGCTGGACACAAAACAGCCAAGACAATTCTTCATTGGTGTGCTGGATATTGCTGGATTTGAAATCTTTGATGTAAGTCTTCATCCTGTTCTACTATCATGAGTTTCCGAGACAGCTGTATTGTATTTTCTCATGTCCTTTTAATAAATTACAGATGAACAGCTTGGAACAGCTTTGCATCAACTTCACCAATGAGAAGTTGCAGCAGTTCTTCAACCACCACATGTTCGTCCTGGAACAGGAGGAATACAAGAAGGAAGGTATCGACTGGGAGTTCATTGACTTCGGTATGGACTTGGCTGCCTGTATTGAGCTCATTGAGAAGGTAAACTCACATAAATAGGCTTTATAAGTCTATAGTAAGCATCTACATGTTACTCAGAAACACAATAACATTTGCTGTGTGCTTTCAGCCCTTGGGTATTTTCTCAATCCTTGAAGAGGAGTGCATGTTTCCCAAGGCCACTGACACATCTTTCAAGAACAAGCTGTATGAACAGCATCTTGGCAAGTGCAAGAACTTTGAGAAGCCAAAGCCAGGCAAAGGAAAGGCTGAAGCTCACTTCTCTCTGGTGCATTATGCTGGTACTGTGGATTACAACATCTCTGGTTGGCTCGATAAGAATAAGGATCCATTGAACGAGTCTGTTATCCAGCTCTACCAGAAGTCTTCTGTCAAACTGTTGTGCTTCTTGTATGCTTCCCATGCTGGTGCTGAAGGTAAGTGACTCATTCATGTCCATTATTGTATTTATCATATTGAGAACATTTAGTTAGGTTGCATGATAAAAATGATTCTTAATGTTTTGCTGTACTTTTACATAGCGGATGCTGGTGGCAAAGGTGGAAAGAAGAAGAAGGGATCCTCCTTCCAGACTGTGTCTGCTCTTTTCAGAGTCAGTATAAATTATTGTACATACAATATTAAATGTAAGCTATATATATATTTTCATGCATTCTTAATTTCCTTTAATATAGGATGTTCATCAGCCTTCTCAGTTCATTGAAATATATATTATTTTGTATTTTCTTCAGGAAAACTTGGGCAAACTGATGACCAACTTGAGAAGCACCCATCCTCACTTTGTGCGTTGTTTGATCCCTAATGAGACCAAGACTCCAGGTATTGATTTATATATTTTTGCTTGTTTAAACAGAGAACATTAAAACTGAACATCATTATTTATCATTGGCACAATCAAATTACTTTTATACTATCAGGTATCATGGATAACCACTTGATCATTCACCAGTTGAGATGTAACGGTGTATTGGAAGGTATCAGAATTTGCAGAAAGGGATTCCCAAGCAGAATCCTCTATGCTGACTTTAAACAACGGTAATTTTACTTTCTTAAGTAAAAATAGCTTTGCACAAATCTGTTCTAACTACTTCAACCATTTAATTTACCTTACATTATACTGTAGCTCTGATATAACAAAAATTGAGATAACATATTACACTTACAAAACATTTAATATATTGCCAATTAAAATTCCTGAAACTGTTAAGACTGACCAGTATTTTTCAATTACTCTTGTTTGCTAGTTACAAGGTGCTGAACGCTAGTGCAATTCCAGAAGGGCAGTTTATTGACAGCAAAAAGGCCAGCGAGAAACTCTTGGGCTCAATTGATGTTGATCACACTCAATACAAATTTGGGCACACTAAGGTATATTGTTAGTAGACATCAGATATCTTCGCTAACATGGACTGTTTTTACCTTGAACTTATACTTTATTTTTTTTATTAATCCGTAAGGTGTTCTTCAAAGCTGGTCTCCTGGGTACCCTGGAAGAGATGAGAGATGAAAAGTTGGCAAAACTGATTACTAATACTCAGGCTCTTTGCAGAGGTTTCTTGATGAGAGTTGAGTTTAAGAAGATGATGGAGAGAAGGTATTTTTATTTAATGATATTAGAATATAACTCAATGATATATTCAATGTATTTTGTTTAGGAAAACGTAACACTAACTCCATTTCTTTAAACAGGGAGGCTATATTTGTCATCCAGTACAATGTTAGATCCTTCATGAATGTCAAACACTGGCCATGGATGAAGCTCTACTTCAAGATCAAGCCTCTTCTGCAGAGTGCTGAGACAGAAAAAGAGATGGCAAACATGAAGGACGAGTTTGAAAAGACAAAAGATGCTTTGGCCAAATCAGAAGCCAAGAGGAAGGAGCTAGAGGAAAAATTGATTGTCATTGTCCAAGAAAAGAACGACCTTCTTCTTCAAGTCCAATCAGTAAACACATTTGCATATATCAATACATCATTATATTAGGTAACTGAAAATAACATACCAAGCTAATATGAATTATAACTTCTCTAGGAATCTGAGACTCTGGCTGATTCTGAGGAAAGATGTGAAGGCCTCATCAAGAATAAGATCCAGTTGGAGTCAAAGTTGAAGGAACTGAATGAAAGACTTGAAGATGAAGAAGAAAGTAATGCTGAGCTGACTGCTAAAAAGAGGAAGTTAGAGGATGAATGCTCTGAGCTGAAGAAAGACATTGATGACTTGGAACTTACCCTGGCTAAAGTTGAAAAAGAAAAGCATGCCACAGAAAACAAGGTACTGTCAACAATTAGAACATTCTTGTCTTCCAATTAACTCATCACTATGATTTTAAGCTCATGCATGTTCTTCAATTACAGGTTAAAAACCTTACTGAAGAACTGGCAACTCTTGATGAAAATATCTCCAAAGTCTCCAAGGAAAAGAAGGCTCTCCAAGAAGCTCACCAGCAAACACTTGATGACCTCCAGGCTGAGGAAGACAAAGTCAGTTCTTTGACAAAAGCCAAGACAAAGCTTGAACAACAAGTTGACGATGTAAGTATTTGTAATACACATCATTTGTAACACTTCTCAGTTTGGATGAATCTCATTTTATAACGAATATCATACTTTCTGTTTATGTAGCTGGAAGGTTCCCTTGAACAGGAGAAGAAACTCCGTCTTGACCTTGAGAGAGCTAAGAGGAAGCTTGAGGGCGACCTCAAACTCTCTCAGGAAACAGTTATGGATCTAGAAAATGACAAACAACAAACCGAGGAGAAACTTAAGAAGTGTGTATTTATGAATCTTTTTTTATACAAAAAATCTGTATACAAAGCTGGAAGTTAAACTGCATATTGTTTGTACTTCCTAGGAAAGAGTTTGAAATTAGCCAATTGCAAAGCAAGATAGAGGACGAACAGTCCCTGGGATTACAACTGCAGAAGAAAATCAAAGAACTGCAGGTAAAACCCTGTAAAACAAGATTATATCGTATAGCAAAGATGTTATTACAAGTAATGACTAAATGCTGATTTCTAGGCCCGTATTGAAGAACTTGAAGAAGAAATTGAAGCTGAACGCGCAGCTCGTGCCAAGATTGAGAAGCAGAGAGCTGATCTTTCTAGAGAACTTGAAGAGATCAGTGAAAGACTTGAAGAAGCTGGAGGTGCAACATCCGCCCAGATTGAGTTGAACAAGAAGCGTGAAGCTGAGTTCCAGAAACTGAGACGTGATCTGGAAGAAGCCACCCTTCAGCATGAAGCTACAGCTTCCGCCCTGCGTAAAAAGCACGCTGACAGTGTTGCTGAGCTTGGTGAACAGATTGATAACCTGCAACGTGTAAAGCAGAAACTGGAGAAAGAAAAGAGTGAACTGAAGATGGAAGTTGATGATCTTGCCAGTAACCTGGAGAGCATCTCTAAAGCTAAGGTATTTTTATGACAAAATGTTTTCTATGAGTCTACTTAAGCTGTTAATGAAAATCTTACTAAGATTTATTTTTGTAGGCCAACCTTGAAAAGATCAACCGCGTAGTTGAGGACCAACTCAGTGAAGTGAAGTCTAAGGATGATGAGCATCAACGTGTAATAAATGACCTTTCAGCTCAAAGAGCCCGTTCTCAGACAGAAAATGGTAAATTGATATATTAGCATCAACATAATCTATTTTTCAGAAACAGAAGTCTGTGAATATAACATTTTTGCAAACTAAGAATTAATGATACCAAGTATAAACTCTAAAAATCTACACTATTTCACCACCACAATTATCTAGCTATTCGCTAAGTAAAATACATTTTTTTAAAGTGGAATATCATCTGTATTCCTAATTGTAGGTGAGCTGTCTCGTCAAGTAGAGGAGAAGGAATCTCTGATATCTCAGCTCTCCAGAGGAAAGCAGGGATTCACCCAGCAGGTGGAGGAACTCAAGAGACAACTAGAGGAAGAATCAAAGGTATACAGTTAGAGCTGTTTGTTTACATATCATTTCCTAGTAAAATGTTGATTTGATTATTTTAATGTTTCAACAAGCAAAATGTATGTGTATATTGCAGGCTAAGAACGCCCTTGCTCATGCTCTTCAATCTTCCCGTCACGATAACGACTTACTTCGTGAGCAATATGAAGAGGAACAAGAAGCCAAGGCTGAACTCCAGCGCTCTTTGTCCAAAGCTAACGGTGAAGTTGCCCAGTGGAGGACCAAATATGAAACTGATGCCATTCAGCGCACAGAGGAACTGGAAGAAGCCAAGTAAGTTTAAACTCCAATTAGTTTTTACAATAACTATTACTTTCAGACAAGAAAACAATTTATGTGATATATCTGCTCAATGTACTTACAGGAAGAAGCTGGCTCAGCGCTTGCAGGATGCTGAGGAGCAGGTAGAGGCTGTGAACTCCAAGTGTGCTTCATTGGAAAAGACTAAGCAGAGACTGCAGTCTGAAGTAGAAGACCTCATGGTTGATGTGGAGAGAGCAAACGGTGCAGCAGCTGCTCTTGATAAGAAGCAGAGGAACTTTGACAAGGTAGATTTCCCAAGCTAGCACTGGGGTATTTTAATTCTGATTATGCATATTCAGCTGGTTTGCTATATGTTAATATAATATATATTCATTTGTGAAGGTTCTGGTTGAATGGAAACAGAAGCATGAGGAGGGACAGGCTGAGCTAGAGGCTGCTCAAAAAGAAGCCCGTGCCTTAAGCACTGAAATCTTCAAGATGAAGAATGCTTATGAAGAGTCCCTGGAACAAGTTGAGACCTTGAAACGCGAAAACAAGAACTTACAACGTATGTTTATTTAATAGAGATTAATCCTTTACTCTTTATATTTCGTAGTTAACTATAAAGTAGGGCAAATTAGTGATGCCAGCATGTTTTTAAAAGATTTGGCTATAGTTTTTCAAAGCTTCACATATTCCTATGTTATATTATTTCAAAATATTATATTTTGCAATTTTCAAATTTTTTTTACTTCCTTATTTTAGAGGAGATTTCAGATCTGACTGAACAGATTTCTGACACTGGAAAAACCATTAATGAATTAGAAAAGGCCAAGAAACAGACTGAGCAAGAAAAGAGCGATCTGCAGGCAGCTCTGGAGGAAGCTGAAGTATGTTGCTATAACTGTTGCACATTTTTAAAATAAATTATTCTACCTTTTTAAATTACTGTAGTTAATCCTGTATAGTAATCGTATAATCTAAGTGTACATGCCTAGTACTGACTACTATTTTTCATAAAGATCCTGACAACACATCACTTATTCTAATATTCTGGCATATGACAGTATCTCTTGCTAGATTACATAGCTTTGCATGCAAAAGCTATGACTCATATTAGATCAGAAATACATGCTGGTGTAAGTAGTTAGAAAGGTCTGTGGAAATGCACATCACAAAACTTAACGAAAACTCTTTTTTTGAGATCCTTTTGCTTTTAAATGAGTGATTTTCTGGCATAATATTTTTGCTTTGAAAAGCTGTTAGAAGAACTGTTTAACTTTAGAAAGGAACTTGTATTTTGTTTACAATTAAAATGTATTCACGGTATATCAAAATATTTCTTAATTTACTTCTACAGGGATCATTGGAACATGAAGAAGCCAAGATCCTTCGTGTTCAGCTTGAGCTTAACCAAATTAAATCAGAGGTAGACAGGAAGATTGCAGAGAAAGATGAGGAAATTGAGCAGCTGAAGAGAAACAGCCAGAGGGCTATTGACACCATGCAGAGCACATTGGACTCTGAAATTAGAAGCAGAAATGATGCTCTCAGACTGAAGAAGAAGATGGAAGGAGACTTGAATGAACTTGAGATCCAACTCAGCCATGCCAACCGCCAGGCTGCAGAGGCACAGAAACAACTCAGAAATGTGCAAGGACAACTGAAGGTAGATTTATCAAACATCTGTCATTATTTATAACCCCTCTACCATATATCTTCTCTATATTTTACTAATTTGCTATAAACTCATTACAAATGAAAGAGTAACACAGCAGTTGCATAGTTCATACATATTTTTGCACTTTCCCAACAGGATTCTCAATTGCACCTGGATGACGCCGTCAGAGGACAGGAAGATCTGAAGGAACAGGTTGCAGTCATTGAACGTAGAAACAATTTGCAACAGGCAGAAATTGAAGAGTATAGAGCTGCTCTGGAACAGACTGAGAGATCTCGCAAGACTGCAGAACAGGAACTTCTGGATGCTAGTGAACGTCTTCAGCTCCTGCACTCTCAGGTAAGGTCTACTTCTGAGCTACAAAAACATATCATGCCTAAAAATATATCAAGTGCAATATTAAAATTATATTTTCTAAATTAGAACACTAGCCTGATCAACAGCAAGAAGAAGCTTGAAGCAGACATTGGTCAGCTCCAGAGTGAAGTAGAAGAGACTGTTCAGGAAGCAAGAAATGCTGAAGAGAAAGCTAAGAAAGCCATCACTGATGTAAGCCTACTCTTTAATGCTACATATGCATTTCACTTTACTTGACACAAAACTCATTACTAATCTATTGTTCTTAAGGCTGCTCTTATGGCGGAGGAGCTGAAGAAGGAACAGGACACTAGTGCTCACTTGGAAAGAATGAAGAAGAACCTGGAACAGACAGTGAAGGATCTGCAGCACCGTCTGGATGAAGCTGAACAACTGGCACTTAAGGGTGGCAAGAAGCAGCTCCAGAAACTGGAATCCAGAGTAAGCACATTTTTTAAAAAGCATTGAGAACAATTCTAATTGAATTGCAAAATGTATATGGTTTGTATAATTGTCATTTGTAGGTCCGTGAGCTGGAAAATGAGGTGGATAATGAACAAAAACGCGGAGTTGAAGCCATCAAAGGTGTTCGTAAATATGAGAGGAGAGTGAAGGAACTGACCTACCAGGTAAAAAAGAAAACAAAACACATTAATATTAAAAGCCCACTACACCATGTGATATATCTATGACTGTTAGTTTTAAACTAAATCATATTTACCATTGTAATAATTAACATCCTTTTTGCAGACTGAAGAAGACCGTAAGAACGTCATGAGACTCCAGGATCTGGTTGACAAACTGCAGTTGAAGGTCAAGGCTTACAAGAGACAATCTGAGGAATCTGTAAGTAAAATCTACTAAATTTGACAATTTTTGTTGTTGTTTGCACACAAACAAAAAAGGGACTAATTCGATCACTGATTATTATGTGTGCAGGAGGAACAAGCCAATGCCCATCTGAGCCGCTTCAGGAAGGTCCAGCACGAGCTTGAAGAGGCCGAGGAAAGAGCTGACATTGCTGAGTCCCAAGTGAACAAGCTAAGGGCCAAGAGTCGTGACATTGGTGGAAAGGTAATATATGAACATATTTTGATTGATACGACATATATGTATTTATAAAAGCTATTTGATTTTAATCTGTTTTTCTCTTATTTTACTTGCAGAAGGAAAGCGAAGAGTAAAGAGTTTAAATGACTGAAGACTGAGGAAATTTCAAAATGGGAAATTCTCAGTCTTTAATTTTGTCTTTTATTTATCTTGTTAATAAATTTCATATGTGAGCCTTTTAAATTTGTGTCATCTTGCATTTTTACAGCCAACAATTCACAAGTTTAACACGTTTGTCCCTAAAACTTGATGAATAATTCATTCAACGCTGACTTCATATCTATAGATAACAGAGAGCTTGATCACAGAGCCCAAGGTTAAGTGTCAGCAAGCAAGCTAAGAGTACTCTTATCTATTAAAATAGTAGAAAACCCTTGTATGTTATTTGTACTAATTGACAATTGTATCTTTAAGTAGGAAAGATGTTGCCCATCTTTGGGGACAATTTGTTTTTTTTTTTGTTTTACTTTAAAGCAAGTATATGGAGCTAAAATACTTTTTGGATCCCTATAAACTCATTTAATATTACAAAAATCATGTAATCAACGTTATTAGTGGAATGCATTTTATGAAAATTGTTGCTGATCCAATTTAGCAGAGCTTCCCATCAAAGAGTAAACTCTCCAGCTAGATCATAAATACAATAAATCAGTTTTACACTGAGATGGTACAAGTCATTACAATCTTAAACCTATCACATTTTAGCAACAAAATCTAGTTGGGTTTAGACATTTTTTTGTCCTTGAAATTTGCATTTTTATCAGACAGAGCTCCAGTTTGAGCTTCAGACTTGCTATTCCATATTGACTTGAACGGAAAGCTATCATCACAAAATTACCTAGTTTAAACCCTTTCTGCCTGGTGGTCGGCGCTCATAGGAAGTGAGCATTTCTGCTACATACAGGCAATCTGGTCATCATCGAGCTCAGAATTAATCCAGAATTGAACCTGAATGGAACTGAAGGTAACTGGATACATAGTCACTATAAACAATGCTTCTGTTTGATTTCACTCTCACCCCTATAATCCTTCACGTTCTACTAACCCCCTAATCCCTACACCTAGTAAGGAACTGACCATTTCTCCCTCCATCCTCCCCATCCATCTCACCTCCTCAGAACTGTTCCTCAACATACAATCCTGTCTCCAAACACAGACAGCCCCCTCATGCCCTCTCCTGCTCCCACCTGCTAACACTTTCTCTACTCCTCCTCACTGCCGGTGATTTTTCTCCAAATCCTGGTCCTCCTCACCACATTCTCACAGTCATTTCTACCTCCCATCCACGCTCTATCACAACTTTCCGTAACCTCTCTAACCTTATACCCATTTGCCCAACCCCCACTTCCCCAGTCCCACAAACAGGAGCTCTATGGAACGCTCGCTCTGTCTGCAACAAACTTTCCTACATCCATGAGCTTTTCATTACTCACAAACTTTCCTACCTCACCATCACCAAAACCTGGCTCACCCCCCTCTGACACAGACTCCTGCCACACTTCACCACCTGGCTACTTCATTTCCTTTCCGCTGACATCCCCACTATGATCTTAGGAGACTTCAACATCCCCATTGACACTTCCTGTAAAGTGAGAACCTTCGGTAACCACTATCCTGGCTACAGAGGACGCAGACAGGGAAATGCTGAGGACTCTTACCAGCAGCTACAAGGGGTTGAGGGTCCGGTGTCTAGCGTGGCTATGAGCAGCCAAGAGCTGGGACCTGAGGAGAGTGGAGGTGCTGTGGAATACTTAGCACCAACAGGACTTGCGGTCACGTGACCGCGCATCAGAGAAGGGGTCAGAGCTACTGCAAAGCCCCACTGGGAGCCGACAGCAGCGCAGGAAAGCAAAGGTGAAGAGGAAGAAACAGTAGTCAGATCAGCAAAGCAATATTGTCACACACAGAGAGGGCGGTGAGGTACAGCAGGGACAGCCGGTGGGAGGTCAGGATGTAGCCAAAGGTCATACACAAAGAGGGCGGTGAAGTGCAGAATCAGCAGACGGAAGACTTTAACAGGGACGGGACCAGATCAAAACCAAGCACCAAGCACAGGCAGAACAGGGTCAGACACACTCAGTTCAGAGTATAAATGACAGAGAATGACCCCAGAATGAGGCTATAAGAACCCTCCCAAGATCCCAAAGAGAGGCCATCCACATTAACTCTTAAACCACCTAACCTGCAAACCCAGTGAACCATGACACTTTTCCCCTCAGCTGCCACTAAACTTCTATCTCTCATTTCCTCCTTCAATCAATGGTCTTCTGCAGCCACTCACAAAGAGAGCCACACATTGGACCTCATCTTCACCCACCTCTGCTCCCTATCTAACCTCTCTAACTCACCTCTACCTCTTTCTGACCACAACCTACTTACATTCTCTTCCCTCTCCTCTCCAGGTCCACAATGCCCACCCCACAAGCTTGCACATCCTCACAGAAATCTTAAACACCTCGATCTACACTCACTCTCTGAATCCCTTCTCCCTCTTACAGACATAAGTTCCCTACATAATGTGGATGCCGCTGCTGCTTTATATAACACCACAATAGCTGTAGCTATGGAATCGGTTGCCCCTCTCACACATACCAAAGCTTGCAAATTCAACAAACACACCAGTGTGACCAAAGAACTGAAATGAGCTACCAGGGTTGCTGAGCGGAGATGGAATGATCCCACTCCAATGTGCACTTTATCGCATTCAAACAGTCCCTCACTACTTTCAAGGCCACACTCGCTACAGTAAAACTGACCTTCTTTTCATCTCTTATATCCTCTGTGTCTCACAAACCTAATCAGTTATTCAACACTTTCAATTCTCTCCTCGGTCACCCAGCACTCCTTCCCTATCCACTTTTCTCAGCCGAAGACTTTGCCTCATTTTTCAAGCAGAAGATTGGTAACATCAGAGACAGTTTTGGTCGACAACCCCCAGAGCCCTTCCTCCTAACTGCTCAGCCCTCATCCTCCAAAACCAACTTCTCCACCACTACAGAAGATCGACTTTCCACTCTACTCTCAAGATCACATCTCACCACCTGTGAACTTGACCCGATCCCATCCTACTTCATCCCAAACTTCACCACAGTCTTCATCCCAACCCTAACCCATCTTTTCAACCTATCACTAACAACTGGGGCTTTCCCCTCAAGCTTTAAACATGCCTCAATCACACCCATCCTCAAAAAGCCTTCTCTAGTTCCATCCTCTGCATCTACAGTAGCTATTACCCCATATCACTTCTCCCTTATGCCTCAAAACTACTGGGACAACACGTCCATGTTGAACTGTCCTCCCACCTCTCTTCTTGCTCCCTATTCAACCACTTACAATCTGGCTTCCAGCCACATCACTCCACTGAAACTGCCCTAACTAAAGTCACCAATTACCTACTGACTGCCAAAGCCAAGCGACAATACTCTGTCCTCCTCCTCCTGGACCTGTCCTCTGCCTTTGACACAGTGGACCACTCCCTATTACTACAGACCCTCTCATCTCTTGGCATCACAGACTTGGCCCTATCTTGGATCTCGTCATACCTAATAGACTGGACATTCAGCGCCTCCCACTCGAACACCACCTCCTCACCTCGCACCCTATCGGAGTCTCGGGAGCTTCTGTCCTACGATCCCTGCTCTTCTCCATTTACACCTTTGGCCTGGAAAGCTCATAGAATCTCACGGCTTCCAGTATCACCTGTATGCTGATGACACACAGATCTACATCTCTGGACCAGATATCACCTCCCTACTAACCAAAATCCCACAATGTCTGTCTGCTATTTCATCCTTCTTTTCCGTTAGATTTTGTAAAACTTAATATGGACAAAACAGAATTCATCATCTTTCCCCCATCTCACTCGACTTCTCCAAAAGACCTATCCATTAAAGTAAATGGCAACTCACTCTCCTTAGTCCCACAAGCTCGCTGCCTCAGGGTAATCCTAGACCCTGATCTCTCCTTCAAACCACACATTCAAGCCCTTTCCACTTCCTGCCAACTTCCACTCAAAAATATTTACAGGATCTGTACATTCCTCAACCAAAAATCTGCAAAAACCCTAGTCCATGCCCTCATTATCTACCGCCTGGACTACTGCAACCTCCTGCTCTGTGGCCTCCCCTCTAACACACTCACACCCCCCCAATCTATTCTAAACTCTGCTGCCCGACTAATCCACCTGTTCCCCCGCTATTCCCCACCCTCTACCCTCTGTCAATCCCTGCACTAGCTCCCCATTATTCAAAGACTCCAGATCAAAACCCTAACCATGGCATAGAAAAATATTAAGAATTGAGAGTCCTCAGTGGTTTTTTAATGGTTAACTGAAAAGATGATAAACCATCAGATACAATTGTATATGTTCCAACCCCATGTATAGAGATGAACACCTTGGTAGACTCAGAAAGACCTTTTTGAATCAGGGCTACCATCCAAGAACAATTCAAAACCAAATTACAAGAGCAACTAGTATATCAAGGAATCACCTGCTACATTAGAAAGCTAAAGAAGAAAATAATCGGGTGACTCTAGTAGTCACCTACAATCCAAATCTGGAGGTGCTAAGGGGAGCTGCATGGAAATTACAACTTTTACTACAAAAAGATGCCTGCTTACAATCCATTTTTCTAGACGCCCCACTACTGTGTTTTAGGCAGCCCCCAAATCTAAGAAGCATCATTGTCAGAAGCTCCCTGTCCCCTTCAACAGCTGCAGGAACCTTTTCTTGCAACCAGAAAAAATGTAAAACCTGTCCATTTATAATGACCACGGACAAGATAAAGATCCCCAATTCACATCAGGACTACAATATACCACGTACTTTCAGATGTGTCACTTCTAATGTGGTGTACTTAATTATTTGTACTAAATGTCCAACTCAGGGGTCTGTATGTGGGGGAGAACCAGAATTGAGAGTCCTCAGTGGTTTTTTAATGGTTAACTGAAAAGATGATAAACCATCAGATACAATTGTATATGTTCCAACCCCATGTATAGAGATGAACACCTTGGTAGACTCAGAAAGACCTTTTTGAATCAGGGCTACCATCCAAGAACAATTCAAAACCAAATTACAAGAGCAACTAGTATATCAAGGAATCACCTGCTACATTAGAAAGCTAAAGAAGAAAATAATCGGGTGACTCTAGTAGTCACCTACAATCCAAATCTGGAGGTGCTAAGGGGAGCTGCATGGAAATTACAACTTTTACTACAAAAAGATGCCTGCTTACAATCCATTTTTCTAGACGCCCCACTACTATGTTTTAGGCAGCCCCCAAATCTAAGAAGCATCATTGTCAGAAGCTCCCTGTCCCCTTCAACAGCTGCAGGAACCTTTTCTTGCAACCAGAAAAAATGTAAAACCTGTCCATTTATAATGACCACGGACAAGATAAAGATCCCCAATTCACATCAGGACTACAATATACCACGTACTTTCAGATGTGTCACTTCTAATGTGGTGTACTTAATTATTTGTACTAAATGTCCAACTCAGGGGTCTGTATGTGGGGGAGAACCAGAATTAATTCTCATCGCCACACAATAAGAGAAAAAGGAATGGATCTACCTGTGGCAATACATTTTTGTCTCCCCGATCATAGCATTATGGACATGAAATTACTTATATTAAAAGGTAACTTCAAATCTCAGAGAGACAGAAGAGTCTGGGAATATAAGCTGATGATGACCTTTGACAATCTCAGTGCAGGAATGAATGTGTCACATGGATTTATGTCTTTTTACATAAACTAAGGAATTTGCTCCTCATACCATGTGGGGTCATCATACCAGAACCAGACCCCAATCAGAGGACAATGAAACATTCACACTCCTTATCTATGAATTGTCCCAATGTTTATGGGCAAAACTGTTTATCACTCACATAATGGTAATTCTGCTTCACGTCACCTGTCTTATCTATGGCATTTTTCTGTGCTGTATTGTGCATAAATACGTGATTCTTCGGAATTTCTATTAGTCTATGCCTGATGAAGAGACCTTAAGAGCCATTAAAAGGTATCAACCACTGACAACTCTCAATTCTAAATATTTTTCTATTCACTGGCTAACATGGTACCAAGATATTTATCTTTCCTGTAACCATGGCATACAAAGCCATCCACAACACGTGTCCTCAATACATCTGTGACATTGTTTCCAGGTACTTACCTGCACGCACATTTTCTGTTAGTACAATAAACCTTATTTCAAGGCAGAAACATTACTGTGTCCAACAGTTATTAGATATATGAAACTGAAATAGCTGTTGCAAAAAAAAATAAAAAATGATAAAACATTAAGCTTAAGATTAATAGGGGTGCCCAAACTTTTTCATATAACTGTACTAATGTGCCACAAACAGGAAGTTGATATCCCCAACCATTGCGATTTTACTTAGGTATATCCATATAAATGGCCCATCCTGTATACATAGAGGGGTAATATACTCCACAAAATCATTAAAATTCCTTATTCGAAAATTACGGTAGTCAACTTGTTTTTCAGCAGCTGAACTCCAACTCTCTATGTGTGCTTGTCAGCCAAAGAGATTTGTAGCCACAGCAGGGGACCTTTGACTGTCAGGTAATTTCAGCAATTTAACGTAGCATCTGTCTCAGTTTGCTTCCTTTGTTTCGAGTTGCACAAGATATAATAATAACAAGTCTCCATTTCTCATTGCAGCGTAATAAGATTAAGGAATATGGCATTAACAAGATTCAGAATCCAAACTTGGAGTGTTCTTTTACTTTTGACAAAAAGAATGAAAGAAGAGATCCTCCATATTTAGACAGTCTCTTTTCAAATAAAAAAAGGGACATTCCATGTATGCCTTTTTCACTGTAATTCGCAAGAATTTTGGAATCTTTTTGCTTGGTAACTATGACGAGTTATCGTCCTGGTGGGCTTCTAATATTGCTAAGGAATTCTGTAATAAAACTGTTAGAAAATTGTACAGATTTGTAAAAATACAGTGAGATGTATTTAACACCTTTATTTTGTGTTCTTGATTACATCAGCATGCCATTAAATAATGTAATTAAGGAAATTTCAGGTACTTCAGGTTGTGAGGCAGTGACTCGTGTCACAGGTAGGGGTCGCTGTGTGGTCTCCTCAGGTTCTGCATGGAGACCGATGAAGTCCATACGTGTGCATGGGAGTCACGAATTTCCAGTCCGGGTTTTCCATGTGGCTGAAAGCCACAGGTTTGTTTGTTAAAAACCCTGCAGTAAGGCTATGTGCCCACTCTGCGTTTTTATGCATTTCCGCCGTGTTTTTGCCGCAGCAGAAACGCTTAAAAAACACTTAAAAAAAGGATTCCCATGCAATCTTATGGGATTCTGCAGTTGCTGTGCCCATGCTGCGGATTTTCCCCCTGCGGAATCGCATAGCGGTAAAATCTGCAGCATGTTCATTATTTCTGCGGAATTGCGGAATTGTGGTGATTCCGAAGCCATAGGATTGCATTGAAACGCTCACTTTACGCATGTGTCTATGCCCACCATGCGCAAAGTGAGCGCTTCATGTGTGGATGGTACCCAGGGTCTCGAGGAGAGGAGACTCTCTTCCAGGCCCTTGGTACAATATTCCTGTAAATAAAAAAAGAATTAAAATAAAAAATAGGGATATACTTACCTTCTGATGGCCCCCGGAGTCCTCCCGTCTCTCAGCGGTGCACGCGGCGGCTTCCTTTCCCAGGGATGCATTGCGCAAATCACCTGAGATGACGTCGCGGTTACGTGACTGTGATGTCACAAAGGTCCTTCGCGCAAAGCGTCCCTGGGAACGGAAAGTATCGGGAGTGCCGCTGAGGAGATCGGGGGCCATCGGAAGGTGAGAATAACCATATATTTTTTATTATTATTTTTAATATTCTATCTTTTACTATTGATGGTGCATAGGCAGCATCAATAGTAAAAAGTTGATCACACTTGTCAAGCACTATGCTTGACAAGTGTGACCAACTTGTCAATCACTTTTCAAAGCGATGCTTCAAATCGATTGTAAAAGCGCAAGCATCCTGCAAGCTAAAAACGCTTGCAAAACGCTTGTGTTTTGCAGGAAAACTCATGTGAATTCCGCATGCGTTTTACCCGTGGCAGGGAGTTGAGGAAATGCTGCGGATATTTCCGAAGCATTTCTGCAATGTGGGCACATAGCCTAAGGGGTATGAGTGTATCAGGTGTCAGGTGCAAGGTCAGTGTCAGTTTGGTGTGTGCTGTTGTGCAGAGCAGAGGCCTGCAGAGCGCTGGCTGTGTGTGTGTGAAACAGCACAGGCCAGCAGCTATGGCAGCTGAATAGCCTGGCACCCGCAGGGTACACAGTGATGCAAGTTGTCCATGGTAACTGGTCTTGGATATGGACAGTCCTGTGGCCAAAGGTGTCGGAAGTCGATGTGCTGTGCCTGAAAAAGTCAGATGTGGACAATCCTGTGCCCAGAGGTGTACCGGAGGGGGATGTTCTGTGCCCAAAAGAGGACTGGCATGTGTAACGATTGCCAACAGGTGAATATGGTGCCAAACTGCTATCCAGAGGATATCCTGGGCTGTGTATGGCTGTGTGAGTAAAGAATCTGATACAGCCGTGCAGGACACCTACGGGAACTAGTCAGAGGAGGACTGGCCTGTGTAGTGTCTGCAACATGTGTTTAGAGACTGTAATATGGCGGGCGGTCGCCCCACGGACACTGGACGAGAGGTCCGGCGTGTTTAGGGACTGCAATCTAAAAGCCATATGATTTTTAGTGCTATGAAACAGGCACTGAGATGAGATGCAACTGTGTGTATTGAACTTTGATGACGTGTACTATAAAATGCTATGCACCTTTATGTGTGAAGTAACACATTAAAGAGACTTTTGTGTTTGAAATTTGTTGGTCACTGCCTCTTCACTGCGTGCAATGCTACCGCAGCATTACAAGGTTCTAACAATACAATTGTGATGTCCAGTTTCCCTTTGGAAAATAGATAGAAATTCCAATAGCCAGTACAAACTTCTGGCTTCCACTTTGGAACACAAAGTACCATATAATTAGCAACAGAATACAACATCAATATTAAAGGAATTGAGGGAATATGTCACCAGAAAATGACTGATGGTTTAAATTTAGGATTAATGTAACATACTTTTTTAATATCTTTATTGATGTATTTCTTCAATATTACGTTACATAAAAAATAGAGAAATCTCTTAAAATAAATGGTAAAAATATGAAACACTTGGCCTACAGGTTTCGAGCCTTGAACGCTATTAATCATAGCAATGAAATGCTAAAAAGAGAGTATCTTATATACCTACAGACTGCATAAACACACCTCCCAGTCAACAACCTCATCATGTGTGAATTGAGATACACCCAAAAGGAAGAAAAAACAGGGCAGACTAGAAATATGATTAAACAAATCATATTTCTGTGCCACCGGGCAGCACGGTGGCGCAGTGGTTAGCACTGCAGCCTTGCAGAGCTGGGGTCCTGAGTTCTAATCCCACCCAGGACAACATCTGCAAAGAGTTTGTATGTTCTCTCAGTGTTTGCGTGGGTTTCCTCCGGGCACTCCGATTTCCTCCCACATTCCAAAGACATACTGATAGGGATTCTAGATTGTGAGCCCCATCGGGGACAGTGATGATAATGTGTGCAAAACTGTAAAGCGCTGCGGAATATGTTAGCGCTATATAAAAATAAAGATTATTATTATAAACAGAGGCGTAGCTAAGGTTTTGGTTCGGAAGGAGGGGGGAGGCGAAACTTCTCAGTGGGCCCCTAACCAGGAGAACCTCAGCAGATGACTGCGCTGTTACTGAAAATAATCTCTATACAAAGACCAACACTGATATTATGGCCATATGGTCAGTGGTAGATACCAGTTCTACAGAACATATAAGAGATCACAGCAGTTACAGATAATGACTTACCGCTAACGTTCTTTCTGATGGAATCATTCACTTTTCCCGTCTTTTCCATCTGACCCAGATCGACATGATAAGTTCTTCCAGCCAGGTCTCGTCTGCAGAGAATACAACAAAGACACATTTCACTTCTCATATTCCAGCCATTACCATCTATTCCCAACCTGCACAAACTCCTCATCCTACTGATATCCCAAATACTGAGCCGCTGCTGCCCTATGTGACCTTATAACTGCACCTGATACCCCAATACTGAGCCGCTGCTGCCGTATGTGTCCCTATTACTGCACCTGATACCCCAATACTGATCCCCTGCTGCCGTATGTGTCCCTATTACTGCACCTGATACCCCAATACTGAGCCGCTACTGCCGTATGTGTCCCTCTTACTGCACCTGCTGTTTGGTTCTCTGTACTCTCTAAATTCTAAAGCAACTCTCTATAATATAGTAAAGCTGGGTGCAAGTTCCCTAGAAAACAGTGCTCATATTTTGCCCCCTAGAAAGTAATATTGCCCTCTGTGTGCCTCTTGATAGTCACAGTAACCTGAGTTCCCCTATAACAATAAGTGCCCACTTTACATTTAATAATGTCCTGAGACTCCCCCTGTACAGCTCCTCTATACACAGCATAATGCCCCCTCACTGTACAGTACCGCTCACAGTATACTGACTCCTTGGTAGCCCCTAAACTGTTTGATGGCTCCAACACTGTATGATGGCCCCCTCACTGTAATCTCCACACTGTATGATGACCCACTAGTATAGTATAATGCACCAGATAGTCCTCAATATAGTATAATGCACTCCCCGTAGGCCTCCATATAGTATAATGCACTCCCCATAGGCCTACTCTATATTGTATAATGCACCCCCATAGGCAAACTCTATAGCATAAGGCAGCCCCCATAGGCAGACTTTGTAGTATAAGGCAGCCCCATAGACAGACTCTGTAGTATAAGGCAGCCCCCATAGGCAGACTCTGTACTATAAGGCAGCTCCCCAGAGGCAGACTCTGTATAGTATAAGGCAGCCCCATAGGCAGACTCTGCAGTATAAGGCAGACCCTCCATAGGCAGACTCTATAGCACAAGGCAGCCCCCATAGGCAGATTCTAAACCACAAGGCAGACCCCCATAGGCAGACTCTATAGCACAAGGCAGCCCCCCATAGGCAGACTCTATAGCACAAAGCAGCCCTCCATAGGCAGACTCTATAGCACAAGGCAGCCCACCATAGGCAGACTCTATAGCACAAGGCAGCCCACCATAGGCAGACTCGGTATAGTATAAGGCAGCCCCCATAGGCAGACTCTATAGCACAAGGCAGCCCTCCATAGGCAGACTCTATAGCACAAGGCAGCCCACCATAGGCAGACTCTGTATAGTATAAGGCAGCCCCCATAGGCAGACTCTATAGCACAAGGCAGCCCCCATTGGCATACTCTATAGCACAAGGCAGCCCCCATAGGCAAACTCTATAGCACAAGGCAGCCCCCATAGGCAGACTCTATAGCACAAGGCAGCCCACCATAGGCAGATTCTGTAGGTTAAGGCAGCCCCCATAGGCAGACTCTTTAGTATAAGGCAGCCCCCATAGGCAGACTCTGTAGTATAAGGCAGCCCCCATAGGCAAACTCTGTAGTATAATGAAGCCCCCCCATAGGCAGACTCTGTAGTATAAGGCAGCCACCATAAAAAATAATTTTATACTTACCTCTCTTTCTCCTGTATCCTCCGCTGCTCTGAGCACCCATACAACTCCGGACAGCGAGCGCCGGGTAGTGACATCATCATGATCCCTGTCAGTGTTGGCGTAGGTGACGTTAGACACTGAGAGGGGGATGATGGGAGATGGAGCATAACTCTCCTTCTCTCATCAATGTGGTCAGCTGTATTGGCATCCAGCCGATACACTTGAACCTCTGATGACGGGCAGGGGGCCCATTACTGGCAGTAATGCGGGTAATATAAATGCGTGCGGGAGAGCTGAGCATGTAATATAAGTGCGTGCGGCAGAGCCAAGTGTGTGATATAAGTGCATGCGGCAGAGCCGAGCGTGTAATATAAGTGCGTGCGGCAGAGCCGAGTGTGTAATATAAGTGCGTGCGGCAGAGCTGAGCGTGTAATATAAGTGCGTTCGACAGAGCTGTAATATAACTGTGTGCGCAGAGCCAAGTGTGTGATAAACGTGCGTGCGGCAGAGCTGTAATATAAGTGCGGGCGGAGAGCCAAGTGTGCAATATAAGTGCGTGCGGCAGAGCTGTGTGTAATATAATTGCATGTGGCAGAGCTGAGCGTGTAAAATAAGTGCGGGCACAGAGCCAAGTGTGTAATATAAGTGCGTGCGGCAGAGCTGAGCTTGTACGGCTGAGCCGAGCCTGTGATATAAGCGAGTGTAAAATAAGTGCATGCAGCGGAGCCGAGTGTGTAATATAAGTGCGTGCGGCAGAGCTGAGCGTGTAATATAAGTGCATGCGGCAGAGCTGTAATATAACTGTGTGCGCAGAGCCAAGTGTGTGATAAACGTGCGTGCAGCAGAGCTGTAATATAAGTGCGAGCGCAGAGCCAAGTGTGTAATATAAATGGGTGTGGCAGAGCTGAGCGTGTAATATAAGTGTGTGAGGCAGAGCTGAGCGTGTAACATAAGTGCGTGCGGCAGAACTGAGCGTGTAATATAAGTGCGAGTGGCAGAGCTGTAATAAGTGCGGGTGCAGAGCCAAGAGTGTAATATAAGTCTGTGCCACAGAGCTGTAATATAAGTGGATGTGGCAGAGCTGAGCGTGTAATATAAGTGAGTGCGCAGAGCTGTAATATAAGTGTGGGCGCAGAGCTGAGCGTGTAATATAAGTGCGTGCGGCAGGGCCGAGCGTGCAATATAAGTGCGTGCGACAGAGCTGAACGTGTAATATAAGTGCGTGCGGCAGAGCTGAGCGTGTAATATACAGTTAGGTCCATATATATTTGGACAGAGACAGCAATTTTCTAATTTTGGTTATAGACATTACCATAATGAATTTTAAACAAAACAATTCAGATGCAGTTGAAGTTCAGACTTTCAGCTTTCATTTGAGGGTATCCACATTAAAATTGGATGAAGGGTTTAGGAGTTTCAGCTCCTTAACATGTGCCACCCTGTTTCTAAAGGGACCAAAAGTAATTGGACAGATTGAATAATTTAAATAAAATGTTCATTTTTAGTACTTGGTTGAAAACCCTTTGTTGGCAATGACTGCCTGAAGTCTTGAACTCATGGACATCACCAGACGCTGTGTTTCCTCCTTTTTGATGCGCTGCCAGGCCTTCACTGTGGTGGTTTTCAGTTGCTGTTTGTTTTGGGCCTTTCTGTCTGAAGTTTAGTCTTTAACAAGTGAAATGCTGCTCAATTGGGTTGAGATCAGGTGACTGACTTGGCCATTGAAGAATATTCCGCTTCTTTGCTTTAATAAACTCCTAGGTTGCTTTGGCTTTATGTTTTGGGTCATTGTCCATCTGTAGTATGAAACGACGACCAATCAGTTTGGCTGCATTTGGCTGGATCTGAGCACACAGTATGGCGGCTCTGAAGACCTCAGAATTCGGCTGCTTCTGTCCTGTGTCACATCATCAATAAATACTAGTGACCCGGTGCCACTGGCAGCCATGCGTGCCCAAGCCATCACACTGCCTCCGCCGTGTTTTACAGATGATGTGGTATGCTTTGGATCATGAGCTGTACCACACCTTCGCCATACTTTTCTCTTTCCATCATTCTGGTAGAGGTTGATCTTGGTTTCATCTGTCCAAAGAATGTTCTTCCAGAACTGTGCTGGCTAGTGTTGAGTGATACCTTCCGATATCGGAAAGTATCGGTATCGGATAGGATCGGCCGATATTCAAAAAATATCGGATATCGCCGATACCGATACCCGATCCCAATGCAAGTCAATGGGACCAAAATATCGGAATTAAAATAAACCCTTTCTTGCCTTGTAGGTTCATTCTACATGAAGGAAAACAACTAAGAATAATGCCGGATGTATTTGGGGAGGTGGCGGAGACATTAAAGTCATAGAGGTTTATCCCAATCAAATAGAATAGCATGTTTTTTGTTTTTTTTTAAGACGTTCGGAGTGACAAAGATATTGACTATGTAAATTTTTTTTTTTATTTTGTCAGATATTGATGTTTCACTATTCCACGCCCTTCCCCTTCTTTTTTTTCTTTTTTTTTTTTCTTTTCCCACACTTTCATCTTCATCATCATCAGCATCTTTGACATCAACTTCTTCTTCACCTTATTCATCTTCTTCTTCATCCTTTACCTTTTTTTTTTTTTATTACATTCTTCATATTCATTTTATTCAGCTATTATTATTCTTCCTATTCTACATATTCTTTTTAATCCACTGTTATTATTCTTCCTATTCTACTTCTTCATCATATTCTCATTTGTGACAGGCATTCCCGTAGTTGTTATCTATAAAAGTTGGAAGATTACACCTTCCGTTCTGCCAGTCACAAAAGTTACATTTGTCCGCGTTCAGTTTGGCCTCAGGCTTTATCCAGGGGCACCACGAGGAGGAACGGACTCACCCCCATACACTGCTTAGTCTTCTTCTGCATATAATTTAGATAATATCTTTTGCTCTGATATTAAGTCTTATGCTTAATGTTCTTCTGCTCTTTGTTCTGCAGCCTCTTGTTCTTCTGCTTCTCGGTCTTCCATGTCGTCGTCTCCAGGGTCGTCGTCTCCAGTGTCGTCATCTCCGCCGCCGTCGTCTCAGCCGTCGTCGTCTCCGCCGTCGTCGTCTCCGCCGTCGTCGTCGTCGTCATCGGGGTGGTCTTCTGGGTCGTCGTCGTCGTCGTCATCGGGGTGGTCTTCCGGGTCGTCGACTTTAGGGTCTTCAACTTGGAAATGTAGCAGAAGGTACAAGAAGGCTGAGAAAATGCCAAGAACCAGCTGATGGAACTGGAACTCGGATGGCTACCCAAAGGTTCAAGAGCCTATGGAACTACCGAGGACCAGCTGACGTTACTGGAACCCGGTTACTAAGCAGGAGGTACCAGTGCTAAAAAGCACTACCAAGGACCGCCTGACGTTGGCGGAACTCGGATACCAGAAGGAGGCACCTAAGCCAAAGGCTCTGCCCGGAACCAGCTGACGGTACTGGAACCAGGATGGGGAGCAGAAGGTACAAGAGCAAAAGACACTGCCGAGAACCAGCTGACGGTACTGGAACCCGGATGGGTAGCCGAAGGTCCAAGAGCCAATGGAACTACCGAGGACCAGCTGACGTTACTGGAACCCGGTTACTAAGCAGGAGGTACCCGTGCCTGAAAGCACTACCAAGGACCACCTGACGTTGGTGGAACTTGGATACCCAGAAGGAGGCACCTAAGCCAAAGGCTCTGCCCGGAACCAGCTGACGGTACTGGAACCAGGATGGGGAGCAGAAGGTACAAGAGCAAAAGACACTGCCGAGAACCAGCTGACGGTGCTGGAACCAGGTGGTGGACCTGAAGGCCCACAGGAGAGGAGAGAACAGCTAGGCCGTGAGGCAGCCGCAGTTACCGAACCCCAACAGTCCTACAGGGGGAGCTGGGCCTACTGGCACTACAGAACCAGCCTTGACTACCAGTTCACGCAGCCCACATAGGAAGCTCCTAAACTGGAGGCACCCTGGAGTTGGCTAACCCGACCGCACCACGACGGGGCAAGCATAGGCGTCTCAGTGAACTTGACACAACCCGGAAACAGCTGACGGTGCTGAAACCAGGCTTGGCACGAGGGAGTACCTGTGACAAGAACACTGCCGAGAACCAGCTGGCGGTGCTGGAACCCAGATGCGTTGCCCCAGTGTGCAAGAGCCAATGGCACCGAGGACCAGCTGGCGGTGCTGGAACCCGGTTACTAAGCTGTAGGTGCCCGCGCTTAAAAGCACTACCAAGGACCGCCTGGCGTTGGCGGAACTCGGATACCCAGGAGGAGGCACCTAAGCCAAAGGCTCGGCCTGGAACCAGCTGACGGTGCTGGAACCAGGAGGTGGACCCGAAAGCCCACAGGAGAGGAGAGAACAGCTAGGCCGCGAGGCAGCCGCAGTTACCGAACCCCAACAGTCCTACAGGGGGAGCTGGGCCTACTGGCACTACAGAACCAGCCTTGACTACCAGTTCACGCAGCCCACATAGGAAGCTCCTAAACTGGAGGCACCCTGGAGTTGGCTAACCCGACCGCACCACGACGGGGCAAGCATAGGCGTCTCAGTGAACTTGACACAACCCGGAAACAGCTGACGGTGCTGAAACCAGGCTTGGCACGAGGGACTACCTGTGACAAGAACACTGCCGAGAACCAGCTGGCGGTGCTGGAACCCAGATGCGTTGCCCCAGTGTGCAAGAGCCAGTGGCACCGAGGACCAGCTGGCGGTGCTGGAACCCGGTTACTAAGCTGTAGGTGCCCGCGCTTAAAAGCACTACCAAGGACCGCCTGGCATTGGCGGAACTCGGATACCCAGGAGGAGGCACCTAATCTAAAGGCTCGGCCTGGAACCAGCTGACAGTGCTGGAACCAGGAGGTGGACCCAAAGGCCCACAGGAGAGGAGAGAACAGCTAGGCCGCGAGGCAGCCGCAGTTACCGAACCCCAACAGTCCTACAGGGGGAGCTGGGCCTACTGGCACTACAGAACCAGCCTTGACTACCAGTTCACGCAGCCCACATAGGAAGCTCCTAAACTGGAGGCACCCTGGAGTTGGCTAACCCGACCGCACCATGACGGGGCAAGCATAGGCGTCTCAGTGAACTTGACACAACCCGGAAACAGCTGACGGTGCTGAAACCAGGCTTGGCACGAGGGAGTACCTGTGACAAGAACACTGCCGAGAACCAGCTGGCGGTGCTGGAACCCAGATGCGTTGCCCCAGTGTGCAAGAGCCAATGGCACCGAGGACCAGCTGGCGGTGCTGGAACCCGGTTACTAAGCTGTAGGTGCCCGCGCTTAAAAGCACTACCAAGGACCGCCTGGCGTTGGCGGAACTCGGATACCCAGGAGGAGGCACCTAAGCCAAAGGCTCGGCCTGGAACCAGCTGACGGTGCTGGAACCAGGTGGTGGACCTGAAGGCCCACAGGAGAGGAGAGAACAGCTAGGCCGTGAGGCAGCCGCAGTTACCGAACCCCAACAGTCCTACAGGGGGAGCTGGGCCTACTGGCACTACAGAACCAGCCTTGACTACCAGTTCACGCAGCCCACATAGGAAGCTCCTAAACTGGAGGCACCCTGGAGTTGGCTAACCCGACCGCACCACGACGGGGCAAGCATAGGCGTCTCAGTGAACTTGACACAACCCGGAAACAGCTGACGGTGCTGAAACCAGGCTTGGCACGAGGGAGTACCTGTGACAAGAACACTGCCGAGAACCAGCTGGCGGTGCTGGAACCCAGATGCGTTGCCCCAGTGTGCAAGAGCCAATGGCACCGAGGACCAGCTGGCGGTGCTGGAACCCGGTTACTAAGCTGTAGGTGCCCGCGCTTAAAAGCACTACCAAGGACCGCCTGGCGTTGGCGGAACTCGGATACCCAGGAGGAGGCACCTAAGCCAAAGGCTCGGCCTGGAACCAGCTGACGGTGCTGGAACCAGGTGGTGGACCTGAAGGCCCACAGGAGAGGAGAGAACAGCTAGGCCGCGAGGCAGCCGCAGTTACCGAACCCCAACAGTCCTACAGGGGGAGCTGGGCCTACTGGCACTACAGAACCAGCCTTGACTACCAGTTCACGCAGCCCACATAGGAAGCTCCTAAACTGGAGGCACCCTGGAGTTGGCTAACCCGACCGCACCACGACGGGGCAAGCATAGGCGTCTCAGTGAACTTGACACAACCCGGAAACAGCTGACGGTGCTGAAACCAGGCTTGGCACGAGGGAGTACCTGTGACAAGAACACTGCCGAGAACCAGCTGGCGGTGCTGGAACCCAGATGCGTTGCCCCAGTGTGCAAGAGCCAATGGCACCGAGGACCAGCTGGCGGTGCTGGAACCCGGTTACTAAGCTGTAGGTGCCCGCGCTTAAAAGCACTACCAAGGACCGCCTGGCGTTGGCGGAACTCGGATACCCAGGAGGAGGCACCTAAGCCAAAGGCTCGGCCTGGAACCAGCTGACGGTGCTGGAACCAGGAGGTGGACCCGAAGGCCCACAGGAGAGGAGAGAACAGCTAGGCCGCGAGGCAGCCGCAGTTACCGAACCCCAACAGTCCTACAGGGGGAGCTGGGCCTACTGGCACTACAGAACCAGCCTTGACTACCAGTTCACGCAGCCCACATAGGAAGCTCCTAAACTGGAGGCACCCTGGAGTTGGCTAACCCGACCGCACCACGACGGGGCAAGCATAGGCGTCTCAGTGAACTTGACACAACCCAGAAACAGCTGACGGTGCTGAAACCAGGCTTGGCACGAGGGAGTACCTGTGACAAGAACACTGCTGAGAACCAGCTGGCGGTGCTGGAACCCAGATGCGTTGCCCCAGTGTGCAAGAGCCAATGGCACGACCGAGGACCAGCTGACGGTGCTGGAACCCAGTTACTAAGCTGTAGGTGCCCGCGCTTAAAAGCACTACCAAGGACAGCCTGGCATTGGCGGAACTCGGATACCCAGGAGGAGGCACCTAAGCCAAAGGCTCGGCCTGGAACCAGCTGACGGTGCTGGAACCAGGAGGTGGACCCGAAGGCCCAA
Organism: Ranitomeya imitator; assembly: GCF_032444005.1. Lineage (NCBI taxonomy): Eukaryota > Metazoa > Chordata > Amphibia > Anura > Dendrobatidae > Ranitomeya > Ranitomeya imitator. The sequence goes on from NC_091283.1 coordinate 191,149,533, forward strand.
AGGAGAGGAGAGAACAGCTAGGCCGCGAGGCAGCCGCAGTTACCGAACCCCAACAGTCCTACAGGGGGAGCTGGGCCTACTGGCACTACAGAACCAGCCTTGACTACCAGTTCACGCAGCCCACATAGGAAGCTCCTAAACTGGAGGCACCCTGGAGTTGGCTAACCCGACCGCACCACGACGGGGCAAGCATAGGCGTCTCAGTGAACTTGACACAACCCGGAAACAGCTGACGGTGCTGAAACCAGGCTTGGCACGAGGGAGTACCTGTGACAAGAACACTGCCGAGAACCAGCTGGCGGTGCTGGAACCCAGATGCGTTGCCCCAGTGTGCAAGAGCCAATGGCACCGAGGACCAGCTGGCGGTGCTGGAACCCGGTTACTAAGCTGTAGGTGCCCGCGCTTAAAAGCACTACCAAGGACCGCCTGGCGTTGGCGGAACTCGGATACCCAGGAGGAGGCACCTAAGCCAAAGGCTCGGCCTGGAACCAGCTGACGGTGCTGGAACCAGGAGGTGGACCCGAAGGCCCACAGGAGAGGAGAGAACAGCTAGGCCGCGAGGCAGCCGCAGTTACCGAACCCCAACAGTCCTACAGGGGGAGCTGGGCCTACTGGCACTACAGAACCAGCCTTGACTACCAGTTCACGCAGCCCACATAGGAAGCTCCTAAACTGGAGGCACCCTGGAGTTGGCTAACCCGACCGCACCACGACGGGGCAAGCATAGGCGTCTCAGTGAACTTGACACAACCCGGAAACAGCTGACGGTGCTGAAACCAGGCTTGGCACGAGGGAGTACCTGTGACAAGAACACTGCTGAGAACCAGCTGGCGGTGCTGGAACCCAGATGCGTTGCCCCAGTGTGCAAGAGCCAATGGCACGACCGAGGACCAGCTGACGGTGCTGGAACCCAGTTACTAAGCTGTAGGTGCCCGCGCTTAAAAGCACTACCAAGGACAGCCTGGCATTGGCGGAACTCGGATACCCAGGAGGAGGCACCTAAGCCAAAGGCTCGGCCTGGAACCAGCTGACGGTGCTGGAACCAGGAGGTGGACCCGAAGGCCCAAAGGAGAGGAGAGAACAGCTAGGCCGCGAGGCAGCCGCAGTTACCGAACCCCAACAGTCCTACAGGGGAAGCTGGGCCTACTGGCACTACAGAACCAGCCTTGACTACCAGTTCACGCAGCCCACATAGGAAGCTCCTAAACTGGAGGCACCCTGGAGTTGGCTAACCCGACCGCACCACGACGGGGCAAGCATAGGCGTCTCAGTGAACTTGACACAACCCGGAAACAGCTGACGGTGCTGAAACCAGGCTTGGCACGAGGGAGTACCTGTGACAAGAACACTGCCGAGAACCAGCTGGCGGTGCTGGAACCCAGATGCGTTGCCCCAGTGTGCAAGAGCCAATGGCACCGAGGACCAGCTGGCGGTGCTGGAACCCGGTTACTAAGCTGTAGGTGCCCGCGCTTAAAAGCACTACCAAGGACCGCCTGGCGTTGGCGGAACTCGGATACCCAGGAGGAGGCACCTAAGCCAAAGGCTCGGCCTGGAACCAGCTGACGGTGCTGGAACCAGGAGGTGGACCCGAAGGCCCACAGGAGAGGAGAGAACAGCTAGGCCGCGAGGCAGCCGCAGTTACCGAACCCCAACAGTCCTACAGGGGGAGCTGGGCCTACTGGCACTACAGAACCAGCCTTGACTACCAGTTCACGCAGCCCACATAGGAAGCTCCTAAACTGGAGGCACCCTGGAGTTGGCTAACCCGACCGCACCACGACGGGGCAAGCATAGGCGTCTCAGTGAACTTGACACAACCCGGAAACAGCTGACGGTGCTGAAACCAGGCTTGGCACGAGGGAGTACCTGTGACAAGAACACTGCTGAGAACCAGCTGGCGGTGCTGGAACCCAGATGCGTTGCCCCAGTGTGCAAGAGCCAATGGCACGACCGAGGACCAGCTGACGGTGCTGGAACCCAGTTACTAAGCTGTAGGTGCCCGCGCTTAAAAGCACTACCAAGGACAGCCTGGCATTGGCGGAACTCGGATACCCAGGAGGAGGCACCTAAGCCAAAGGCTCGGCCTGGAACCAGCTGACGGTGCTGGAACCAGGAGGTGGACCCGAAGGCCCAAAGGAGAGGAGAGAACAGCTAGGCCGCGAGGCAGCCGCAGTTACCGAACCCCAACAGTCCTACAGGGGGAGCTGGGCCTACTGGCACTACAGAACCAGCCTTGACTACCAGTTCACGCAGCCCACATAGGAAGCTCCTAAACTGGAGGCACCCTGGAGTTGGCTAACCCGACCGCACCACGACGGGGCAAGCATAGGCGTCTCAGTGAACTTGACACAACCCGGAAACAGCTGACGGTGCTGAAACCAGGCTTGGCACGAGGGAGTACCTGTGACAAGAACACTGCCGAGAACCAGCTGGCGGTGCTGTGCCTATCAAACATTGTCTTCCTACAGCCCCAACTAGCGGTGTTGGAGCAAAGGGTAAGCAGGGGGAGCAGAGTGTAGGCCGAAGCCTGCACTGGAGTCAGCTTTGTGTCTGCGTTGCGTTTGCAGGACACTTTGCCGGCTACACAGTGGGGGAACAGCAGGCGGTGCTGAACCCCACTAACACATTGGCTGGTGTTTTTCTCTGTGCAGCTAGCACTTCCGGGCAAAAACTAGCGTTGTTACAGCCCAGGGTCAGCAAGAGGAGGAGAGGAGCAGAGTGTAGGCCGAAGCCTAGTTGAACCAATTTCAAAGGTAACCTTTAACCCCCCCTCAGGTGTTACAAAGTACAAGAGCCACACCTTGTGCAGCATTAATGCTGCACAAGAAAAGGTTGCTCTATTAATTTGTCTACTTGCACATGCTGAATGCAACACGTACACAATTTAGCCCATTCTACAGTCAAACTGTAGTTGAGGCGTGACTTGTATTTTTAAGGAGACGCAGCATAGGTGTCCCAAATAACGCCTTTGTGCTAGGCGCTGCTTCTTGAGCGTTGTTTTTTGCTGTACAGGAGTCTGCGCTCTTGTGTTATCCCTTGGCAATGCCCTGTTAGCGCTGCCCGTCTTATGACCTCATTTCATGTTGGCCGCTGCGGTTAACGATGGCCATAAATCCCAGACCCACACTGCCTTTTCATAAAGTCACACTGCGGTGCTGGGATTCGTGGCCTTGAGCAGTAAATATTTTCGACGCTCACACACGTCCTTACACCTGCTTCAGACTGGGCGGCCTCTGCTGATCCCTTTTCGCATGCCGCGGCCAGGACGCCGCACAGTCTGAAGAAGGCGGAAGGAGATGAGTGACGACAGGCGAACATATGCACTGCTCGTGCCCATAAACCACACCCTCGCTGACAAAATAAATAAGACAACGAGGGGCGTTGTTTCACGCAGGGCGGATGCACAGGCGCAGCCAGCTAACCATGATGTCAAAAGACGGGAAGCGCTACCAAGGGGGGTGCTGCGTATCATTAGAAAGGAAAGTCACACCTCAGGGACAGTGGAATGGTCTCAATGAGACACATTTTGTAAGTGTTGAGTTCCACGTGGGCAAGGAGAAAAAGTCAGCCACCTTGTAAAAATGCAGCAGTACTGCTGAACAAGGTGGCTGTTATACATAGAAACACCTGGGGGTGGGGGGCAGGCTCCCTTCAATTTCAGTTCATGTGCCTGCATGGCGTTTGCAGGTCACGTTGCCGGCTACACAGCTGGGGAACAGCTGGCGGTGCTGAACCCCACTGACACATTGGCTGGTGTTTTTCTCTGTGCAGCTAGCAATTCCGGGCAAAAACTAGCGTTGTTAGAGCCCAGGGTCAGCAGGAGGAGGAGAGGAGCAGAGTGTAGGCCGAAGCCTGCACTGGTGGCAGCTTTTGGTCAGTTGTGCCAGCGTGGCTTGTGCTGGACACGATGCTGGCTACACAGCAGGGGAACAGCTGGCGGTGCTGAACCCCACTAACATATTGGCTGGTGTTTTTCTCTGTGCAGCTCGCATGTCCGGGCAAAAACTGGCGGTGTTAGAGCCCAGGGTCAGCAGGAGGAGGAGAGGAGCAGAGTGTAGGCCGAAGCCTAGTTGAACCAATTTCAAAGGTAACCTTTAACCCCCCTCAGGTGTTGCAAGGTACAAGAGCCACACCTCGTGCAGCATTAATGCTGCACAAGTAAAAGGTTGCTCTCTTAATTTTTCTCCTTGCACACGCTGAATAAAACACGTACACTATTTAGCCCATTATACTGTCAAACAGTAGTGGAGGCGTGACTTGTCTATTTAAGGAGATGCAGCACAGGTGTCAAAATTTACACCTAGGTGCTGGGCGCAGATTCCTGAGCGTTGTTATTTGCTGTACAGGAGTCTGCACTCTTGTTATCCCTTGGCCATGCGCTGTGAGCGATGCCTGTCTTCTCACCTCATTTCATGTTGGCCGGTGCGGTTAGCGATGGCCATGAAACCCAGACCCGCAGTGTCTTTTAATAAAGTCACACTGCAGAGCTGGGATTCGTGACCTTGCGCAGTAAATTTTGTCACCTGTCCCTCATGTCCTTACACCTGCATCAGACTGGGCGGCCTCATCTGATCCCTTCTCGCATGCCGCGGCCATGAGGCCGCACATTCTGAAGAAGGCGGAAGGAGATGAGTAAAGACAGGTGAAGATATCCACTGCTCGTGCCCATCAATCACACCCTCGCAGCCAAAATATATGAGACAACGAGGGGCGTTGTGTTGGGCAGGGCGGACGCACAGGCACAGGCAGCCAACCAATAATGTCAGAAGACGGGCAGCGCTACCAAGGGTGGTGCTGCGTATCATTAGAAAGGAAAGTCACACCTCAGGGACAGTTGAATGGTCTCAATGAGACACATTTTGTACGTGTTGAGTTCCACGTGGGCAAGGAGAAAAAGTCAGCCACCTTGTACAAATGCAGCAGTACTGCTGTACAAGGTGGCTATTATACATAGAAACACCTGGGGGTGGGGGGCAAGCTCCCTTCAATTTCAGTTCATGTGCCTGCGTGGCGTTTGCAGGTCACGTTGCAAGCTACACAGCAGGGGAACAGCTGGCGGTGCTGAACCCCACTAACACATTGGCTGGTGTTTTTCTCTGTGCAGCTAGCAATTCTGGGCAAAAACTAGCGGTGTTAGAGCCCAGGGTCAGCAGGAGGAGGAGATGAGCAGAGTGTAGGCCGAAGCCTCCACTGGTGGCAGCTTTTGGTCGGTTGTGCCAGCGTGGCTTGTGCTGGACACGATGCCGGCTACACAGCAGGGGAACAGCTGGCGGTGCTGAACCCCACTAACACATTGGCTGGTGTTTTTCTCTGTGCAGCTAGCACTTCAGGGCAAAAACTAGCGGTGTTAGAGCCCAGGGTCAGCAGGAGGAGGAGAGGAGCAGAGTGTAGGCCGAAGCCTAGTTGAACCAATTTCAAAGGTAACCTTTAACCCCCCCTCAGGTGTTGCAAGGTACAAGAGCCACACCTTGTGCAGCATTAATGCTGCACAAGTAAAAGGTTGCTCTATTTAGTTTGCTCCTTGCACACGCTGAATAAAACACGTACACTATTTAGCCCATTATACTGTCAAACAGTAGTGGAGGCGTGACTTTTCTTTTGAAGAAGACGCAGCACAGGTGTCAAAATTTACACCTAGGTGCTGGGCGCAGACTCCTTACCGTTGTTATTTGCAGTACAGGAGAGTGCGCTCTTGTGTTATCCCTTGGCAATACCCTGTTAGTGCAGGCCGTCTTATGACCTCATTTCATGTTGGCCGGTGCAGTTAACGATGGCCATAAATCCCAGACCCACAGTGCCTTTCCATAAAGTCACACTGCGGTGCTGGGATTCGTGGCCTTGCGCAGTAAATATGTTCGCCGCTCACACATGTCCTTACACCTGCTTCAGACTGGGCGGCCTCAGCTGATCCCTTATTGCCTGCCACGGCCATGAGGCCGCACAGTCTGAAGAAGGCGGAAGGAGGGGAGTGAAGACAGGCGAACATATGCACTGCTCGTGCCCATCAATCACACCCTCGCAGTCAAAATATATGAGACAACGAGGGGGGTTTTGTCGGGCAGGGCGGACGCACAGGCACAGGCAGCCAACCAATGATGTCAGAAGACGGGCAGCGCTACCAAGGGTGGTGGTGCGTGTCATTAAAAAGTAAAGTCACACCTCAGGGACATTGTAATGGTCTCTAATGAGACACATTTTGTACGTGTTGAGTTCCACGTGGGCAAGAAGAAAAAGTCAGCCACCTTGTACAAATGCAGCAGTACGGCTGTACAACGTGGCTGTTATACATAGAAACACCTGGGGGTGGGGGGCAGGCTCACTTCAATTTCAGTTCATGTGCCTGCGTGGCGTTTGCAGGACACGTTGCCAGCTACACAGCAGGGGAACAGCTGGCGGTGCTGAACCCCACTAACACATTGGCTGGTGTTTTTCTCTCTTTTCAAAAAATCACACTGCGTGGCTGGGATTCGTGGCCTTGTGCAGTAAATATGTTTGCCGCTTACACATGTCCTTACACCTGCTTCAGACTGGGCGGCCTCAGCTGATCCCTTATCGCCTACCACGGCCAGGAGGCCACACAGTCTGAAGAAGGCGGAAGGAGATGAGTTAAGACAGGCGAACATATGGACTGCACATGCCCATCAATCACACCCTCGCAGCCAAAATATATGAAACGAGGGGGGTTGTGTCGGGCAGGGCCGACGCACAGGCAGCCAACCAATGATGTCAGAAGACGGGCAGCGCTACCAAGGGGGGTGGTGCGTGTCATTAAAAAGTAAAGTCACACCTCAGGGACATTGTAATGGTCTGTAATGAGACACATATTTTACGTGTTTAATTCTACGTGGGCAAGGATAAAAAAACAGCCACCTTGTACAAATGCAGCAGTACTGCTGTACTAGGTGGCTGTTATACATAGAAACACCTGGGGGGGTGGGGCCAGGTTCCCTTTAATTTCAGTTCATGTGCCTGCGTGGCGTTTGCAGGTCACGTTGCCGGCTACACAGCAGGGGAACAGCTGGCGGTGCTGAACCCCACTAACACATTGGCTGGTGTTTTTCTCTGTGCAGCTAGCACTTCCGGGCAAAAACTAGCGGTGTTTGAGCCCAGGGTCAGCAGGAGGAGGAGAGGAGCAGAGTCTAGGCCGAAGCCTGCACTGGTGGCAGCTTTTGTTCTGTTGTGCCAGCGTGGCTTGTGCTGGACACGTTGCCAGGGGAACAGCTGGCGGTGCTGAACCCCACTGACACATCACCTAGTGTTTTTTCTGTGTAGACAACACTTCCAGGTGGCAACTGACAGTGTTGAAACCCAGGGAATCAAAGAGGAGCAGAGTGTAGGCCGAAGCCTGGAGTGGAGCAAGTTGAAAGGGAACCTTTAACCCCCCCCCCAGGCATTTGTTGCTGAAAGAGCCATCTTGTACAGCAGTAATACTGCACATGGAAAATGGTGGCTCCGAAAATTATGCTCCTTGCAAACGCTGAAGTACACACTCATATAATGTGTCCCCTCACACCGTCAAACCATCCCGGAAGTGGGACTTTCCTTTGTAATGTGACACAGCACAGCCGTCATTCCAACCCCCTTGGTGCCGGGCGCCACCTCCTCAACGTTGTTTGGTTCTGTCACGGAGCCCGCGCTGTAATGTTATCCCTTGGCCATGCACAGTTAGCGGTGCCCGTCTTCTGACATCATGTAGGTGTCAGGCTGGCAGTGCCTGTGCGTCCAAGCTGCCCGAGATCCAACCTTGCAGTGTAATCTAATGTAGTCCCACTGCGGGCCAGGGATCCATGGGCATGCGCAGTGCATATCATCGCCTCTCACTCACCTCCTTCCTGCTTCTTCAGACTGTGCGGCGTCACGGCCGTGGCATGCTATTAGGGATCAGCTGACGCCGCCTAGTCTGAAGAAGCGTGAAGAAGGGGAGTGAGAGGCTAGTATATGCACTGCGCATGGCCATGGATACCAGGCCCACTGTGGGATCACATTAGACGACACTGCGAGGTGTGATTTCGGGCAGCGTGGACGCACAGGCGCAGCCAGGACGACAACAAATGATGTCAGAGGACGGGCAGCGCAAACTGTGCATGGCCAAGGGATAACATAACAGCGCAGGGTCCATGACGGAATCAAACAACGCTAAGGAGGCAGCGCACGGTGCCAAGGGGGTAGCAATGACGGCTGTGCTGCGTCACATTACAAAGGAAAGTCCCACCTCCGGGACGGTTGGACGGTGTGAGGGGACACATTACATGAGTGTGTAGTTCAGCGTTTGCAAGGAGCATAATTTCAAGAGCGACCTTTCCCTTGTGCAGTATTAGTGCTGCACATGGTGGCTCTTTCAGTAACAAACGCCTAGGGGGGGGGGGACAGGTCCCCTTACATTTTAGTTGTGCCAGCGTGGCGGTCGCATGACACGTTGCCGGATACACAGCTGGGGATCAGCTGACGTTACTGAACCCCAATAACAGAGGAGCAACTGTTGACTGTGCACACAGCACTTCCAGGCACCAACTGGCGGTGTTAGAGCCCAGGGACAGCAGGAGGAGCAGATTGGAGGTATTGCCGCACACACAGCTGGGGATCAGCTGACGTTACTGAACCCCAATAACAGAGGAGCGACTGTTGACTGTGCACACAGCACTTCCAGGCACAAACTGGCGGTGTTAGAGCCCAGAGACAGCAGGAGGAGCAGATTGGAGGTATTGCCGCACACACAGCTGGGGATCAGCTGACGTTACTGAACCCCAATAACAGAGGAGCGACTGTTGACTGTGCACACAGCACTTCCAGGCACCAACTGGCGGTGTTAGAGCCCAGGGACGGCAGGAGGAGCAGAGGAACAGAGTGTAGGCCGAAGCCTGATTGGAGCAAGTTGAAAGTTTAACCCCCCCCCAAGACGTTTGTAGCTGAAAGAGCCATCTTGTGCAGCACTAAGGATGCAAAAGGAAAAGGTGGTTCTTTTAATTATGCTCCTTGCAAACACCGAAGTAAACACTAAAAATGTGTCCCCTTATACCGTTAAACCGTCCCGGAGGTGCGAATTTCCTTCGTAATGGGACACAGCACAGCTGTCATTCCTATCCCCTTGGTGCCGTGCGCTGCCTCCTCAGCGTTGTTTTAAGCTGTCACGGAGCCTGCGCTGTTCTGTTAGCCCTTGGCCATGCCCAATTAGCGCTGCCTGTCTTCTGACATAATTTGGTGTCAGGCTGTCAGTGCCTGTGCGTCCACGCTGCTCCAGATCCCACCTCGCAGTCTCGTCTAACGTAACCCACTGCGGGCCTTGGAACCATGGGCATGCACAGTGCATATCCTCGACTCTCACTCCCCTCCTTCCCTCTTCTTCAGACTGTGCGGTGTCACGGCCGTGGCATGCTATTAGGGATCAGCTGACGGCGCACAGTCTAAAGAAGGTGGAGGGAAATGAGCGAGACCCCGAGGGGAAGATATGCACTGCGCATGCCCATGGATCCCAGGCCCGCAGTGTGACTCAATCAGAAGACACTGCGAAGCGGGATCTCGGGCAGCGCGGCCGCACAGGCGCAGCCAGCCTGACACCAAATTATGTCAGAAGACAGGCAGCGCAAATAGGGCATGCCCAAGGGATAACAGAACAGCGCAGGCTCCGTGACAGCTTAAAACAACGCTGAGGAGGCAGCGCATGGCACCAAGGGGGTAGGAATGACGGCTGTGCTGCGTCACATTACGAAGGAAAGTCCCAGCTCCGGGACAGTATAACGGTATCAGTGAACACATTTTATAAGTGTTAAGTTCTGCGTGTGCAAGGAGCTAAAAAAAAAGAGCTACCTTTTCCTTGTGCAGCATTACTGCTGCACAAGATGGCTCTTTCAGTAACAAACGACGGGGGGGGGGGGGGACAGGTTCCCTTACATTTAGGTTGTTGTGCCAGCGTGGCGGTCGCAGGACACATTGCCGGCTACACAGCTGGGGATCAGCTGACGTTACTGAAACCCAATAACACTGGGTCGTATGTTTTTACTGTGCAGCCTGCACTTCTGAGCCGCAACTGGCGGTGTTGGAGCCCAGGAATAGCAGTTCAGGTGGTAGAAAGATGAACACAGCAGGAGACCTGGATGACACCCAATTACTTAATCAGGCAGAGGAGTGGCAAATTCCTGCGAGATCCAGGCCTGGTTCATTTTCAGGAAAGTAAGCCGGTCAACGTTATCGGAGGATAGTCGCATGCGACGGTCTGTTAGTACACCACCTGCGGCACTAAAGACACGTTCTGATAAGACACTAGCCGCAGGGCAAGCCAGCACCTCCAATGCATACTGGCTTAGCTCTGGCCATGTATCCAGCTTAGAGACCCAAAACTTGAACGGGGAAGAGCCGTCAGGGAGTACAGTAAGAGGGCAAGCCATGTAGTCTGTCACCATCTGACGGAACCGTTGCCTCCTGCTGACTGGAGCCGCCGGTGATGGTGTAGACATTTGGGGCGGGCACACAAAAGTGTTCCAGAGTTGTGCCATACTGGGCTTGCCTTGGGCAGAGGCACTGCTTCTGCTCCCTCTTTGGGCAGAGCCTCCCCCACTGCCTCGACGCACTGAGCTGCTTTGTAAAGCACTAGCAGCACTCCTCTCAGTTGGACAGGAGAAGATGATGGAATTCACCAGTGTGTCGTGGTACTCCTGCAATTTACGCTCCCGGGTCAACGCAGGGATGAGGTTTTGGACGTTGTCCCGGTAGCGAGGATCGAGGAGGGTGAACACCCAATAATCAGGCATGTTGAGAATGTGGTCGATGCGGCGGTCGTTTCTCAGGCACTGCAGCATGAAATCCACCATGTGCTGCAGAGTGCCAACTGGCCCAGAAACGCTGTCCCCTGCTTGAGACATGATCTCTGCCCGCTCGTCATCACCCCACCCTCGCTGTACACACTGACCACTGGACAATTGTGTCGCTCCCTCCTCTGGACGGAGCTCTTCCTCCTCCATTGACTCCTCCTCATCCTCCTCACAAATTGGCCCCTGCGTACCCCTTTGTGAGGAACCACGTGGCGCTGACTCTCCAGAAGCTGATGGAAAAGGTGACTCCTCATCCTCCACCTCTTCCACAACATGATCCCTTAACCCTTGCAAAGTTTGCTGAAGCAGGCAGATAAGGGGGACAGTCATGCTGACTAGTGCATCATCTGCACTTGCCATCCGCGTGGAATAATCAAAAGGACGCAAAACCTGGCAGACGTCCTTCATAGTGGCCCACTCTGTGGTTGTGAAGTCTGATCGGCGCTGACTGCGACTTCTTTGCGCCTGATGCAGCTGGTACTCCATAACTGCTTGCTGCTGCTCACACAACCGCTCCAACATATGTAACATGGAATTCCACCGGGTAGGTAGGTCACATATGATGCGGTGTTCCGGAAGGCGGAATCGGCGCTGCAGAGCAGCAATGCGGGATCTGGCCAAGCTGGAACGCCGCAAGTGAGCACACTCTAGGCGGACCTTGCGCAGCAGGGCATCAAGATCCGGATAGTCCCTCAGAAAACTCTGCACAACCAAATTGAGCACATGTGCCAGACATGGGATGTGAGTGAGGTTGCCAAGGGCCAAAGCTGCCACCAGATTTCGGCCATTGTCACACACTACCATGCCTGGCTGGAGATTCGCTGGCAGTAACCACACATCGCTCTCCTGCTTGATGGCATTCCAGAGCTCCTGCGCTGTGTGGCTTCGATGCCCCAATGAAACTAGTTTCAAGACGGCCTGCTGACGTTTGGCCACGGCTGTGCTCATGTCGGTCATAGGTAAACGTTCACGGGTCCATGTGGAGGTGGACTGTGACGGATCCTGCAGAGAGGAATCTGAGGAACTGGTGTAAGAGGAGGAGTCGATGCGTACAGACTGGATTCCTGCAATCCTTGGAGTGGGCAGGACACGTCCTGCGCCACTCGCACGATCTGTACCTGGCTCAACAACATTAACCCAATGGGCAGTGAGGGAAACATATCGCCCCTGTCCGTGCTGACTGGTCCACGCATCGGTGGTGAGGTGGACCTTGCTACTGACGGCGTTCAGTAGCGCATGTTTTATGTTTGCCTCAACATGTCTGTGCAGGGCAGGGACAGCCTGCCTGCTGAAGTAAAAGCGGCTGGGCACCTTGTACTGTGGGACTGCCAATGCCATCAAGTCACGGAAGCTGTCAGTCTCCACCAGCCTGAACGAGAGCATTTCCAGGGACAACAGTTTGGCAATGCCTGCATTCAGAGCCTGTGCTCGGGGGTGGTTGGCCGAGAATGCCCGCCTTTTCTCCCATGCCTGTACTACCGATGGCTGTAGAGTAGACTGGGAGTGTGAGGATGACTGGGAAGGTGGTGCTGTGGGTGGAATTACACTAGGTCTCTGGACAACAGTGGAGGAAGAGGCAACACGAGATGAAGAGGTGGTAGCTGCCGCTGTTGGTTGGCCTACGTCTTCACTGTGTTTCTGTAACTCCACCGCGTGCCTGGTCCGCACATGTTTCCACATATTTGTGGTATTGAGGTTGCTGACATTTTTCCCTCTTTTTACTTTCTGATGACACAGCTTGCATTTGACAAAACAAATGTCATCTGCAACTGTGTCAAAAAAGGACCAGGCACTGCAAGTCTTGGGAGCGCCCTTTTTGGCTTTGGAAAGAGACAGGCTCCTAACGGGTGCCAAAGTGGAGGCTACAGGCTCCGCAGTCTTCCCCCTCCCTCTCCCTCTTTGGCCCGTAAGGGGAAGCTCTTCCTCAGAGCTGCTCCCACCACCTTCCTGTTCCTCACGCCACGATGGGTCAAGGACCTCATCATCTCCACTACCCTCTGCCACCAACTGCTCCTCCTGGGTAGTCTCGGCAGCACAGTACGCATCAGAAAGCGGCACCTGAGTTTCATCATCAGATGCGTACTGCGCTGTGGTCACCGGAGGCACTGGCCCACCTGCCTCTTCAGAGTCAGAGAGAAAAAGCTGTTGGGCATCACTGCACACTGCCTCTTCTTCCATTTCTCCAATGCTGCTTGGCTGGCCCCCTGTTTCCAAGCCAAGAGATTCAGAGAACAGAAGTAGAGACGGCTCCTGTCCTGGGCTCTCTGACTGCCTGGCCAATTTGGCAGGTGGTGAAGAGACAGATGGCTGCTCTCCAGTGCTCTGTGCCTGAGAGGATGTGGCACTAACTGAAGTCGATGCCGAGGCGTTAGCTGCCATCCACCCGACAATGGCTTCAATTTGGTCTTCACGCAGCAGCGGTGCACGGCGCTCTCCGATAAAGCTGCGCATGAAGGACTGTTCCCTGCTGAAACTGAGTGATGACGAGTCACCGGCGCCCGCAGCAGGCACAGAATCACTACGTCCTCTCCCTGCTCCTCTCCCTGCTCCGCGCCCACGCCCACGTGCCTTACTCCCTGCCCTCTTCATCTTGGTTGACAGATAAAGATAAGCAGAAAAGTACTAAGGCCTTAGTGTGCTTATTCCTGAAATGCTCCTCCTAACAGGTGTAAGAAACACTAATGTTGTAAAGTGTGGACTAAACTTTATTATTTTTCAAATGTGGCCTACACAAGTGTTAAGTTGTGGTTGGTGAACTTTACTTTTTTTTTTGTGCAGATCGGGCTACAGAGCTAGTTTAAATCACACGGAGACCGTGCAGACAGCCGTAAACGGCGCTGCAAGGCCAAAAACCCTCCTCTAGGTTATCCTATGTAGTGTTTTTCCACTATTTAGCTGGAGACGGGTGGAAAGACACTAATAGGAATTTTTTTTTTTAAATTTTAAACAGGCTGCACTATTTGAAAAAAAGGAAATTGTTTTTCAAGGTATGAGGCAGTAACGCACCCTGAGCTGAATCCAACTGGCTATGGCTGCACACAGACTACAGGGCGAGCTGCGCTCACACAGAGACCGTGCAGACAGCCGTAAACGGCGCTGCAAGGCCCAATAAACCCCCTCTAGGTTATCCTATGTAGTGTTTTTCCACTATTTAGCTGGAGACGGGTGGAAAAACACTAATAGGGAATTTTTTTTAAAATTTTTAAACAGGCTGCACTATTTGAAAAAAAGGAAAATTTTTCTCAAGGTATGAGCCAGTAACGAACCCTGAGCTGAATCCAACCGGCTATGGCTGCACACAGACTACAGGGCGAGCTGGGCTCACACGGAGACCGTGCAGACAGCCGTAAACGGCGCTGCAAGGCCCAAAAAAACCCCTCTAGGTTATCCTATGTAGTGTTTTTCCACAATTTAGCTGGAGACAGGTGGAAAAACACTAATAGGGAATTTTTTTTTTAATTTTTAAACAGGCTGCACTATTTGAAAAAAAGGAAAATTTTTCTCAAGGTATGAGCCAGTAACGAACCCTGAGCTGAATCCAACCGGCTATGGCTGCACACAGACTACAGGGCGAGCTGGGCTCACACGGAGACCGTGCAGACAGCCGTAAACGGCGCTGCAAGGCCCAAAAACCCCCCTCTAGGTTATCCTATGTAGTGTTTTTCCACAATTTAGCTGGAGACCGGTGGAAAAACACTAATAGGGAATTTGAAAAAAAAATGTGCAGCAGGCTGCACTATGAGCAAAAAAGGACAACTGTGTGAGACAGTGTGAACCCCCCTGAGCTGAATACAACCGGGTATATGGCTGCACACAGACTACAGAGTGAGCTGCACACACACACAGAGACCTTGCAGAACGCTGTTAAAACAGCGCTGCAAGGCAAGAGCAAGGTGAACAGTGAAGAACACACAGCGTTTTGCTAAATTAGCCTTTGGAAAGGAAAATAAAGCAATTAGCTAGCTCAACTGGCCCTCAGTTAGAACACAGCGTCCTGTCCCTAACTGAAATCACAGCAGAGTGAGCGCAAAATGGCGGCAGCGTTTTTTATAGTGCAGAGTGACATCATTTCAGCAGCCAATCACAGCCTTGCCAGTACTTACATGCCCACCATGCTAAACAGGATGTGCCCACACTTCCAATCATTCCTCATTGGCTGCTGCGTTCAGTTTGAATTCTGGGAACTTCCGATTCCGGTATCCGATACGCGGGAAGTATCGGAATTCGGTATCGGAATTCCGATACCGCAAATATCGGCCGATACCCGATACTTGCAGTATCGGAATGCTCAACACTAGTGCTGGCTTTTTTAGATGTTTTTTTAGCAAAGTCCAGTCTACCCTTTTTATTCTTCATGCTTATGAGTGGCTTGCACTGTGCAGTGAACCCTTTGATAGAAAAAGGAACATTGGTCAGGCATTTCAGCTAGTTGACAAGGTGTGGCTTTCCACTCAGAACATCAGCGTTAAGGTACCATTGTCCAAATTGGCTCCAAAGTTTATCGGTCCTTATGAGGTTATTGAGGTTATTAATGCAGTGGCCTATCGTTTACGACTTCCAGCCTTGTTGAAACTTCATGATGTGTTCCATAGGTCTCTGTTGAAACCCTTGGGTTCAGTGGTGGAAGATCCGGGATCGATTCCTTCCCCAGAACTGGTGGAGGGACACGTGGAGTATGAGGTGGGACATATTGTAGATTCCCACCTGGTACGCAGGACATTGCAGTACCTGGTGCATTGGAAAGGTTATGGGTCAGAGGATCGATCTTGTGTGCCTGCCCGGTGGGAGCATGCAGACGGTCTGGTTCGGGCTTTTCATGCCAGGCATCCTGAGGGGGGTACTGTCATAGTTTGGTTGGTATGTTCAGATCTGGTGTTTCTGGGGTTAATTTTGGTAGCCTCCCTTTGGTTTCTGTGAGGCTTTTTATAGCCTCTTTGTGGACCCATGCTTTGTCAGTTATACTTTTGCCCTCGGCTGAGTACGTCGACCCCTGGTTGCCTGTGCCTTGTGCCTGTGTTCTGATCCGTGTGTTTGGTTTTGACTTGGCCTGTCCCCTGTTGTGATTTTGCCTCTTGATTCGGTACTGTTATCTGTTCTCCTGGCTTTTACTTCTGCTGTGTCTTAGGTTTCTATATTTGTCTGCTCCTTCAGTACTTCCTCGTCCGTCCCGGTATTCTTGACCCCTGCCTGCCTATTCTTATCTGGTGCCCACGTTATTCCCAGGTGCCCCATTATTCTCAGGTGCCCTGTGGTTCCGTCTCCCCTCCTAACCCCAGGTGTCTCCGGGGTGCTCCGCTGCTTCGTCAAGCAGCCTTGCGCTTAGCCCCGCATCTGTCCCCCGTGACCCTCGGTCATGTGCCGCAGGTCTTTTCTCCACTTCCTCTTCATTCATCTGGCTTACCCAGCGGCACTGTTGCACTGCTGCTGCCCTCAGTCCCTGGGCAGCGTGGGATGCACAGTCTGTCCTCGGCCATCGGTGTGTCTGGTCTGCCGCAGCTTGGAACGCTCAGGCTCCTGGTGAGTTTTTGCCTGATAGTCCGTGATATATACGTTGAAATTAAATTACATGTGAGGGCGCATTTTCATAGGCATCACATGGGTCAAAAGAATTGTGGTTTCTCTTGGCAGGACAGTAGATGAGAATGACATGAAACCATGAAAATAAGAGAAAATATCAATCTCAGAAGGGATTCAGATTACTGACTGACTGAAGAGATTCCAGATTTTTGTGATCATTACAGGTGGTCACTAGAAACTAAGCTCCTAAATGTGGATGTGTGGATGCTGGCATTTTTCAAGGGCTAATTTTATGACTAAGACCTAATATTCACCAGTGAAATAAATCAATTCTTCTGGAGAATTTTTTTTTGAGAAGTATAAGCTCATGAGGAAATTTGTGAGAGAACTGCTCCTGCATCAAAAGTAGAAGCATCTACTTCAAGGACAAACAATCTGTCAACTTCACAATGGCGTAGGACAGCAACAGTAGAATGTGACCAGTTATGGGAATTAGCACCCTTCTGAATTAGGGCAATAAGAGGAGCAACCACTTGAGAGTAGTTTAAAAAAAAAACATGCAGTAATAATTTGCAAAAATGAGTTATCTTTGAAGGCCCTCAAAAGCATTGGGTTGTAACCAATCTAAAATAATGGAAACTTTTTCTGGATTCATGCATAGCTCTCCAGATTAGATGATGTGTCCGACATATGGCAGTTCATGATACTCAAAGAGACGTTTCTCCAACTTGGCATAAAATTTGTTTATCTCACAGTCTTTTCAGAATAAAGTTGACATGCAGGTGATGAGAATCTAAGACTCTGGAGAAGTTTAGAATGTAATTCAGATAGACTAAGACGTCACGGCGCAGAATTAAATTACAAAAATAAGTGGCCACCACCATAATAAGAGGAGTGCTGCCTTTGTGTATAAAAAAAGACAATATGCAAAGATTTACAAAAGTTATATACTAATGGAGTTGCACCTCACAAAAAAACTAATAATAAAAGTAACAAAAATATAATCATTAGTGCAACTGAATCCGCGCTAAGGGGGTGACAGAATGAAAATAATATAGAGTACACTGGTGTGACAACAATGCACACAACACCCTAATGAAATCCTGGCAAAATAACCAAATATGATGAAACCACAAAGGGTGAATATCCATCCTATGCTCACTTACAAGACACGAGACCATAGCAGGTCAACTGCAGCTAACCCCATGCCAGACCTGGAAACAGAGATGATAACCAAACTGAGGACACCGTTGGTGAAGCACCAGGTAAAGACTCACCGAGATGGAAGTGCAACGCTGTGTAGCGTGGTCAGTGCAGTCCGGTCTGTGTAGGAAGATCCGGCGTGTGTAAGTGCAGGCAGCAGGACAGACAGGCAGGAGTAATCGACCGCAGACAGCGGTGCAGTGCAGAAGCTGCGTAGAGCCAGGGAAAGTCCCGGCCAGTGACGTCCCTGGATACGAGTGGCAGAAAAACAAGGGGAGATAATAGCTGGCACGAGGCTCAGCGTGTGACGTCACAAATATAGTACGGGGCAGCACAGAGACCAAAAAGACCGACGCGTTTCGAAGGAGTGATGTCCTTCTTCATCAGGGTCCTCCGTGAGGCCGGAGTCACACTAGCGTATAGCATCCAGTGCGAGAGCATCA
This sequence comes from Ranitomeya imitator, assembly GCF_032444005.1. Classification (NCBI taxonomy): domain Eukaryota; kingdom Metazoa; phylum Chordata; class Amphibia; order Anura; family Dendrobatidae; genus Ranitomeya; species Ranitomeya imitator. The sequence goes on from NC_091283.1 coordinate 191,167,501, forward strand.
GTAGCGATATGCTAATAACCCTCGGCTCCTGCTCTGCTGCGAGCGTTATCAGAGTGTCATGCTACTGTGCTCCAGTCCTCTCACACAGCTGGGGAGGGGGTGGAGAAAGTAATTTCTCCATCTCCCCCAATGCCTATCCAAGTTCTGTGTGTTGTGTTACTCGCACCCATAGATTTATATGGGTGCGAATGAGCCGAGACTAGGCCGAGTCTCGGCACCAATCGAAGCATGGTGTGATTGTTCAAGCATGCCGATTTGGCATGAGAAAATATGTGATCTGCCCCACAGAGTAACACTGGGCCGAGTGCTATGTGATGTTTTATTGCATAGCACTCGGCCGTAATCTACGGTAGTATGACTCTAGCCTTAATGTAAAACATGGACAGCTAGACTCCACCAGAGTAGGACCCACTCTTACATTTGGGACTAAATTAGTGAGTTTATAGTTAAGGGACCCCTTGCATTTTAATATATATCTTAATAGGTCATATAGACAGGTCTTGTTTGTTTGAGACAATTACTTTCAAATGCAGAATTTCTTCTATAATTATTTTAAGGAATTACTATTGTTCTATTATTGTTTTCCAATTATTTATAGAATACCGACATAATGTATAGCGACAACATACTTACGGTAAATAGCACACTTAAAAATATAGAAAGCACAACTTATATAAAAACATTTCTGGTCAAATAAAATTCAATTCAGTGTTAATTAAACTAAGTGATTATAAATATATTTGTACCTATGTTGTGTTGTTGTATTATTCAAGTTTGGGATTACATCAATCTATATTTTGCTTGAAACTATAAGTGAAACCTATAATGTATATGCTGTAGAAGGGAACAGTTGCAGAGTATCCAGACCTCCTGTTACATTATGCAGGTTATTTTTACTTATGATGGACTGACTATTTGGGCTTGTTGCACACTTAAGGAAATCTGAAGACACTTCCTTTTCTGCAGAAAGCTGAGTAGGCAGTGAGCTGGTCTATATAAGCAATCAAGAAGGACCTCAGTTGGTCACATCTGAGTTGGTGGTAAGTGCTGTGCCCTATGTCTTTTGTATTTGTGGTGGGACATTTTGGATATGTGAAGTGAAAAAAAAGAAAAATTCTAGTAGCAAGCAACTATGAAAAATGTAGTTATTTTTTTTTTATTTAGACATTAATTTTCATGTCGTAATAAGATCCTTATAGAAGTAATGCTAGATTGCAGCTAATTATCTACATTTACGTCAATTATAAAATTTACGTTTATTATTGTTTTTCTATAGTGTGAAATTGGCTTTAAATCTTTGCCTCGTTTTTTTTGTCTCTAAAGAGGGGGGATCACCAAAGTTTCTCCATCGTTTGTCAATAAAAGGTGAGTCGCTGTGCTTTCTGTACGTTAATCATTGCTAAGACTATGTTTACATGACCAGTAGTCTATTTTTTAATCCATTTTGGGATGACAAAACGGAAATAAAATCGTAGAGTGCTGGATCCATTCATTTGAATGAGGGAAGAAATGTCCTATACTGTCTTCCGTTTGACGGCAATCCATTTTTTAATTTGATCAAAAAATGTAGTCTGTACGGAATAAAAAAAATCGGATAGTAACTGGAACCGTTTTTATAATATTGATGTCTATGGGAAAAAGATAATAGTGAATGGTTATCTGTCATGACATTCGTTAACTGATCCATTTTTATCACACTGCGCACGCCCAGAACAATAGAGGGGATCAAAGTAACCTCTAGTAAAAATGGATCAGTTGCATATGGAACATAAATTAAAATAAAACAGAAACCAAAATGTGCATGCATTTTTGCTCTTTTTGAAACTTATCCAGTTTTTTTAACACTGGAACTAGTACAAATAAATGTCAACTGGACATGTGAACAGAGCCTAAATCAATACACAAATGTGTACCTTCAATCATCCCCCCCCAAAAAAAAGAAGTGTAGTACAGGATCTTGCAGAATAAAGACTTTCCGTAGCAATATTGTTCTTAATTACACTGTAGTACAGGCTGTCTCCATGGTTTCCATCTCCAACACTGTGCAATTACATTACATTCTACAACAATTAAGATAGAAACCCAAACTACAGCATGAATCACAGTGGGTCTATACTGCTACTAAGAGCAAAATCACAAGTAAAAGTGACTTATAAAAATGAAAATTGGGTGCGCTATTGCACTATAATAATTATTTTTCTGTAAAACTAGAGGTACACAATAGTGATGAGCGAATATACTCCTTGCTCGGGTTTTCCCGAGCACGCTCGGGTGATCTCCGAGTATTTGTTAGTGTTCGGAGATTTGGTTTTCATGGTGGCAGCTGAATGATTTACAGCTACTAGCCAGGCTGAGTACATGTGGGGGTTGCCTGGTTGCTAGGGAATCACCACATGTAATCAAGCTGGCTAATAGCTGTAAATCATTCAGCTGCTGCAATGAAAACTAAATCTTCGAACACTTACAAATACTCGGAGATCCCCCGAGCGTGCTCGGGAAAACCCGAGCAACGAGTATATTCGCTCATCACTAGTACACAACAAAATTCTCCATAAAAGTTTTGCTTATTCAACTAGTTGTAGTTGACACCAGTAGTGTCAAAGTCTTAAGCGAAATTCACAACTAATTCAGTGGGACCCTCGAAAAACAGCACATCATTGAAGGATCTGTGACATACATAGATATAAACTATATAATATCTAGGAATAGGAATTCATCTATGAGGGACTTAAAGCATGCAAGCGTGACTAATCACAAAATGACAAATTTTTAACAATGACTAAAACCACATCTAGTTATAGCAGAATTGACCCAATATGTGATTTGAATTTTGCACTGTAAATCCGAAGCAATATACAGTAGAAGACAAGTGAGTGGCATTTTCAAAATGCCATCCACACATAGCAGCAAAAATTAGCACATAATATTAAAAGCATGATATGAAAATCCTCAGCATTCTCATATTTCTGTGCTGATTTCTTCCGCTATGAGTGACAAAGTCCACATGAAACACATACAGTTTGTACTTTGATGTGGATATCTTGCAGATTTGTCACAGATTGTCCAACGTATCTGGAACCAGCGCTCAATTCTTCAATTAATTTAGAGTCCTAATAAGAATGAATATTATAATCTTTGACTGTGACATTCATTAATATCTTTAAAAAATTCTTACTTTATCTGGAGCCCCAAAAGATATTTAAAAAATGGATTAAAATATAAATTATGAATAATTCACCAATTATCATTTTATGCATATAATTTATTACAAAAGAAGAGAAGGAATTTTTTTTCATATTACTACTTCTAACAAACAAGTGACTGAGTTAACCTAATGATATATGTTATCGACAGAGGATACAGTCAAAGGCAACATTAGACAATCTAAAAGGTGTATAAGTGGCTGGATGTAATATGTTGAATATCCTTGGTATCAAGGAAGATAAGTTAATGCCATGTATGCTCAACTGATGAGAATATGTGTTTATGAGAAGCCCAGGAGAATACACAGCTGACATCTGTCATATGTATATGGTCAGTTTTCCAGAGTAGATGTGTAAATTCAATTAATTTTTAGAAAATCACAGTGCCTGAAAATTTCACCATCTTTAAAATATATTATATATTGCTTATCCAAGCACAATGCTCCGCACTGATAACATCCAACATAACGGTATATATACCTTTATGAGTAAATACTTTGTGCCAGGAAAAAAAATTTCAAACACTAAATGCTCCTAAAAGAGTAAAAAAAAATAATTAACAGACAAAGGTAAAGAGTTTATAATTTACTTTGAACTATTAGTGTACTGTGCAAACTTTGTTGGTCTTGGGAAACAAATAAAAAGTGCTAATTTGTAATGCCCTGTAGTTTAGAATTATATTTTAAGCATAAGCGGATATAAAATACAGATAAATGTTTTGAAAAAAGTATCTTCTTGCAGAAACCAGCAACCATGGGTGACGGTGAAATGGCCTGTTTTGGCGATGCCGCCCAGTTTCTCCGTAAGTCGGAGAAGGAGAGACTGGAGGCTCAAAGCAAACCTTTTGATGCCAAGAACACCTGCTTTGTAGACGATCAAAAGGAACTCTATGTGAAAGGTTTGGTCACTGCTCGTGAAGATGGAAAACTCACCGTGAAGACTGACGATGGAAGGGTAATTATTATAATATATCCCTAATAAATCAAATGCCATATTCTGCACATTCTATAACATCACTAAACATATTGTTTTCTTCCTAGACTGTAACTGTAAAAGAAGCTCAAGTTTACCCTCAGAATCCTCCAAAGTATGACAAAATTGAAGACATGGCCATGATGACTCATCTGAATGAGGCTTCTGTGCTTTATAACCTCAAAGAGCGTTATGCAGCCTGGATGATCTACGTAAGTCTGAAAGGTTCTGATTTGCAAAATCTAGGAAACCATCAGAAAACAATTACTCTAGAAGTTAAAATATATTTTCTAAAACATAATATACCATATCAAAATATCAAGATAGTGAACATTTTTCATCTATACTGTATATTGCAAATCCCAGGAGAGCGTGTAGACTCTGGTCTCCTACTAAAAAGCCAATTGGTATAAACCCTAAGCAATAATTGTTTGTTGGCTTTAAATGGTCTATCTTTACCCAAGATTCCAAAATTTTTTTAGTTAATATATCTAACCTAATATCCCTAGCTTGGTACTAATAACTGGATTCTGGGGGCGTTGTCTATAAATTTTGAAAAAGGGGACATATTTTAAATAACAATAACAGATGTTCAGTCATATTTAACCCCTTAGTGACCGAGCCAAATTTTTGAAATCTGACCAGTGTCACTTTATGTGGTAATAACTCTGCAACGCTTCAACAAATCCCAGTGATTTTGAGACTGTTTTTTCGTGACACATTATACTTTATGATAATGGTAAATTTAGTTCAATATTTTTTGTGTTTATTTATAAAAAATATAAAAAATTTGAGAAAAATGTTAAAAAATTAGCAATTTTCTAAATTTGAATGATTATCCCTTTAATCCAGATAGTCATACAACAGCAAACCATTAATAAATAACATTTCCCACATGTCTGCTTTACATCAGCACCATTTGTAAAATGTTATTTTACTTTGTTAGCATTTTAGGAGGTTTAAAAATGTAGCAGCAATTTTTCATTTTTTCAAAGAAATTTACAACATTTATTTTTTTAGGGACTTATCCATGTTTGAAGTGACTTTAGGGGTCCCATATATTGGGAAACCCCCAAACGTGACACCATTTTAAAAACAGCACCCCTAAACATATTGAAAACTGCTGTCAGGTAGTTTATTAACACTTCAGGTGCTTTACAGGAATTAATGCAAAGTGGCATGACAGAAATGAAAATGTGTATTTTTACCACCTAAATGTTGCTAACTTCTAAACAGATTACTACAGCCGTCTGACTCTAGGGCCGCTATTTGGTCATGAATTGCCATCGCAAACATCAGGACAACAAAATCATGATCTGAGGGCACCAATTGGAATAAAGAAGAAGCCCCCACACTCTGTTAACCATTTATAATGATGTAGTCACTATTGACAGCAGCATCTAAGGGGTTAAACAGATTTAGAAGGTGCAAATACTGATCGTAGCTGATACAGCAAGTTGTCAGCTATAGTGTACAACCAACAGATGCTGGATTGTCATCTGTATGGGGAGGCTATTCTCTTATATCTCAGGTCAGTTAAAAGACTTATTGGCGGTCATTAAGGGGTTAATGTACTTCTTTCACATGGTATAAAATGTTTTTGCCTAAAGTGCTTATATCTATTACAGACCTACTCTGGGCTTTTCTGCGTCACTGTCAACCCCTACAAGTGGCTGCCAGTGTACGACCCTAAGGTGGTAGCTGGCTACAGAGGCAAGAAGCGTATGGAAGCCCCACCACACATCTTCTCCATCTCTGATAACGCCTATCAGTTCATGTTAACAGGTGCAGATCATTCACATAAGAAACAATAGTTCCACCTGACATTTCATAAAATATATAACCGGTTTCCTTTATTTTGGCAGATCGTGAAAATCAGTCTGTCTTGATCACGTAAGTAATCACAACTATATATTTGTCATACAAGCAATGTGTTTGATTTCTACATATTCATGATGTATTTGATCTCCTCTATCCCCAGTGGAGAATCTGGTGCTGGAAAGACTGTAAACACCAAGCGTGTCATCCAGTACTTTGCAACAGTTGCAGCTATTGGAGACGGTGGAAAGAAGAAGGAACCCACCAACCAAATGAAGGTAAATGCAAAACTAAAGAAACCTTAGCTGACACTATGAAAAGATTCCTAGCAAACCATGAATGTAACACTCACAAAATTACACATTACCAAGTATAACACTACTATAGTTTCTACTTTAAGATCTACCTAATGATTTATCTTAGATTAATACAAATATATCTTAATCTGGTATGTGAATACGCCTGTACATAAAGACACTAAGTCATTGCATTATGCCTTTTAGGGAACTCTGGAGGATCAAATTATCCAGGCTAACCCTCTGCTAGAAGCCTTCGGTAATGCCAAGACTGTGAGAAATGATAACTCCTCTCGTTTTGTAAGTATTATAAATGCAGTTCCACACACAAAACATACACTTTCTCAAATTCTTGATAATCTGTAAACTCTGACCTATCTCTCGTTTAGGGTAAATTTATCAGAATCCATTTCGGAACCACAGGAAAACTGGCTTCTGCTGATATTGAAACATGTAAGAATTACATTCTTTATCTTTCTGTTCTTTTTTTTCACTTATAACATATACTTATATGTCACTTTCTACATAAAATTACAGATCTGCTGGAAAAGTCAAGAGTAACATTCCAGCTTTCTGCAGAAAGAAGTTACCACATCTTCTACCAGATCTTGACAAACCATAAACCAGAGATCGTTGGTAAGTTTAGTGTCTGGAAGAAACTTGAAGAACATTAAAGATATTACTGTGCAATGAGTAGATCCCAGATGTGTTCAATGCACAGATCACTAGCAATGTAAATATAAATATAATATGAAAAGGCAGAATTCAAAATAATAGACAAGGTTGTGCCTTTATTGAGCCATGTGGAGAGAGCAACACTTCAGCCCCTCCTGGAACAGTTTTCAGGCAATTTAAATACATATAGTAAACATTGTACCTTGGTCACAAACTGGTTTACTTTCTTGTGCTTAGAAATGCTTCTGGTCACCACCAACCCATATGATTACCCTTGGATCAGCCAGGGTGAAATCACCGTGAAGAGTATTGATGATACAGAAGAACTGGTAGCCACAGATGTAAGTATGTGGTACTTCAATTTGTATGTTCTTGCTGTTAAATGTGATATATGTCAGTGGCTGACACTTTCATACTTTATGATTTTCTGACAGACTGCTATTGATATCCTGGGATTCACACCAGAGGAGAAGATGGGTATCTACAAAATGACTGGTGCAGTCATGCACAATGGTAACATGAAATTCAAGCAGAAGCAAAGAGAGGAACAGGCTGAGCCAGACGGCACTGAAGGTTAGCACTTGTATTTAATATTTAATATACAAAATTGCTCCATTAACATCCACTTACAATTATATGGTGCTATATATTCTAATGCAGTTGCTGACAAAATTGGTTATTTGATGGGCTTGAACTCTGCTGACTTGCTTAAGGCTTTGTGCTACCCAAGAGTAAAAGTCGGTAATGAATTTGTCACCAAGGGACAGACTGTGCAACAGGTACATTATAAAGAAAATAGTAAGAAAGAATTGTACTAGTTTAATAAACACTAATAAACACTGTTGTGATTTCCACTTTAGGTGTACAATTCTGTCGGTGCCCTCAGTAAGTCAGTCTTTGAGAAACTGTTCTTGTGGATGGTCACTCGCATCAACCAACAGCTGGACACAAAACAGCCAAGACAATTCTTCATTGGTGTGCTGGATATTGCTGGATTTGAAATCTTTGATGTAAGTCTTCATCCTGTTCTACCATCAGGAGTCTCTGAGCCAGATGTATTGTATTTTCTCATGTTCTTTTAATAAATTACAGATGAACAGCTTGGAACAGCTTTGCATCAACTTCACCAATGAGAAGTTGCAGCAGTTCTTCAACCACCACATGTTCGTCCTAGAACAGGAGGAATACAAGAAGGAAGGTATCGACTGGGAGTTCATTGACTTCGGTATGGACTTGGCTGCCTGTATTGAGCTCATTGAGAAGGTAAACTCACATAAATAGGCTTTATAAGTCTATAGTAAGCATCTACATGTTACTCAGAAACACAATAACATTTGCTGTGTGCTTTTAGCCCTTGGGTATTTTCTCAATCCTTGAAGAGGAGTGCATGTTTCCCAAGGCCACTGACACATCTTTCAAGAACAAGCTGTATGAACAGCATCTTGGCAAGTGCAAGAACTTTGAGAAGCCAAAGCCAGGCAAAGGAAAGGCTGAAGCTCACTTCTCTCTGGTGCATTATGCTGGTACTGTGGATTACAACATCTCTGGTTGGCTCGATAAGAATAAGGATCCATTGAACGAGTCTGTTATCCAGCTCTACCAGAAGTCTTCTGTCAAACTGTTGTGCTTCTTGTATGCTTCCCACGCTGGTGCTGAAGGTAAGTGACTCATTCATGTCCACTATTGTATTTATCATATTGAGAATAATAATAATAATAATAATAATAATTTTATTTATATAGCGCCAACATATTCCGCAGCGCTTTACAAATTATAGAGGGGACTTGTACAGACAATAGACATTACAGCATAACAGAAATACAGTTCAAAACAGATACCAGGAGGAGTGAGGGCCCTGCTCGCAAGCTTACAAACTATGGGGAAAAGGGGAGACACGAGAGGTGGATGGTAACAATTGCTTTAGTTATTCGGACCAGCTATAGTGTAAGGCTCAGGTGTTCATGTAAAGCTGCATGAACCAGTTACCTGCCTAAGTATGTAGCAGTACAGACACAGAGGGCTAATACTGCATAAAGTGTATGAGAACATGATGCGAGGAACCTTTTTTTTTTTTTTTTTTTATTATAAATAGGCCACACAGGGATCGTTAGGTTAATGCATTGAGGCGGTAGGCCAGTCTGAACAAATGAGTTTTTAGGGCACGCTTAAAACTGTGGGGATTGGGGATTAATCGTATTAACCTAGGTAGTGCATTCCAAAGAATCGGCGCAGCACGTGTAAAGTCTTGGAGATGGGAGTGGGAGGTTCTGATTATTGAGGATGCTAACCTGAGAACATTTAGTTAGGTTGCATGATAAAAATAATTCTTAATATTTTGCTGTACTTTTACATAGCGGATGCTGGTGGCAAAGGTGGAAAGAAGAAGAAGGGATCCTCCTTCCAGACTGTGTCTGCTCTTTTCAGAGTCAGTATAAATTATTGTACATACAATATTAAATGTACGCTATATATATATTTTCATGCATTCTTAATTTCCGTTAATATAGGATGTTCATCAGCCTTCTCAGTTCATTAAAATATATATTATTTTGAATTTTCTTCAGGAAAACTTGGGCAAACTGATGACCAACTTGAGAAGCACCCATCCTCACTTTGTGCGTTGTTTGATCCCTAATGAGACCAAGACTCCAGGTATTGATTTATATATTTTTACTTGTTTAAACAGAGAACATTAAAACTGAACATCATTATTTATCATTGGCACAATCAAATTACTTTTATACTATCAGGTATCATGGATAACCACTTGATCATTCACCAGTTGAGATGTAACGGTGTATTGGAAGGTATCAGAATTTGCAGAAAGGGATTCCCAAGCAGAATCATCTATGCTGACTTTAAACAACGGTAATTTTATTTTCTTAGGTCAAAATAACTTTGAACAAATCTGTTGTAACTACTTCTACCATTTAGTTTACCTTACATTATAGCTCTGTTATAACAAAAATTGAGATAACATATTACACTTACAAATAACAAAACATTTAATATATTGCCAATTAAAATTGCTGAAACTGATAAGATTGACCAGTATTTTTCAATTACTCTTGTTTGCTAGTTACAAGGTGCTGAATGCTAGTGCAATTCCAGAAGGGCAGTTTATTGACAGCAAAAAGGCCAGCGAGAAACTCTTGGGCTCAATTGATGTTGATCACACTCAATACAAATTTGGGCACACTAAGGTATATTGTTAGTAGACATCAGATATCTTCGCTAACATGGACTGATTTTACCCTTGAACTTATAATTTATTTTTTTTTTTATTAATCCCTAAGGTATTCTTCAAAGCTGGTCTCCTGGGTACCCTGGAAGAGATGAGAGATGAAAAGTTGGCAAAACTGATTACTAATACTCAGGCTCTTTGCAGAGGTTTCTTGATGAGAGTTGAGTTTAAGAAGATGATGGAGAGAAGGTATTTTTATTTAATGATATTAGAATATAACTCAATGATATATTCAATGTATTTTGTTTAGGAAAACGTAACACTAACTCCATTTCTTTGAACAGGGAGGCTATATTTGTCATCCAGTACAATGTTAGATCCTTCATGAATGTCAAACACTGGCCATGGATGAAGCTCTACTTCAAGATCAAGCCTCTTCTGAAGAGTGCTGAGACAGAAAAAGAGATGGCAAACATGAAGGACGAGTTTGAAAAGACAAAAGATGCTTTGGCCAAATCAGAAGCCAAGAGGAAGGAGCTAGAGGAAAAACTGATTGTCATTGTCCAAGAAAAGAACGACCTTCTTCTTCAAGTCCAATCAGTAAACACATTTGCATATATCAATACATCCTTATATTAGGTAACTAAAAATAACATACCAAGCTAATATGAATTATAACTTCTCTAGGAATCTGAGACTCTGGCTGATTCTGAGGAAAGATGTGAAGGCCTCATCAAGAATAAGATCCAGTTGGAGTCAAAGATGAAGGAACTGAATGAAAGACTTGAAGATGAAGAAGAAAGTAATGCTGAGCTGACTGCTAAAAAGAGGAAGTTAGAGGATGAATGCTCTGAGCTGAAGAAAGACATTGATGACTTGGAACTTACCCTGGCTAAAGTTGAAAAAGAAAAGCATGCCACAGAAAACAAGGTACTGTCAACAATTAGAACATTCTTGTCTTCCAATTAACTCATCACTATGTTTTTAAGCTCATGCGTGTTCTTCAATTACAGGTTAAAAACCTTACTGAAGAACTGGCAACTCTTGATGAAAATATCTCCAAAGTCTCCAAGGAAAAGAAGGCTCTCCAAGAAGCTCACCAGCAAACACTTGATGACCTCCAGGCTGAGGAAGACAAAGTCAGTTCTTTGACAAAAGCCAAGACAAAGCTTGAACAACAAGTTGACGATGTAAGTATTTGTAATACACATCATTTGTAACACTTCTCAGTTTGGATGAATCTCATTTTATAACGAATATCATACTTTCTGGTTATGTAGCTGGAAGGTTCCCTTGAACAGGAGAAGAAACTCCGTCTTGACCTTGAGAGAGCTAAGAGGAAGCTTGAGGGCGACCTCAAACTCTCTCAGGAAACAGTTATGGATCTAGAAAATGACAAACAACAAACCGAGGAGAAACTTAAGAAGTGTGTATTTATGAATCTTTTTTTATACAAAAAATCTGTATACAAAGCTGGAAGTTAAACTGCATATTGTTTGTACTTCCTAGGAAAGAGTTTGAAATTAGCCAATTGCAAAGCAAGATAGAGGATGAACAGTCCCTGGGATTACAACTGCAGAAGAAAATCAAAGAACTGCAGGTAAAACCCTGTAAAACAAGATTATATCGTATAGCAAAGATGTTATTACATGTAATGACCAAATGCTGATTTCTAGGCCCGTATTGAAGAACTTGAAGAAGAAATTGAAGCTGAACGCGCAGCTCGTGCCAAGATTGAGAAGCAGAGAGCTGATCTTTCTAGAGAACTTGAAGAGATCAGTGAAAGACTTGAAGAAGCTGGAGGTGCAACATCCGCCCAGATTGAGTTGAACAAGAAGCGTGAAGCTGAGTTCCAGAAACTGAGACGTGATCTGGAAGAAGCCACCCTTCAGCATGAAGCTACAGCTTCCGCCCTGCGTAAAAAGCACGCTGACAGTGTTGCTGAGCTTGGTGAACAGATTGATAACCTGCAACGTGTGAAGCAGAAACTGGAGAAAGAAAAGAGTGAACTGAAGATGGAAGTTGATGATCTTGCCAGTAACCTGGAGAGCATCTCTAAAGCTAAGGTATTTTCATGACAAAATGTTTTCTATGAGTTTACTTAAGCTGTTAATGAAAATCTTACTAAGATTAATTTTTGTAGGCCAACCTTGAAAAGATCAATCGCGTAGTTGAAGACCAACTCAGTGAAGTGAAGTCTAAGGATGACGAGCATCAACGTGTGATAAATGACCTTTCAGCTCAAAGAGCCCGTTCTCAGACAGAAAATGGTAAATTGATACATTAGCATCAACATAATCTATTTTTCAGAAACAGCAGTCCGTGAATACAACATTTTTATAAACTAAGAAATATTGACACCAAATATAAACTCTAAAAATCTTCACTATTTCACCTACACAATTATTTAGTTATTCAATACGCAAAATACGTTTTTAAAAAAGTTGAATATCAACTGTATTCCTAATTGTAGGTGAGCTGTCTCGTCAAGTAGAGGAGAAGGAAGCTCTGATTTCTCAGCTCTCCAGAGGAAAGCAGGGATTCACCCAGCAGGTGGAGGAACTCAAGAGACAACTAGAGGAAGAATCAAAGGTATATAGTTAGAGCTGTTTGTTTACATAACATTTGCTAGTAAAATGTTGATTTGATTATTGTAATGTTTTAACAAGTGAAATGTATGTGTATATTGCAGGCTAAGAACGCCCTTGCTCATGCTCTTCAATCTTCTCGTCACGATAATGACTTACTTCGTGAGCAATATGAAGAGGAACAAGAAGCCAAGGCTGAACTACAGCGCTCTTTGTCCAAAGCTAATGGTGAAGTTGCTCAATGGAGGACCAAATATGAAACTGATGCCATTCAGCGCACAGAGGAACTGGAAGAAGCCAAGTAAGTTTAAACTCCAATTAATTATTACTCACAATCACTATTACTTTCAGACAAGAAAACAATTTGTGATATATCTGTTCAATGTACTTACAGGAAGAAGCTGGCTCAGCGCTTGCAGGATGCTGAGGAGCAGGTAGAGGCTGTGAACTCCAAGTGTGCTTCATTGGAAAAGACTAAGCAGAGACTGCAGTCTGAAGTAGAAGACCTTATGGTTGATGTGGAGAGAGCAAACAGTGCAGCAGCTTCTCTTGACAAGAAGCAGAGGAACTTTGACAAGGTAGATTTCCCAAGCTAGCACTGGGGTATTTTAATTCTGATTATGCATATTCAGCTGGTTTGCTATATGTTAATATAATATATATTCATTTGTAAAGGTCCTGGTTGAATGGAAACAGAAGCATGAGGAGGGACAGGCTGAGCTAGAGGCTGCTCAAAAAGAAGCCCGTGCCTTAAGCACTGAAATCTTCAAGATGAAGAATGCTTATGAAGAGTCCCTGGAACAAGTTGAGACCTTGAAACGCGAAAACAAGAACTTACAACGTATGTTTATTTATAGAGATTAATCTTGTACTCTTTATGCTTAGTAGTTGAATATAAATTAGGATAAGTTAGTTTTGCCAGGATGCTTTAAAAAGATTTGGCTATAGTTTATCAACGCTTTACATATTTAGATCTTCTATCATTTAAAATATAATGGTTTGAAATTTTCAAAACAATTTGTCTTCCTTATTTTAGAGGAGATTTCAGATCTAACTGAACAGATTTCGGACACTGGAAAAACTATTAATGAATTAGAAAAGGCCAAGAAACAGACTGAGCAAGAAAAGAGCGATCTGCAGGCAGCTCTGGAGGAAGCTGAAGTAAGTTGCTAAAACTTTTATATATTCTTAAAACAAATTATTTGCTCTGTTTGAATAATCTAAGTATAATTAATTCTATATTTAATCTAATTATATTACGTAATGTAATTATAAAACCTTAAGTGTGAATAGTAGACTACTTTTTTTGTAAGGTAATAATGATTCCAATGTCCTGACATATATCAGTATCTCTTGATAGATTACATATATTTGCATGATCAAGCTCCATCTCATAACAGGCCAGAAATACATGCTTCTGAAATATTTAATTAGGAAGGTCTGTGGTTGCAAGAGGTGCACATCATAATATAAATTTATTAAAAGCACATGGCCTTTTAATTGGTATGTTTTGGGGAATATTACTTTACCTTTCATCAGTTGTCAGAAGAACTAGTTAATTTTGGAAATGAATTTGTATGTTATATAAAATTAAAATGCATTTACATCTAAATATTTCTTAACTTCTACAGGGATCATTGGAACATGAAGAAGCCAAGATCCTTCGTGTTCAGCTTGAGCTTAACCAAATTAAATCAGAGGTAGACAGGAAGATTGCAGAGAAAGATGAGGAAATTGAGCAGCTGAAGAGAAACAGCCAGAGGGCTATTGACACCATGCAGAGTACATTGGACTCTGAAATTAGAAGCAGAAATGATGCTCTCAGACTGAAGAAAAAGATGGAAGGAGACTTGAATGAACTTGAAATCCAACTCAGCCATGCCAACCGCCAGGCTGCAGAGGCACAGAAACAACTCAGAAATGTGCAAGGACAACTGAAGGTAGATTTATCAAACATCTGTCATTATTTATAACCCTTTTACCATATATCTTCTCTATAGTTTACTAATTTGATATATATTCATTACAAATGAAAGAGTAACACAGCAGTTGCATAGTTCATGCATATTTTTGCACTTTTCCAACAGGATTCTCAATTACACCTGGATGACGCCGTCAGAGGACAGGAAGATCTGAAGGAACAGGTTGCAGTCATTGAACGTAGAAACAATTTGCAACAGGCAGAAATTGAAGAGTATAGAGCTGCTCTGGAACAGACTGAGAGATCTCGCAAGACTGCAGAACAGGAACTTCTGGATGCTAGTGAACGTCTTCAGCTCCTGCACTCTCAGGTAAGGTCTACTTCTGAGCTACAAAAACATATCATGCCTAAAAATATATCAAGTGCAATATTAAAATTATATTTTCTAAATTAGAACACTAGCCTGATCAACAGCAAGAAGAAGCTTGAAGCAGACATTGGTCAGCTCCAGAGTGAAGTAGAAGAGATTGTTCAGGAAGCAAGAAATGCTGAAGAGAAAGCTAAGAAAGCCATCACTGATGTAAGTCATCTTCATAATGCTTCCAATGTATGTCTATGTTTTCACAGATATCTATATCTTTAAAATTCTTTGTTTTTCTTAAGGCTGCTTTAATGGCAGAAGAGTTGAAGAAGGAGCAGGACACTAGTGCTCACTTGGAAAGAATGAAGAAGAACCTGGAACAGACAGTGAAGGATCTGCAGCACCGTCTGGATGAAGCTGAACAGCTTGCACTGAAAGGAGGCAAGAAGCAGCTCCAGAAACTGGAATCAAGAGTATGCATCACTTCCCAGCATAAATAATAATGTTAAAACAATTAGACAAATAAATAATTATAAGTTTATGATTACGCTTTTCACAGGTGCGTGAACTGGAAAATGAGCTGGAAAATGAGCAGAAACGTGGAGTTGAAGCCATCAAAGGAGTTCGTAAATATGAGAGGAGAGTGAAGGAACTGACCTACCAGGTAAATTATAAAAAATGAAGCACAAATAGTTTCTAAATAGTTTCTGATAAATCCTTTTAATTTAGAAAGCTGAATTCTAAAATTGTAATATTTTCTTTCTCTTTGAAGACTGAGGAAGACAGGAAGAACAGCCTCAGACTTCAAGATCTGGTTGATAAACTGCAACTGAAAGTTAAAGCATACAAGAGACAAGCTGAAGAATCTGTAAGTAAAACTTTCTTTGCCTTTACCAGAATTAAAAGTTTTTTTTCTATATGTTAAACTTTTCTCTTACCATCGTGTTCTTCTACTAACAGGAGGAACAATCCAATGCTCACCTGAGCCGCTTCAGGAAGGTCCAACATGAGCTTGAAGAGGCTGAGGAGAGAGCTGACATTGCTGAGTCCCAAGTGAACAAGCTGAGAGCCAAGAGCCGTGACATTGGTGGAAAGGTACATTCTATCATGTATTAACTTATATAGAATAGGTGTACTTTCCTGAGCTGTGTAAAATTAACTTAATTTTTTTTTTTTTTTACTTGCAGAAGGAAAGCGAAGAATAAAAAGCTTAAATGATTGAAAATTGAGAGAATCTCAAAATGGGAACTTCTCAGTTTTGGTCAGTCCCCCCCTGCCCTGCCCACTTTATTTATCCCCTAAATAAATTTCATATTTGAGCTTTCCATAACTGTGTCATGTTGTGTTTCAAGACTGGTGTTTCTCTTCTTGAATTTACTTCTTATATTGTCAATAAATTGTTGAAGAATAATAGGATTCTGGGATGCATACACAACAAATGATCAACTAACTCTGAAATAAACAAATTGAAACATTATTAAAATGATAGCAAATTATATTGAAAATATCAATAACATGATTTTCGTCACAATACTATGTGCTTATGGGGCTTAATATAATAATAATAATAATTTTATTTCTATAGCGCCAACATATTCCGCAGCAGTTTACATTTTAGAGGGGATTTGTACAGACAAAAGACATTACAGCATAACAATAATCACATAATTCATCAGATACCAAGAGGAGTGAGGGCCCTGCTCGCAAGCTTACTATCTATGAGGAAATAGGGGAGACACAAAAGGTGGATGGTAACAATTGGTTTCGTTGTTCTAACCAGCCACAATATAAGAAATTGAGTGCTCATGTAATGCTGGATGAACTGGTTATGAGCCTGTACTATAAAGTACAGACACAGAGGGTTATTAAATGCATAAAGCGTGTTAGAACATGATACGGGGAACCTGGTTATGTTAAAAATATTGAATGGGCAACACAGGGATAGTTAGATTAATGTGTTGAGGCGGTAGGCCAGTCTGAACAAATGCGTTTTCAGGGCACACTTAAAACTGTGGGTATTGGGGATTAATCGAATTGTCCTGGCTAGTGCATTCCAAAGAATTGGCGCAGTACGTGAGAAGTCTTGCAGACGGGAGTGGGAGGTTCTGATTATTGAGGATGTTAATCTTAGGTCATTAGCAGAGTGTAGGTTGGTAGACTGAGACGAGGGAGGAGATGTAGGGTGGTGCTGAACCATGGAGCACTTTGTGGGTGAGAGTGATAAATTTATATTGAACTTTAGAGTGGGGAATGATGTAGAACGTCAAGGAACAATAAAAATTATGAGCAATTTGAAAAATTACTTTAGTGTAATATGTCATGCTCACGCCCTGACTGGTGGGCGTGAGCCAGGGGGTTTGTGGACCCACTGTGCCACAAACCAGACTACCCTGGAAGGGGCGTGACTAGGACAGCTGCCTTGGTGTTCGCTGGAGCCTCTGATGGTGAGGTCAGGCTTGTGCGGCAGGAAGCTGCCAGGTGCCACTCCAGGGCGGTGTCTGGCTGTGGCTGCTGATCCCACTTGGGAAACAAGAACACTCGGACAGGTGCGGGCGACAGGCAGAACTGGCAGATGAGCACGGCTGAAACTCAGACGAGTAGGCAAGCAGGCACGGCTGAGACACAGGGCAAGCAGGCACGGCTGAGATACAGGGCAAGCAGGCACAGCTGAGACACAGGGCAAGCAGGCACGGCTGAGACACAGGGCAGGCAGGCACGGCTGAGACACAGGGCAGGTAGGCACGGCTGAGACACAGGGCAGGCACAGCTGAGACCTGGGGCATGCAGGCACGGCTGAGACACAAGGCTGGCATGGCTGAGACACAAGGCAGGCAGGCACGGCTGAGACACAGGGAAGGTTGGTGTGGTGTATGAAGGAACAGGTTGGGACCTGTTAACACAGGAGGTGCAGGTAAGGAAACAAGCAGGAAGGAATGAAGTATGAAGGAACAGGTAGAGACCTGTTCACACAGGAGGAGAACCACAAGGCTGCAGATAAGAGCTGTAGAGCAGCAAGAGATTCTGCGGCAGCAGAACCAGCATGAAGCAGAACCGCAGGAGTACGGAGCACAGGCTGAAGTGCCGCAGAAAGACAAGGGTAGAGAGCAGGGTAGAACCGCAAGAAGCAGAGCAGGGTAGAATGGAGCCACAGAGCGGAGCCGCAGCGTGCAGAGTAAAGCTACAGAGTGCAGAGCCAAGAGTAGAGCGAAGCCACAGAGTGCAGAGCCAAGAGCAGAGCGAAGGCACAGAGTGCAGAGCCGAGAGCTGAGCGAAGGCACAGAGTGCAGAGCCGAGAGCAGAGCAAAGGCACAGAGTGCAGAGCGAAGGCAGAGAGTGCAGAGCGAAGGCACAGAGTGCAGAGCCAAGAGCAGAGCGAAGGCATAGAGTGCAGAGCCGAGAGCAGAGCGAAGGCACAGAGTGCAGTGCGCAGGCAGAGCGAAGGCAGAGGGTGAAGAGCCAAGAGCGGAGCAAAGGCACAGAGTGCAGAGCGAAGGCAGAGAGTGCAGAAGCGAAGGCACAGAGTGCAGAATGAAGGCAGAGAGTGCAGAGCAAAGGCTGAGAGTGCAGAGCAAAGGCAGAGAGTGCAGAGCAAAGGCAGAGTGCAGAGCCGAGAGCAGAGCGAAGGCACAGAGTACAGAGCGAAGGCACAGAGTGCAGAGCCGAGAGCAGAGCGAAGGCACAGAGAGCAGAGCGAAGGCACAGAGTGCAGAGCCAAGAGCAGTGTGAAGCAAGACACAGAGTGCAGAGCCGAGTGCAGAGCAGAGAGCGGCACAGCAGGGAAAGAAGCCAGAGACAAGGAGGCAGGGAGACAGAGGTAGAACAGAGATCAGACAAGGTAATGGTACAAGACAAGGTACAGGAACAAAGACACAGGAAACAAGATATTCTGCCTCCTGGAGGGCGGACAGACAAGTACAAAGCAAGGCTAGAACTAAGCCACAGGGACCAGGATATTCTGCCTCCTGGAGGGCAGACAGACAAGAACAAGGTAAGGAGTAAAGCCTTCAGAGAAGGTAAAACACAGAACATGGCCTGGCAGCTCAGAAGTAAAACACTGAGTAAACACATTGCACAGGCAAGTTCCACAGGGTGGAGCTGCCCTAAATACTAGAAGCCTCTTGGTAATTGGTCAGGGACACATTACCACAGATGCACCCTGATTCCATAAGAACCAGAGAGTTCTTGCGCTGCCCCCCTATGCACACAGCCAGGAAGCATTCAGAGAGCAGGCAGAAAGCAAGAGACACAGAGCATGGAGCAAGCATCAGACAGAGACCACTACATGACCTGGAGCAGTGGGTAAGATGGTGTGTGAGGGATGGGAGGCCATGCAGTGATGCCGGCAGAGTTGTTACATAATAACACAGGTCTGCAAGGGTGAAATTGTTTGAAAAGAGGGGATTTTTTTTTTATACTTTCAATCACTAAACTCATGATCAGACTCACCACCAGAGACTGTACGTGTGTCCAAAGTTGTGCTGGGGAAACCCGGGGACTCCTACTCTGGGGGTGATCAGAGAGACATCACTGGCACTGTCACCTCGAGCCCTAGAGAAAAAAGCACCCTGAATGGCAACAGCAACCTCCCTCTGAACTTGCTGCTGAGAGTGAGCACACAGAGGATCCATAACACACACACTAATATCCCAGAAAGCCCCACACAGAAAGAGGGAAAAACTTTAGAGGTCAGTGATAATGTGATGGACACCGTATCATACTCACCACCAGAGACTGTACGCCTGTCCAAAGACGTGCTGGGGAAACCCGGGGACTCCTACCCTTGAAAGTGAGCAAGAAAGTATGCTGCAGGAGGAACAGAACCTGCAATCACGTGACCACTGGGGTAGTGATTGGGGGCAGAGCTAGGTCCCGAACTCCTAGCAGGGATAGTGGAACCCACCAGAGCCGGGAGAGTAGTCAGTAAAGCTGAGGTCAGACCAGAGGGCCGCACGGTAATAAGCAGGTGACAAGAATAGAGCGGTAAGAAGGAACTGGGGGTCAGAAGCCAGAGAGAGCAATGCAGTACCAAGGGCAAAGACAGGTGGGAAGTCAAAGACGTAGCCGGAGTACAACCAAAAGAAACACAGAAAGTACAGAATCAGCAGATGAATCTCAAACTGGAAAAAGACCGGGTCATACACAGAGTAATCGTACAGAAGCAGGCAATATACACAGGTACACAAGGGTCAGCTACTCAGCCAGGAATGGACGTATCACTGACAACGAGAATAGCACAAGCGCGGATACTTATAGCCCTCCCCAAACCAAAGAGAGGCCACAAAGCATTAACCCTAGAAGGACCATAACATAAATTCCAGGCAGGACATGACAAATAGGCTTTTTCTGACACCATACTTTGAACCCTTTAAGTGACCTTTTGGTGGATGATTTTGGTGTCATTAGATTGGTTGGAAACTATTGAAAGCTGTGCTGCAAGTGACTGCTGTGGACTAAGATTTTGTTAACCCAGCTTCCAAAGAGTGTGGTGGTGTCCGTAGCATATCTTTCATTTTACCTCAGCAGTATAAGAAATGAAAGCTTTTACTTGGACCGTGGAACTTCCTAAACATTCTGCAGAACTTTTATTCTCTAGAATAAAATAACCTGCTAGCTCCTGATACCTGTTTGTCATGGTACAGAAGCAGAGAAAAGTAATTCCTTCCATTCTTTTCTCATGACGGTGCTCTAGTGTACTGCAGTGATGTTCCTGGGCTGATGGAAAAATGTAATATGAATGAAAAAGTACAATGTGAATGAGTGGAGACTCTTTATTGATTTATCCAAAAAAGTTTTAAAAGGTGTGTTGCAGCACAATGGCAGCAAGTATGCTTCAGTGCTTGTATGGCATTATGTGCACTTGAAGGAAAGCTATGAGAATTTAGACTTTATCCTCAAGAAACTTAGCTATGAGGATCAAAGACGGTCAATATGTGGTGATCTTGAAATTCTCACTTTGCTCATTGGGTAGCAAAGATGATACACGAAATGCCCATGCTTTTTGTGTGAATGGGAAAGCATGGATTGGACTCATCAGTGGAATCAAAAAAGTTGGCCAACGAGAACATCTTTGCAACATGGACTTAAGAAAATAGCTGCAAAAGTTTTTTTGATCTCACTGAAGTTCTCCTGCCACCACTCCACATTAACATTAGACTAATGAAGCAGTTTGTAAAAGTTCTACCAAAAAAGGAAATACTTTTAAGTACTGGTGTACCAAGTTTCAGGGACTGTCTGAAGTAAAACTGAGGGAAAAATTTTTTGTGGGTCCAGATATTCAGAAACTCATGAACGACGATATGTTTGAAACAAAAACGAAAGCTGTCGGGAAAAGGGCTTAGGATTCCTATAAAGAACTTGTGAAAAAAAAATGTGATGAATTTGAAGCTACATTTTTTAGAGTCCCATTTGGACTACTTTCCTGAAAACCTTGATGCTGTTAGCGAAGAGCGAGGAGAAAGGTTTCATAAGGATGTCAAGAAGATGGACTAATGATACCAAGGTTAGGGGTCATTCCATTTCAAATAATTCTAATCTGAATCTTTTTTTTTACATGATAATTTAGGATATTTTTTTCTTTTGTGTTTTCAAGTGCTACTTCAGTGAATTAAAAATGATAGTTTTTTTGATACCTGACTTTTTTGGTATATATGATTTTCATGGGCTCAGCTTATGGACTACATTTGAACATTATATTGTTTTGGAGTGATACTCCTTATTTTGCCCTCCGCATTGCCCCAACTTTGTAATTCCCTTTATTTGCTGTGTCTCTTGATGTAACTCTTTGTCTGGATTTAATCTCCTTTGTTAAATAAAATTAAAAAAAATTTAATAAAAATTTACAGTTTAAAAAAAAAGATAGGTTTTTAATGTTTATCTTCATTAGTTATTTTTTTTATAGATTTCTGAAGTTTTGAAAAAGCCTGGATTTTGGGTTTGTATGACCTTAAATTTGATATCATAGTTTGGGCTATTTTGTTAGAATTGTACTGGCTTTGAGTTGATATAGCACTCTATGCTTGTTGATTTTTTGTTTAATCAAATTCTAAATTTTTATGGGCGATTTTTCAAAAACTGCATATGTGTTACTTGTGTTCTTGGTTACATTTGTACATGGATTCAAGTTGGGATCTCTGTAGGATCATAGTTTGAAGCGTGGTTTTATAAATACTGTTTCATCCTAATCATATGTTTATAACTAATCATAACTAAATTGAAAGAATCAATATTTTTAAATAGACCGTATTTTTCGGATTATAAGCCACACATTTGGGGGGAAAATGGGGGTGAGTCTTATAATGCAGATATACCTTACTGTTACCGGTACTGCAGGCCGCAGGCTGGGATGAAGGGGTGTCTGGAGGTGCTGTGGGGGCGTCTGGCGGTGTTGCAAAAGTGCCCGCTGATGCGTGGGTGACCGACGGTGCTGCGCGGGTGTCCGGTCTCATCTCTCAAGATCTTGGTGCAGAGATCTCCATCTGCGCAGGCGCCGCCCCTGGCAGCCATTTTCCCGGAGTCCACCGCATAGGAAACCATGGAACTGCGGGGGCTCTGGACTTTCATAAAATGTCAGCAGAGACCCCCGCAGCACCGGAGACCCAGCGCAGCATCGGACACCTGCACAGCACCGCCGAACACCCTCGCAGCACCGTCCGGCAACCCCACAGCACCGTCCGACAACCTTGCAGCACCGCCGGACACCCGCAGTGGAGCGCCGCATATCTGGACACCCCTCATCCCAGCCTGAGGCCTGCAGCAATGCTCCACTCTTGTCTCCTCCAGCAGCGACCCTGGGACCCTACTTCACCATAGCTACCACCCCCGGTAAGCAATAAGATGCATGGATTATAAAAAGCACCACCATTTTATTAAAAAAGTTTTTTCCGATCTTTCTCCTCAAAATTTGGGGTGTGTCTTACAATCCGGAGCGTCTAATAATCTGCAAAATACGGTGCACGTACTGTAACAATGTTTATTATCACGTCATCAGACATGTCCTATTTTAAGATTTTTAAAAGAATAGTACAGTAGTTAAATAATTAAGCTATAAAAAAAACAATATGAACTAGTCTTAAACAATGAATATTAAGTATTTAAACTGACCTTTTATCATGAATTTGTCCATTCTACTGGGTAATCTGTAATCTTATCTACAATCTCTTACTAACAATGTCCATTGCCTTTTGTGTCAAGAGTATGTACGGCCCATTATGGTATTTGGGTCTACCTAAGTTAATATTTAATCTTTTTTTTTACTTTTAAAATGTCTGGTTTTCTTGGATACACAAAGGCTGGTGATGGACCAGATGGATGTAAAAAGTCACTTGTTGTTAGGACTGGCGGAACGCACCAAGAAAGGTGATATAGATGCGTTCGCAGTCCGGGGTCCACCGTGCAGGTGAAAACCTGCTGCTAGTAAATACAGACTATATGGCGGTACACTAAAGTATATACACGTGGGTTCAACCTCACCCAGCGTGAAGGGAGCAATCCTGTTGCGTCACAGGATCGCGGTACCGCACCTAAAGCGCGAGCGAGTAGTCAGCGTACTTAACCCCAACTGGGATTGAAGTCCGATTAGACCCTCGCTGGCACTACACCACAACTGGGTGTGTAAGGAAACTAAGTATAAATATATAAATGCACAGGAGTGCGAGCAATGCCGCACTGACGGACGCCACCAACCACACTGGCTTGAGTATGGAAAGCGCAAGGCAAGCGCACGGCGCCGTACAGGCGGACACAGCAAAAGGACGCTGTAATGTGTGTATCGTGCAGATGATTAGTCGGGCGCTAGATAGCTACCAACATCCGCAAGCAGACAACAACTCTAGGGAGGGATATTTAGGAGCTTTCATCCACCGACATACATTCATCTACACACACACATATAACATTATGAGACAATACTAGCGCATGGCCGTGCGGTCATGCACAGTTTATATAGTTGCAGCACAGGAAGTGGCTACAGCATTTTTGCCCTTCCAAGACCTGCCAAGAGGACCAATGGAATGTGCTGCAGAGCCTGAGCACATGACCCTCGATCTCTAACGGGAGATCTTACCCTGGGCATGCTCAGTACGTGCAGACAAGGACTTAGTCCCAGAGAAGTCCGCTCGCTGCTGACCAGCACTGACTTTAATGGCAGAGACTGGAGAAGCAGCAGCAACTCTTCGCACAGAGTCAGACTGAGCGAGACGCTGGGATCGACGTCTGCAGCTGGAGGAGAATGGGAGACCGCAGCGGAGACGGATCGAGATTCCCCCTGTGCAGCAGAGGAAACTCGACTCCTAACACTTGTCACTTCTACTTTTTCATTATCATAATCTTTGGAGAGTACATTAGCCAGCAGCCACCAGTGCCAATCATATTTACAGGTAACATAACCAGTTATGTCATCCAGTGCCAAGCTTGTTCCACTTTCAATCACTTCATGGGCCTCACTGTCATTGCTGGCTGAAAAAATCCTTGTTTTTATTTTTGGTTTACTACACGGAATGAAAGTATGATATTGCTGAGCCCCTTTGATGGGTTCTGCTTCCTGTAACCGATGTTTTAACAAACTCTCCTCTTCTTTGTAGTCCTGGTTTGTACAATACAAGAACTGGATGTTATGAATATTTTTCCAGCTCCAGTTAAAAAGTTGCATGGGCGTAAAGATTTGGTCTGAATATGGCCTCTGGGGGCTAGCTGCAAGGCATTTCACGGTGCCTCCTAAGCCTAAAGTGCCATTCAGCTTCCACTCCAAAATTATTCTTGTGATGGCGTAGTTTTATAATTTTTTTCCTGAAGCATACAAGAAGTAGTAGACCTTGCTCAAACTTGGTAGAATGTCAGTTTTTATCACTGAAACCACTTTTTTAAAAAAAAGAAATGAACAGCTACTAAAATCATGAAGTAAACATTCAGATATCATAACTACACTTTTGTATTTTATTTCTGACTGTGCTTCATCGTGAACAACAAAGGAACAGTTCTCTGAAAAGTCTAAGCTTATTATTCACTCACTCTGATGTTTTCTTTGAGTTGATTATAGCAGTCCGGCTGGTAGGGGGCTAGTGTTTTTTAAGGGGTTAGTCCAAAACCTAAAAGTACATTTCAATTAATAAATTTTTAAAAATGAATAACTTTTGCAATGTCTGTAAAGCGCTGTGGAATTAATGACGCTATAAAAGTGAATGACATAAATAAATAATTGAAGTCATGGTAAAATTCTCCAGCATTCGCTCTGTACTTCAACTTAAGTTTCTGTCCATATTATCCACTTCCTATGACGATTAATTTAAGAATCCCCAGTGCATGATGGTATACTCAAAAGAATCATCATCTGCTGGCTGAAACGGCTGTCACTCCCCTTTCTGCCCTAAAACAAGCATAACAGACACGTCAATTTTTTGACAATGTTAAATCATTAATTTTTTTGGGAATGTTTTTCAAAATTTTTGCGTTGAGTCTGCATGGGCAAAATATTAACAAAGATGCTCTTGTGACATATACATTTTTGAGTGGCATGGTGTTTTTTCTTTTTCCCTATCTTCGCTATGGCCTGAGTTATGAAGAGAAACGTAGAGGCAGGCAACACAGAAATTTGCAGTGTTACCAAACTTTGAAAATTAATTAAAAAAAATAAAGTATACAGAATTTTTTCCCCTCACATTTTGCATTTTCTAACACACTATTATGAAAGAAAAAAAATCAAGATCCACATGGCTTAGAAAAGAGAAAAGCTATCAAGAGAAGCTTTAAAATGAAAAGGAAATTTCCAATAAAGTTGCAGAATGAATGCTTAATACATTTTTATATATAATATATTGTGTACATTTTTGGCTACAATAAAGAAATTTCTCGTTCATCTCGCTTGTCAGTAATTTCACGCATGTTTTGTGCAAAATCCATACCTGATGGTTAAAAATAGAAGTGTGTTTTTAAATCAGGGCATAAGAAAATATAAGAATCAGTCATTGGATTTTAAACAATTTTCAGAAACTCCAATTTTACATACCTGTGTAATTTTTGATGGACACTTCTTAAAAAACATTACACCAAAGACTAATGTGCTGTGTTATTCCTAGTGCAACACTGTGGCACCTGTATCGGACCTTCAAAGATCACTGAAGATAGAAAAAATAAAAAGGAACCACAAGGAATGGGTCATAGAGATTGATAAGTAAGGGTATGTTTCTACTGGCCGTATTGTTGGTGCTTGGGACGGAGCGGAAACCCCGCTCCGCCCCAAAGTGCCTCCCTCTTCTGTACGCGGGGTAATTCCGGATGTGTTCATTGAACACATTCGGAACCGCGGCACCCTATACATAGGACTGTGTTATCTACCTTGCTGAGACTGACCGTCGCGGCAAGGTAAACAGACATGCTTCGGTCTAAAAAGGCGCGCCGCATGTCTGGAAACGCAGAGCCGCCGGATGCATGTTCGCACACATAGTGGAAATGGGATTTCATAAAATCCCCTCCACTATGCTGTAACATCTGGACGCTAATCCGGATCTAATCCGGCCTGTGGAAACATACCCTAAGGAGGAAGAAATAGAAAAATAAGCATATAACCCACTATTTGTAATTGTGATCCCTCATAGAACCATCCAACCAAACATCAAAAATGCGGCCCAAAACTGCCAGCTCTTACCCATTTGCAGAGTGGTCCCAATTAACACCTAAAGACATCCACAACGCATGTGTCGCTTACTGTGTCATTGCTCACTCTCCCCTTGGGAAAGAAATGACACATTAAGTGAAATGTGCATTTGGGATGTCTTTAGGTGTTTCTTGGAATCACTCTGTATAATGGGTAAGAACTGGCAATCTTGGGCTGAATTTCTAATGTTTGGTGGGATGGTTCTGCGAGGGGTCACAATAACCATAGTGGGTTATACGCTTATTTGTTTTATTTCCCCCTCCTTACTTATCCACCTGTAGAACCATTTGCTTGTGGTTCTTTTTTTTCCTATTACCTGCCCATTTGTCTATTTTATATATAATGTATTTTATTATTTTGTATAAATAAAGATGTTTTTTATCCTTTGAAAGCTCCATTTTCTCCTCCTTTATTTTCGTGATTAAATGTACAGTAGTTACGATACATGAACCACACATGTACATAAATATACACACCAAAAGGGCCACAAGGAGATACCACATAATAAAGTACCAGTGCAAATAATATATACATCACAGATAAAGTTCCAATATTGCTTAGATTGTGAGGGTATCTGGTTTAGCTTGAGAGAAAACCCCTGGTAGGTCCAGTATGCAGTAAACCCAAATTTATAAAAAAAAAAAAAAAAAAAGAAAAAAAAATGTCACTTATAAAATTTAAAGGAACTCATAAAGCTAACAATTCACTTTGACCTTAACAAGTTTCCCCATTCTTGATAAACATTCATGAGGAAGTATTAGAGGGTAGTCCAAAGCAGATACTTGGAGTCCTAATGCGTGGATTAAAGCATGCCGGAAACATTTTGAGGTCACAGGGAATTGTCATTCTGTCCATATTCATGGATATTCTGTTTTTTCCTCTCCCAAATTCATTCAGACTAGGGGTGACTTTTTGTGAGTACACGGCTCCCTAGGTTCCTCTAAAGCTAGAAGACAGTGAGAGCAAATCTTGCGTGCTTTATTTTAGGTGCCAACCTCTGCGGTCAGTTAAGTCATCTCTTCGAGAAAGTGTCAGGTCCTCCTTTGCCCTGTATCCTGACCTACTCAGTCCTACAGTTTCCCTGGGACAACAGTGAATAACCAAATTCATTCAAGCCAACATTATTTGGATATTTTAGGAACAAGGGTGATTTTATTTTAATTGTGATCAATAAAAGTTATCTTTTATTGAGGGGAACTTTTTGAATATTTAGATTTTATTTAAAAAAAGTACTCCAATATTTTTTTCTTTGAGGATATAATACATACATCACTATCTACATTCTCACTGTTTATTTCATCCCACTGCAGTTACAGTGGGGCAAAAAAGTATTTAGTCAGTCAGCAATAGTGCAAGTTCCAACACTTAAAAAGATGAGAGGTGTCTGTAATTTACATCATAGGTAGACCTCAACTATGGGAGACAAACTGAGAAAAAAAAATCCAGAAAATCACATTGTCTGTTTTTTTAATCATTTTATTTGCATATTATGGTGGAAAATAAGTATTTGGTCAGAAACAAACAATCAAGATTTCTGGCTCTCACAGACCTGTAACTTCTTTTTTAAAAGTCTCCTTTTTCCTCCACTCATTACCTGTAGTAATGGCACCTGTTTAAACTTGTTATCAGTATAAAAAGACACCTGTGCACACCCTCAAACAGTCTGACTCCAAACTCCACTATGGTGAAGACCAAACAGCTGTCAAAGGACACCAGAAACAAAATTGTAGCCCTGCACCAGGCTGGGAAGACTGAATCTGCAATAGCCCACCAGCTTGTAGTGAAGAAATCAACAGTGGGAGCAATAATTAGAAAATGGAAGACATACAAGACCACTGATAATCTCCCTCGATCTGGGGCTCCACGCAAAATCCCTCCCCGTGGGGTCAGAATGATCACAAGAACGGTGAGCAAAAATCCCAGAACCACGCGGGGGGACCTAGTGAATGAACTGCAGAGAGCTGGGACCAATGTAACAAGACCTACCATAAGTAACACACTACGCCACCATGGACTCAGATCCTGCAGTGCCAGACGTGTCCCACTGCTTAAGCCAGTACATGTCCGGGCTCATCTGAAGTTTGCTAGAGAGCATTTGGATGATCCAGAGGAGTTTTGGGAGAATGTCCTATGGTCTGATGAAATCAAACTGGAAATGTTTGGTAGAAACACAACTTGTCGTGTTTGGAGGAAAAAGAATACTGAGTTGCATCCATCAAACAC
This sequence comes from Ranitomeya imitator, assembly GCF_032444005.1. Classification (NCBI taxonomy): domain Eukaryota; kingdom Metazoa; phylum Chordata; class Amphibia; order Anura; family Dendrobatidae; genus Ranitomeya; species Ranitomeya imitator. The sequence continues at coordinate 191,196,389 of NC_091283.1, forward strand.
CATACCTACTGTAAAGCATGGTGGTGGAAACATCATGCTTTGGGGCTGTTTCTCTGCAAAGGGGCCAGGACGACTGATCTGGGTACATAAAAGAATGAATGGGGCCATGTATCGTGAGATTTTGAGTGCAAACCTCCTTCCATCAGCAAGGGCATTGAAGATGAAACGTGGCTGGGTCTTTCAACATGACAATGATCCAAAGCACACCGCCAGGGCAACGAAGGAGTGGCTTCGTAAGAAGCATTTCAAGGTCCTGGAGTGGCCTAGCCAGTCTCCAGATCTCAACCCTATAGAAAACCTTTGGAGGGAGTTGAAAGTCAAGCGAAAAGCCAAAAACATCACTGCTCTAGAGGAGATCTGCATGGAGGAATGGGCCAACATACCAACAACAGTGTGTGGCAACCTTGTGAAAACTTACAGAAAACGTTTGACCTCTGTCATTGCCAACAAAGGATATTTTACAAAGTATTGAGATGAAATTTTGTTTCTGACCAAATACTTATTTTCCACCATAATATGCAAATAAAATGATAAAAAAACAGACAATGTGATTTTCTGGATTTTTTTTTCTCAGTTTGTCTCCCATAGTTGAGGTCTACCTATGATGTAAATTACAGACGCCTCTCATCTTTTTAAGTGGTGGAACTTGCACTATTGCTGACTGACTAAATACTTTTTTGCCCCACTGTATATATCTATACAATTCCATCTCTTTATACTAGGATGTTGGGTCATGTCATCTCCAGTCTGACATATAGTCAAGTACATGCCCTAATATGTAGCCAGGAAGTCGCTCGTGGACTTCATGTGAACTTTAAGATGATATCATCAACTATTAAATTTCCGCATGACAGCTCTGACTCTTCTTTACTCAGCTCCACACTCCCTGTGCTCCATGTAGATAAACATATATGTAAAGACTTAAAAAAAATGTCTAAAAGAAAAATGGTCTTTCATGCTCATAGCAACCAATCATATAGCAGCATTCATTTTGTATTTAGCTCTTTAGAAATAAAAATTGCACTGTGGAGGATAAGGAGAGTGGAGATCCCTCCCAGCGCGCCGGCACACTTAAGATCTTACAGGAACGGATCCTCCGGGACACCAGGCGGACAGCGGAGCCAGTTTACAAGCAACAGCGGCCGTGAGTAATCACCGCGCGGCGGATATATAAACAAACAGATTGTGCCAGCTCCATTTGTGCGCCGCGGCAGAGCCACAGCAGCGCTGCTGCAACGCCACAGAAACTCCCCTCTTCCCCCAGTCTCCTTGTAAACAGCAGGAGGGGAATCCCACCGGTCATATCTAAAACCAGGGAGGCGCGGTTTCCGGCGGCCCTGCTGAGAAAAGCTCTACATCAGGACCCAGTACTTCGCCCTGATAACAGTTGTGCGTCTCTGCGGAGCCACAGCAGCGCCGCAGCAACACTGCTGTGACCCCTCTCTCTCCCCACTCTCTCTGATAACCGCAGGAGGGGAACCCTGCCGGTCACAGCCATAGGTGGGGGTGGCGTAAATCTCCCCTCCGGAGGCATCAGTATTCTGGTCACAAACCATATAGGACCTGAGGCCTACAGAGCCCTATTGACGCCTTGAGAACGTGGTACTTTTAAGCAGCAGAAAACAGCAGGCCGCAACGTTGTAACTGGGGCTGACCACACTAAACGCCGAAACAATAGCTTTCAGGCGGCACTGTTATCCCCTGCATACAACTCATCCCGCAACTAAGTGAAGTGAGTTAGGAGATAAAACTTTATTGACGGGGCGCATGCGCAGAGTACGGCAATGACAGACATGTTGTGCTGAGCTCTGCTACCCGACGGACTCCATTTAACCCTTTCCAGCGACCGGAGCACAGCAAAAATCCCCCCCACCCGGGGACAGCATACCTTTAAGAGCGGGGCAATCTGTAATGCCGAAAAAGGGAAGCGCCACACAGCCGGCGGGCCGCACTATTTCAGACCTCCTTATGAGCAGCACCCCCTCCAAAATGGCTGCAGCAGCTAATCCTCCACCTGCCTCTGCAACTCAAGGTGATGGGAGCTCAGAGCGGGATGACATTTTCCCGCACTCCGAAGCAATGATTTCAACAGCTCCCCTCACGAGGTCCTTGCAAGAAACCTTTAGAGAGGAACTAACCACCGCTATGCAGGGCATCTCATCCCAGTTGCAAGACCTAGCGCAGCGCACAAATAACCTGGAGGAATAAATGGATGCTGTCTCAGACGCGCTAGAGGAGGATCAGGAAACTCTCAAGCTACATACTGATCGCATTACTGAGCTAGAATTGAGGTGTGAGGACTATGAGAATAGATCCAGAAGGAGCAACATACGAATTAGAGGACTTCCTGAACATGTTGTTGCCCTTAAAGATACAGCAGCGGCCCTCTTTACGGCCCTCCTACCTGACCTGGACCCGACCCTACTTCATATTACAAGAATACACAGGGCACTGGGCAAGCCACGATCTAATGATATGCCCAGAGATGTAATACTAAAGATGTACTACGAGGAGACCCGTGATCAGATCTTGCTGGCGGCTAGAAACCATCCTATCTTACCCGGCCTACCAGACTCAGTGCATATTTATGCAGACATTGCGCCCACCACACTGGCCAGGAGAAGGGCCCTCAGGTCAATTACGACCTCACTACAAGAGGCCCAGGTCAAATACAGATGGGGCTTCCCATTTGCCCTTATCTTCACATTCAAATCCCAACTCTATACCTGCCGGTCCCTAGAGGAAGGAACTCAGGCTTTAATTAAGGCTGGTATCTCACTATCTTCGGAGACCTCCTCGCTCCCGCAGAGAAGACCCAGGCCTGTTAGGGAGTGGAGGAACCACCCCAGAACAAGAAGCCAAAACACTCAGATTACTTGACTTGCATAGCCCAGGATTTGGCATCTCCAAAATGTTTTGTGTAACTTTGGGTTACGTTGTGGGGCCAGTTATTGGTTTTGCCCTGCTCTGAAGCTGGGTCATCTACCTAGCAGTTAACGCTCGGTCTATTTACAGCTGAACTACCTACTATTGCATTATCTAGTACCCTTCTCCCTACCCCCCTCCCGCATTATCCCCCCTCCCTTACCCCCCCTTTTTTTTCCTTCTTTTTTCTCTGTTTTCCCTCTCTCACCTTTCTTTCTCTCCCTCCCTCTCCTTCCTCTTCCCCATATTACAAAGTCAACCTTATATGATTCAAGGGTTGGGGTTCTCGGGGTTGCAACATGCTGCCCAACCTCGGCGAATCTTGGTGTCCTTCTTAATATGGGACCCCAGATCGCCGCATCTTGTGGGCTCAATGCCCTTTGGAAAACTTATGTTATGTTTTGTGTCGACGTCTTCCCCCTGTTTATCCCTTTCCTCTCGTTTACACATAGAGATTATTGTTGTGAGGGTGAATTTGTGGGTCGGGGTCGGGTGGAGGTCGGTGGTTTGCCTCTTATTAGCAGTGTCCACTTAATTAAGCATGTGTAGAGTGCTCTCCCATAATGTGAGGGGCTTCAACTCGCCTCTAAAACGTAAAAAGGCCTTCCTCGATTATTGGAAGCACAACCCGGATGTGATCTGCATTCAGGAAACCCATTTTTCCAATTCTTCCCACCCCAAATTTCTAGATGCACATTACTCGAAATTCTTCCTTTCAACCTGGGACCGCAAAACGAGGGGCGTGGCTATTCTAATTAACAACAACCTTCCATTCCAACCCACTAACACGTATTCAGATCCTGAGGGCAGATTCATTATTCTGATAGGGACCTTGCAGGGTCTAAATATATGCATTGTTAATAGCTACCTGCCAACTGCCACTCAGACTCGGGTCATACGTCTAATCTTATCAAAATTAGCTTCACTCTCATATCATCACCTCATATGGTGTGGCGACTTCAATCTCACTTTGAGCCCGTCACTTGACAGCAGCTCACTGAATCGAGCAGACATATCAAAAACAGACAGGAAAAATATCCTACAAATGCTGAAAGTAAATTGTTTGGCAGATATCTGGCGAGAGCTAAACGGCCCTCAGAGGGGATATACATATTTCTCCCCCGCACAAAAGTCCTATTCCAGAATTGACTTACACCTCACCTCTTCCAAAACACTCCCCTCGGTTCTATGCTCCCGACATATAGTATCATCTTGGTCAGACCATGATGCCGTCCTTTCTGCATTTAACTTTAACATTACCACTTCTAGGCTGTTCAGGTGGAGATTGAACGAGTCCCTACTAACAGACCCAACGGTCTTATCTACTGTAAAGGACGAGCTGCACCTATATTTCCAAACTAACAATACCGCAGACGTGTCCCCGGGAAAAGTGTGGATGGCACACAAAAAATTTATAACGGGGACCCTGATCAAAATTGCCTCTAACAGGAAAAAGCAAAGGACCGAATTACAATTGCAATTAGAAAATAAACTCTCAAAATTAGAACAGGCAAACCAAAACCTCCCCTCACTTTATCTAATCAAGAAAATTCGTGATACTAAATTACAACTCAATACCAAATAGATCAGAAAAGGCCCTGACATGGACTAAATCTACTTTTCACAAATATGCTAACAAACCAAGCAGCATGTTGGCCCGTAAACTTAGGAGTAGAGAGCTCCTGAATAATATCCCCTCCATTAAAGATCCTACAGGCCGTATTACTGCCCACTCAGATGTAATATATAAAACGTTTCAGCAATATTATCAAAACCTATACTCCCACCCGCAGCCCCCTTCCCCGACTCACATCCAGAACTTCCTCAAAGATCTGACACTACCTAAAGTCCCAGACTCAGACACAGCTTATCTCCAAGCACCAATCAACTCTGACGAAATAAAAGCAACGATTAAAAATGTAAAAAAAAACAAGGCTCCTGGACCTGATGGGCTCACAGCACAGTACTACAAAAAATTTGACAGCTTACTCACACCTCATATACAGAGCTTTTGTAATGCTCTACTAAACGGAGCTCAAATGCCACCTGAATTTTACATTGCCCACGTAACTGTAATTCCAAAACCAAAGAAAGATCACCTTTCCCCCAAGAACTATAGGCCTATTTCATTGCTAGACATAGATTTAAAAATTTTTACATCCATAATCACGGCTAGAATCAATAAAATACTGCCCATCCTGTTCCATCGGGATCAGGTAGGGTTCATCCCCAAGAGACAAGGCCCTGACAATATTAGGAGGAACCTTAACTTAATACATTCAGCTAATCACTCCAAGCAATCCTTACTCTTGTTAGCACTCGATATAGAGAAGGCCTTTGACTCGGTATCATGGTCATACTTATTCGAAGTCCTCGCTAAGTTTGGCTTCCCGAGAGGTATTACCTCTTGCCTTAAACTTCTGTATGATCACCCCACGGCCTATCTGAAATTACCCTCAAACCAGCCTACCCCTATTAACATACAGGTCCTTCTCAAAAAATTAGCATATAGTGTTAAATTTCATTATTTACCATAATGTAATGATTACAATTAAACTTTCATATATTATAGATTCATTATCCACCAACTGAAATTTGTCAGGTCTTTTATTGTTTTAATACTGATGATTTTGGCATACAACTCCTGATAACCCAAAAAACCTGTCTCAATAAATTAGCATATCAAGAAAAGGTTCTCTAAACGACCTATTACCCTAATCTTCTGAATCAACTAATTAACTCTAAACACATGCAAAAGATACCTGAGGCTTTTATAAACTCCCTGCCTGGTTCATTACTCAAAACCCCCATCATGGGTAAGACTAGCGACCTGACAGATGTCAAGAAGGCCATCATTGACACCCTCAAGCAAGAGGGTAAGACCCAGAAAGAAATTTCTCAACAAATAGGCTGTTCCCAGAGTGCTGTATCAAGGCACCTCAATGGTAAGTCTGTTGGAAGGAAACAATGTGGCAGAAAACGCTGTACAACGAGAAGAGGAGACCGGACCCTGAGGAAGATTGTGGAGAAGGACCGATTCCAGACCTTGGGGAACCTGAGGAAGCAGTGGACTGAGTCTGGTGTGGAAACATCCAGAGCCACCGTGCACAGGCGTGTGCAGGAAATGGGCTACAGGTGCCGCATTCCCCAGGTAAAGCCACTTTTGAGCTACAGAGAAGCAGCACTGGACTGTTGCTAAGTGGTCCCAAGTACTTTTTTCTGATGAAAGCAAATTTTGCATGTCATTCGGAAATCAAGGTGCCAGAGTCTGGAGGAAGACTGGGGAGAAGGAAATGCCAAAATGCCTGAAGTCCAGTGTCAAGTACCCACAGTCAGTGATGGTGTGGGGTGCCATGTCAGCTGCTGGTGTTGGTCCACTGTGTTTCATCAAGGGCAGGGTCAATGCAGCTAGTTATCAGGAGATTTTGGAGCACTTCATGCTTCCATCGGCTGAAATGCTTTATGGAGATGAAGATTTCATTTTTCAGCACGACCTGGCACCTGCTCACAGTGCCAAAACCACTGGTAAATGGTTTACTGACCATGGTATTACTGTGCTCATTTGGCCTGCCAACTCTCCTGACCTGAGCCCCATAGAGAATCTGTGGGATATTGTGAAGAGAAAGTTGAGAGACGCAAGACCCAACACTCTGGATGAGCTTAAGGCCGCTATTGAAGCATCCTGGGCCTCCATAACATCTCAGCAGTGTCACAGGCTGATTGCCTCCATGCCACGCCGCATTGAAGCAGTCATTTCTGCCAAAGGATTCCCGACCAAGTATTGAGTGCATAACTGAACATTATTATTTGATGGTTTTTTTGTTTGTTATTAAAAAACACTTTTATTTGATTGGATGGGTGAAATATGCTAATTTATTGAGACAGGTTTTTTGGGTTATCAGGAGTTGTATGCCAAAATCATCAGTATTAAAACAATAAAAGACCTGACAAATTTCAGTTGGTGGATAATGAATCTATAATATATGAAAGTTTAATTGTAATCATTACATTATGGTAAATAATGAAATTTAACACTATATGCTAATTTTTTGAGAAGGACCTGTACATCGTTGTACCAGGCAGGGATGTGTTATGAAAGGTAATTCAGTACCACAATGGACATAGAGGTCAGCCACATACAGTGACCTGGCAATAACCCAAAAAACAAGAACGAGCTCTGAGACGTGGGAACTCTGTTGACCGCAATCCCTAATCCTCTCCAACCATACTAAAGGCAGCGGTGGATTGCGCCTAACGCTCCCTATGCAACTCGGCACGGCCTGAGAAACTAGCTAGCCTGAAGATAGAAAATAAGCCTACCTTGCCTCAGAGAAATACCCCAAAGGAAAAGGCAGCCCCCACATATAATGACTGTGAGTTAAGATGAAAAGACAAACGTAGAGATGAAATAGATTTAGCAAAGTGAGGCCCAACTTTCTGAACAGAGCGAGGATAGGAAAGGTAACTTTGCGGTCAACACAAAACCCTTCAAAAACCACGCAAAGGGGGCAAAAAGACCCTCCGTACCGAACTAACGGCACGGAGGTACACCCTCTGCGTCCCAGAGCTTCCAGCAAGCAGAAAAAAAACAAATTGACAAGCTGGACAGAAAAAAACAGCAAACAAATAGCAAAGAGAAACTTAGCTATGCAGAGCAGCAGGCCACAGGAACGATCCAGGAGGAAAACAGGTCCAATACTAGAACATTGACTGGAGGCCAGGATCAAAGCACTAGGTGGAGTTAAATAGAGCAGCACCTAACGACTTCACCACATCACCTGAGGAAGGAAACTCAGAAGCCGCAGTACCACTTTCCTCCACCAACAGAAGCTCACAGAGAGAACCAGCCGAAGTACCACTTGTGACCACAGGAGTGAGCTCTGCCACAGAATTCACAAAAGTACCCCCCCCTTGAGGAGGGGTCACCGAACCCTCACCAGAGCTCCCAGGACGACCAGGATGAGCCATATGAAAGGCACGAACAAGATCGGGAGCATGGACATCAGGGGCAAAGACCCAGGAATTATCTTCCTGAGCATAACCCTTCCACTTAACCAGATACTGGAGTTTCCGCCTTGAAACACGAGAATCCAAAATCTTCTCCACAATATACTCCAACTCCCCCTCCACCAAAACCGGGGCAGGAGGATCAACAGATGGAACCATAGGTGCCACGTATCTCCGCAACAATGACCTATGGAATACGTTATGTATGGAAAAAGAATCTGGAAGGGTCAGACGAAAAGACACAGGATTAAGAACCTCAGAAATCCTATACGGACCAATAAAACGAGGTTTAAACTTAGGAGAGGAAACCTTCATAGGAATATGACGAGAAGATAACCAAACCAAGTCCCCAACCCAAAGTCGGGGACCCACACAGCGTCTGCGATTAGCGAAACGTTGAGCCTTCTCCTGGGACAAAGTCAAATTGTCCACTACATGAGTCCAAATCTGCTGCAACCTGTCCACCACAGTATCCACACCAGGACAGTCCGAAGACTCAACCTGCCCTGAAGAGAAACGAGGATGGAACCCAGAGTTGCAGAAAAACGGTGAAACCAAGGTAGCCGAGCTGGCCCGATTATTAAGGGCGAACTCAGCCAAAGGCAAAAAGGACACCCAGTCATCCTGATCAGCAGAAACAAAGCATCTCAGATATGTTTCCAAGTTCTGATTGGTTCGTTCGGTCTGGCCATTAGTTTGAGGATGGAAAGCCGAGGAAAAAGACAAATCAATGCCCATCCTACCACAAAAGGCTCGCCAAAACCTCGAAACAAACTGGGAACCTCTGTCAGAAACGATATTCTCTGGAATGCCATGTAAACGAACCACATGCTGGAAAAACAATGGCACCAAATCAGAGGAGGAAGGCAATTTAGACAAGGGTACCAAATGGACCATCTTAGAGAAGCGATCACAGACCACCCAAATGACTGACATCTTTTGAGAGACGGGAAGATCTGAAATAAAATCCATAGAGATATGTGTCCAAGGCCTCTTCGGGACCGGCAAGGGCAAAAGCAACCCACTGGCACGAGAACAGCAGGGCTTAGCCCGAGCACAAATCCCACAGGACTGCACAAAAGTACGCACATCCCGCGACAGAGATGGCCACCAAAAGGATCTAGCCACTAACTCTCTGGTACCAAAGATTCCAGGATGACCAGCCAACACCGAACAATGAACCTCAGAGATAACTTTATTCGTCCACCTATCAGGGACAAACAGTTTCTCCGCTGGGCAACGATCAGGTTTATTAGCCTGAAATTTTTGCAGCACCCGCCGCAAATCAGGGGAGATGGCAGACACAATTACTCCCTCTTTGAGGATACCCGCCGTCTCAGATACACCCAGAGAGTCGGGCACAAAATTCCTAGACAGAGCATCCGCCTTCACATTTTTAGAGCCCAGAAGGTATGAAATCACAAAGTCAAAACGGGCAAAAAACAACGACCAACGAGCTTGTCTAGGATTCAACCGCTTGGCGGACTCGAGATAAGTCAAGTTCTTATGATCAGTCAAGACCACCACGCGATGCTTAGCTCCTTCAAGCCAATGACGCCACTCCTCGAATGCCCACTTCATGGCCAGCAACTCTCGATTGCCCACATCATAATTTCGCTCAGCAGGCGAAAACTTCCTGGAAAAGAAGGCGCATGGTTTCATCACCGAGCAATCAGAACTTCTCTGCGACAAAACAGCCCCTGCTCCAATCTCAGAAGCATCAACCTCGACCTGGAACGGAAGCGAAACATCTGGTTGACACAACACAGGGGCAGAAGAAAAACGACGCTTCAACTCTTGAAAAGCTTCCACCGCAGCAGAAGACCAATTGACCACATCAGCACCTTTCTTGGTCAAATCGGTCAATGGTTTAGCAATACTAGAAAAATTGCAGATGAAGCGACGATAAAAATTAGCAAAGCCCAGGAACTTTTGCAGACTTTTCAGAGATGTCGACTGAGTCCAATTATGGATGGCTTGGACCTTAACAGGGTCCATCTCGATAGTAGAAGGGGAAAAGATGAACCCCAAAAATGAAACCTTCTGAACACCAAAGAGACACTTTGATCCCTTCACAAACAAAGAATTAGCACGCAGGACCTGAAACACCGTTCTGACCTGCTTCACATGAGACTCCCAATCATCCGAGAAGATCAAAATGTCATCTAAGTACACAATCAGGAATTTATCCAGGTACTCTCGGAAGATGTCATGCATAAAGGACTGAAACACTGATGGAGCATTGGCAAGTCCGAACGGCATTACTAGATACTCAAAATGGCCCTCGGGCGTATTAAATGCAGTTTTCCACTCATCGCCTCGCTTAATACGCACAAGATTATACGCACCACGAAGATCTATCTTGGTGAACCAACTAGCCCCCTTAATCCGAGCAAACAAATCAGATAACAATGGCAAGGGGTACTGAAATTTAACCGTGATCTTATTTAGAAGGCGGTAATCTATACAAGGCCTCAGTGAACCATCCTTCTTGGCTACAAAAAAGAACCCTGCTCCTAATGGCGACAATGACGGGCGAATATGCCCCTTCTCCAAAGACTCCTTCACATAGCTCCGCATAGCGGCGTGCTCAGGCACAGATAAATTAAACAGTCGACCTTTTGGGAATTTACTACCAGGAATCAAATCGATAGCACAATCACAATCCCTATGCGGAGGTAGGGTATCGAACTTGGGCTCATCAAATAAATCCCGGTAATCAGACAAGAACTCAGGAACCTCAGAAGGGGTGGATGACGAAATATTCAGAAATGGGGCATCACCATGTACCCCCTGACAACCCCAGCTGGACACAGACATGGATTTCCAATCTAATACTGGATTATGGACTTGTAGCCATGGCAACCCCAACACGACCACATCATGTAGATTATGCAACACCAGAAAGCGAATAACCTCCTGATGTGCAGGAGCCATGCACATGGTCAGCTGGGTCCAGTACTAAGGCTTATTCTTGGCCAAAGGCGTAGCATCAATTCCTCTCAATGGAATAGGACACTGCAAGGGCTCCAAGAAAAAAACACAACGCCTAGCATACTCCAAGTCCATCAAATTCAGAGCAGCGCCTGAGTCCACAAATGCCATGACAGAATATGATGACAAAGAGCAGATCAAGGTAACAGACAGAAGAAATTTTGACTGTACCGTACCAATGGTGGCAGACCTAGCGAACCGCTTAGTGCGCTTAGGACAATCAGAGATAGCATGAGTGGAATCACCACAGTAGAAACACAGCCCATTCAGACGTCTGTGTTCTTGCCGTTCAACTCTGGTCAAAGTCCTATCGCACTGCATAGGCTCAGGTTTAAGCTCAGGTATTACCGCCAAATGGTGCACAGATTTACGCTCGCGCAAGCGTCGACCGATCTGAATGGCCAAAGACATAGACTCATTCAGACCAGCAGGCATAGGAAATCCCACCATGACATCCTTAAGGGCTTCAGAGAGACCTTTTCTGAAAATAGCTGCGAGCGCACCTTCATTCCACTGAGTGAGTACGGACCACTTTCTAAATTTCTGACAATATACCTCTATTTCATCCTGACCCTGACACAGAGCCAGCAAATTCTTCTCTGCCTGATCCACAGAATTAGGCTCATCGTACAGCAATCCGAGCGCCAGGAAAAATGCATCGATATTACTTAATGCAGGATCTCCTGACGCAAGAGAAAATGCCCAGTCCTGAGGGTCGCCACGCAAAAAAGAAATAACGATCCTAACTTGTTGAACTGGGTCACCAGAGGAGCGAGGTTTCAAAGCCAGAAATAGTTTACAATTATTTTTGAAACTCAGAAATTTAGTTCTATCTCCAAAAAACAAATCAGGAATAGGAATTCTCGGTTCTAACATAGAATTCTGAACCACAAAGTCTTGAATACTTTGTACTCTTGCCATGAGCTGATCCACACATGAAGACAGACCTTTAATGTCCATTGCTACACCTGTGTCCTGAACCACCCAAATGTCTAGGGGAAAAAAAAGGCAAAACACAGTGCAGAGAAAAAAAAATGGTCTCAGAACTTCTTTTTTCCCTCTATTGAGAATCATTAGTACTTTGGGCCTCCAGTACTGTTATGAAAGGTAATTCAGTACCACAATGGACATAGAGGTCAGCCACATACAGTGACCTGGCAATAACCCAAAAAACAAGAACGAGCTCTGAGACGTGGGAACTCTGTTGACCGCAATCCCTAATCCTCTCCAACCACACTAAAGGCAGCCGTGGATTGCGCCTAACGCTCCCTATGCAACTCTGCACGGCCTGAGAAACTAGCTAGCCTGAAGATAGAAAATAAGCCTACCTTGCCTCAGAGAAATACCCCAAAGGAAAAGGCAGCCCCCACATATAATGACTGTGAGTTAAGATGAAAAGACAAACGTAGAGATGAAATAGATTTAGCAAAGTGAGGCCCAACTTTCTGAACAGAGCGAGGATAGGAAAGGTAACTTTGCGGTCAACACAAAACCCTACAAAAACCACGCAAAGGGGGCAAAAAGACCCTCCATACCGAACTAACGGCACGGAGGTACACCCTCTGCGTCCCAGAGCTTCCAGCAAGCAGAAAAAAAACAAATTGACAAGCTGGACAGAAAAAAACAGCAAACAAATAGCAAAGAGAAACTTAGCTATGCAGAGCAGCAGGCCACAGGAACGATCCAGGAGGAAAACAGGTCCAATACTAGAACATTGACTGGAGGCCAGGATCAAAGCACTAGGTGGAGTTAAATAGAGCAGCACCTAACGACTTCACCACATCACCTGAGGAAGGAAACTCAGAAGCCGCAGTACCACTTTCCTCCACCAACAGAAGCTCACAGAGAGAACCAGCCGAAGTACCACTTGTGACCACAGGAGGGAGCTCTGCCACAGAATTCACAACAGGGATGATGCCCGCTTTCTCCAGCCTTGTTCGCTCTAGCCATGGAGTCCCTAGCAGAAGCTATCAGAGCCAACCCCAACATTAATGGACCTATAATTAGAGAACATCAATACAAGGCTAGCCTTTTTGCGGATGATCGACTATTATCCATAGTCAATCCCACTATTACACTCCCAAACCTTTTCGTCGCTCTCCATGAGTTTGAACTGGTTTCTGGTCTCAAAATTAACGTCGACAAATCTGAAGCCCTGTTCATTAACACCCCCAGGGAAATACAAAACAACATAACAGCACAATTTAAGTTTACCAGAAATGAGCAGTACTTAACCTATCTCGGCATCAATCTAACCACCCATAAGTCGACTTTATTTAAATGGAACTATGCCACCTTAATTAAAAATCTCAAATCGGATCTTGCCAGATGGTCATCTATGTCCTTATCCTGGTTAGGTAGACTACACGCTATTAAGATGGTTTCCTTACCACAATTTCTGTTTGTTTTTCGATCTTTGCCCATTCCTCTCCCTGCCAAAACGTTACTAGATATCCATAACACGATCTCTAAATTTATATGGCAGGGGAAAAGACCTAGGATAAGACTTAAAACCATGTTTATTAGTAGAAGACGAGGAGGTATGTCTCTGCCCAACTTCACTTTATACCATAGAGCGGCCCAACTAGCCCAGCTAATAAGTGCTAATGCGGACAACCATAGCGCACCCAGATGGGTGAATCTCGAATCTCACTTCCTGACCCCATTCACTCTACCAGGCCTCATGTGGTCGTTGCAGAGACTTCCAAAAGGGATCCATATATCAGCACCATTCACAGCACACTCCCTGATGTTATGGAGGAAGGAAAGATTTAAACACTCCCTACAATCCAAAACTTCCCTAATGACGCATATTTTTCATAATCCAGCTTTTCCACCAGGGTTGGAGCCCCACCCTTTCCATTGGTGGGTATCTAGGGGTCTAATTACCCTTAAACATCTTACTTCGCCATTTAACATCCTACTCACTAAGCAAGAGTTCATCCAAAAGTACTCCCCACCAAACTCTGAAATATTGCGTATCATCCAAATTTTTCACTTTGCTGAACAAATCTTGGGACATGGTGTCACCCACCGCCCATCAGGTTATGAGCAAATATGTTTAAATGACCCACTGAGCAGGGGAGCTATCTCTTTGATTTACTCAAACCTGAACGCAATATCAGAGGATATATGATACAATGGGAAAGAGACTTTAATAAGATAATGTCCCCATCGGAGTGGCAAAAATGTTGCTGCACTCTCTCTAAGGGCAGTCTTCAAACCTCTTTAGTTGAGACATCCATCAAGCTCCTACATAGGACATATTTAGTTCCGAGCAAATTACATGCCATCTACCCAAGTTTATCAGATCGGTGTTTCAGGGGGTGTGGAGCTCTGGGCGATCTAAAGCATACGTGGTGGGATTGTCCAGTTGTATCCGCCCTTTGGTCAAAGATTAAATCTATTGTGGAGGAGCTATATGGTGGAACGATTCAGTTAGATGCAACGGTGTTCCTGCTGGGAGCTAGATACCCGGGCTTCTCCAACAAACTCCATAATCTAGTCAATCAGCTGTTCCTCGCCGCTAAGCTACACATTGCAACAAAATGGAAAACAACTACCCTATCTCTTTCCTCAGTAATTGACAAGATGAACACTATCATGTTATGTGAACGAATACAAGCTACAAGAGAGGACTCATGGGAGCCTTACTATCAAATATGGAGACTGTGGATTGAAAGGAACTCTAGCAGTAATCTTGACCAAGCCTTATCACTATCTCTATGAGGCCAATCTGGTGTTAAATAGCCTTCCTTTGACTCGCTCCTTTTACCCGACCATTGATAGTACTCTGATGCAGTAATGGATCTCTTGCCCCCCTCCTCCCCTCTTGTCTTTTTCAACCACCTGTCTTTGTCTGCGTGTTTAACTGTATTGTTTAAATTCCATCAAGGTTAATCTAGAATTTGATAATATTCATGTATATTCCCCTGCGTGGGATTTTGTTGTGAAACTTTCTTGGTTTTTCTTTGAAAAATAAAAACGTGTTGAAACTATAAAAATTACACTGTGATTGGTTGCTTTTTTTCTGTTGCTTATTTTTTATAAATTCAGTTAACTATTCATAGAAATATTGTGTCTGTGTTCCAATATTTTATTTGTAGATCTAGTTTAATGTATAGTGAAATAATAACTAAGCGCAGGATTACATCATATAGAGATGAACAGATTGATCAAAGTCAGACTATTAATAGTCCCCGTCTTTGGATTGACCTTGACAGAGACAGTTTCTCACACATAAACCAGTACTTGACCCTAATGAACTAATGTCACCCTAACAACTGTTCATTAGCGAGGAAATAACATAATATTCTCACTGTCAAGTTGAAATGAAGAAAAATGCATTTAACATATATTTCTTTCAATTTACAACATTTTTTAAAATGATTCTCAAGTTCAACTACTAATCTCCCAACCTATTAACCTAATCTTCATGGAAATAACTAGGGCTCTGTTCACATCATATTTAGCCTATGTTAGAAGTATATATGAGAAAGATCTGCCAATTTATACCTTTTGTGGACATCTGCAACATATTTAATTGTATGGACATACAGTAGGATATGTTGTTTACAGGCACATAATGCAGCATTTGTTTATTGTAGACATTGTACGAAATGGCAGTCAATATTGCTAGCATTTAAAATACATATAAATACAATACACACACACACACACACACATATATATATATATATATATATATATACTGTATATACATAAATTTATATATATTATAGAGGTTTGTACTCACTCAGCCGCTGTTGAGATAGGCAGAGGAAGCGATATTGCAGAAATGTTCAGGTAAGTTTATATAAACTTCATAAACCGCTCCGATGGCAAAACAAGGTAACAGCCTTTTCTGGCACAAAGCGAAAAAATTAATTAAAAAGTTCATGCTGCATATAGTGGGTCCGCCCGTTCAGGATTGTGTCTGGTTCTTTAGGCCTTAACTCAAACCACCACACAGGAGATTTACACATCACCAGCTCCAGACACTGAATGAGACACTTGGTCTCCATTTTATCTGCCAAACCACGCCCCTGGATTTGGGATATGTGAGCGGTCATTCCCACCCATCTCTTATGATTGCTCGTAAAACCCGGCCCTGGAATGGCCTAATAACTCTCACAGCACTATATGTGCTGGAGCGTGCTTCCGAGCTCACATCACCACAGCTAATACCCACGATGACACATATCTCCCCTCAAGGACTCGTGCGGCGGCCATCTTACAATATATATATATATATATATATATATATATATATATATATATATATATATATATAGTGTTCTAAATAGTCAGAACCCTTGAAATTGTTCCAGCAAATGAAGTATCTACCCAGAAAATTATTGCAATTACACGTTTTGCTATACGCATATTTATTTCCTTTGTCTGTAGTGGAACAAAATAAAAATAGAGGAAAAAGGCAAATTGGACATCATCTCAAATAAACCCCCAAAAATTCAAAATTGCTGGCACCCTCAACTTAATATTTGGTTGCACACCCTTTGGAATCAATAACTGCAATCAATGGCTTCCTATGACCATCAACAAGTTTCTTTCACCTCTCAACTGCAATTTTGGAGCACCCTTCTTTTGCAAACTGCTCCCGATCTCTCATATTTGAAGGGCACCTTCTCCAAACAATTTTAAGATTTCTCCACAGGTGATCAATGGGATTTAGATCATTGCTGGCCACTTCAGAACTCCCCAGCGTTTTGTTTCCATTCGTTTCTGGGGGCTTTTAGAAGTATGCTAGGGGTCATTGTTCTGCTGGAAGACTCATGACCTAGGATGCAAACTCAGCTTTCTGACATTAGGCACTACATTGCGACCCAAAATCTGTCATGGTGCCTTGCATACAGTCAAGACACCCAGTGACAGAGGCACAAAAACAATCCTAAAACATCTTTGAACCTCAACCATATTTGACTGTAAGTACTGTGTTCTTTTCTTTGCAGGCCTCATTCCGGTTTCGGCAAACAGTAGAATGATGTGCTTTGCCAAAAAGCTCTATCTTGTTCTCTTCTGTCCACATGATACTTTTCCAGAAGGATTTTGGCTTGCTTACGTACATTATGGCAAACTGCAGTCTAGATTTTTTTATGTCTTAGCAGTGAGGTTTTCCTGGGTACCCTGCCATAGTGTTTCATTTCACTGAAATGTTGACGGATAATTCTCGCTGACACTGATGTACCCTGATCCTGAAGCACGGCTTGAATTTCTTTGGAACTTGATTGGGGCTGTTTATCCACCATCCAGGCTATCCTGCATTGCAACATTTCATTAATTTTTCTTTGTGTCTACATCCAGGAAGATTAGCTACAGTGTCATGTGTTGTAAACGTTTTGATTATGTTGTGTACCGTGGAAAAAAGAACAGATGTCTGGAAATGGACATGTGACCTTGAGATTGTTGATATTTTTCAACAATTTTGGATCTCAAGTCCTCAGAGAGTTCTCTTCTTCTCTTTCTGTTCTCCATGCTTAGTGTGACATACAGACACACAATGCAAAAAGATTCAGTCAACTTCATCCCTTTCTATCTGGTTTCAGGTTTGATTTTCATATTGCCCACACCTGTATCTTGCCACAGGTGAGTCTGAACGAGCATCACGTGCTTGAAACAAAAGTGTTTGCCAATAATTTTGGAAAGGCGTAAACAATTTTGTCTGGCCTATTTTGGGGGTTTTGTGTGAAATGATGTAAAATTTACCTTTTTTACTCTTTTTTTCTGCTGTTCCAATACACATAAAGGAAATAAATGTGTACAACAAAACGTGCAATTGCAGTAATTTTCTTTGGATAAATACTTCATTTTCTGGAACAATTTCAAGGGTACCAATACTTCTGGCCATGACTGGCCACAACTAACTAATATATATATTAGTTAGCACTAAGAATAAAAAATAAACAAATAAACCACAAATATAATGAAAACAAAATACTAACAATATTTCCAACGACTACTCAAATACCATATACTACAACATACAGTGTAGAAATATTAAAGTAAAGCAATTAATTATTTTTAATTATTCTAATTTTTAATTATTAATTGTCATTTTGGGGGCTTTGAAATGTAAAGCAGTAAAATGTTAATGTGTCATTTAATATTTCTTGTAGACATAAAACATTTAAAAAAAAATCCCAAAATCTCATTTCTAAAAAATTGTATGAATAAAACTTCACATTTTATTACCCAGTTATACAACAGGTCATAAAACATTAACCCCTTTCTGACATTAGATGAAATAATCCTTCCATGTGACCTGGGTCTATTTGACCACAGACAGATTATTATGTCCGCAAAGACCAGACCTATAAAACTGTTCCACTAGTTAACCCCTTTAGTAAACACCATAAAAAATAAATAAAAAACAAGGCAAAAAAACAATGCTTTATCATTATACGCCGAACAAAAAGTGGAATAAAACGCGAGCAAAAGACAACTATAAATAAACATCATACCACTGAAAACGTAATCTTGTCCCGCAAAAAACAAGCCACCATACAGCTCCATCAGTAGAAAAATAAAAAAGTTATAGCTCTCAGAATAAAGTGATGCAAAAATAATTATTTTTTCTATAAAATAGTTTTTATTGTGTAAAAGCGCCAAACATAAAAAAAACTACATAATGAGGTATCGCTGTAATTGTACTGACCAAAAGAATAAAACTGCTTCATCAATTTTACCACACACGGTACGGAATAACCCCCCCCCCCAAAAAAAAATTAATAAATAAATACATAAAGAAATTCCTGAATTGCTGGTTTTTATTCATTATGCCTCCCAAAAATCAAAATAGAAAGAAATAAAAAAAATGTCATCTGCCCGAAAATGGTACAATAAAAATGTCAAGAAAAAAGAAAAAAAGAGAACCACTTCATATGATTGCACACCACACAATAAAGATAAATAACAAGGTTAACTTTTATTGACACATCAGATAAAAACAATTAAAACGGTATTATACCGACATCCCCACGTACACCCGCCACAGCAATACAATACAAGCAGGTAAAGGCGCCAATAATCACACTGCTAAATAGCAATAAATGACACAGCAACCTCATCAGTGTCCCGTGAGGCACAACATATGTATAACTAAGCCCTGATGACATAAAGGGTATAATTAGCACCTCTACCAAATAGGCACAAATACTGCCAACTGAGAGACAGGGAGAGAACCCATATAGGTCAATGTGACATATAAGAACAAAGAGGCGCCTAGACAACTGGGTCCAGATAATGTGGTGGTAGAAACATAGGACAATATGAGAGTAATAAATGTGCATCCGCAGCAATGCCCATGTGCCAAAATATAGCTACCACCTATAAGGAGAGTGTATCCAGGTCCCAGGTCCGGCCAGACAGAATACAGAGAGGCGCTGTAAAGAAACCCACATAAGGGTAAAAGGCGCTAAGGCAGGGCGAGCGTGGGGAGGAAGCCCAACGCGTATCGCCGTTGCAGGAACGGCTTCGCCTGACGGATGTGCGGATGCACATTTATTACTCTCATTTTGTCCTATGTTTCTACCACCACATTATCTGGACCCAGTTGTCTAGGCGCCTCTTTGTTCTTATATGCCACATTGACCTATATGGGTTCTCTCCCTGTCTCTCAGTTGGCAGTATTTGTGCCTATTTGGTAGAGGTGCTAATTATACCCTTTATGTCATCAGGGCTTAGTTACACATATGTTGTGCCTCACGGGACACTGATGAGGTTGCTGTGTCATTTATTGCTATTTAGCAGTGTGATTATTGGCGCCTTTACCTGCTTGTATTGTATTGCTGTGGCAGGTGTACGTGGGGATGTCGGTATAATACCGTTTTAATTGTTTTTATCTGATGTGTCAATAAAAGTTTACCTTGTTATTTATCTTTATTGTGTGGTGTGCAATCATATGAAGTGGTTCTCTTTTTTTCTTTTTTCTTTTCATGGTCTTTTACCGCTTCTGTATGCACCCCGTATATATCTACCTATATTGGTAGTGCGCTGGTAGTCTATTCACAATAAAAATGTCAGCTCATCCCACAAAAAAACAAAACCTCACATGACTCTGTTGGCCGAAATGTGTAAAAATTATAGCTCTCAAAGTGTGGTGATGCAAAAACTATTTTTTGCAATAAAAAGCGTCTTTTAGTGTATGACAGCAGCTAAACATAAAAACCAGATATAAATCTGATATTGCTGTAATCGCAGCGACCCAAAGAATAAAGTCACCTAATCACTCATACCGCAGGAGGAACAGTGTAATAAATAAATAAAAACTATTTTTCACCTACTGTTTTATGTAAAAGTGCTGTTGGCCACAGTTTTGTGCACTTCTGACAAGGACAGTACTAAACAGAGGCTATAGGCAGAGCCCAGAGTAACTCTGCTGCCTCATTATAGTGAATAGATCTCTCGGGGGTTTCATCTGAATCAGTCACTCAGAGGATTAGATGGAAACCCCAAAGTAAGTGCTCAGCGTAGAGCGCCTGATAAATGTGATCCCAAACGTTATGTAAAATGTTCCCAATAAAAGCTTCTACTCAATCCACAAAAAAGCAAGTCCCCAATCAGGTCTGTCATCTGTTATCTGTTAACGGAAATATAGGGGGCTTCGACATTAATGGTGGTAGAAAGGCTCTGAAAAAGCAAAATGACTAGTCACCTGCCAAAAGAAATTCAGCAAAATCTGTATTCCCAAATCCAAATGCCTCCCTCCCTTCTGAGCCCCGCAGTGTTCCTAAAGCACATATAGTGTCCACATTTGGAACATGCCGCGTTTGGCATTTCTGAAGCGATGAGAGCCTACCTTAATGGGTGCATGCCTCCAGAAGCACGGACTCGGCATAACGTACTGGTGACTATCACGTACTGGTCACTACAGCATACTGGTCACTGGTATCAACATGCTCAGGAAAAATTACACAACAAATTTTGGGGTCCATTTTTTCTTGTTACGCTTGTAAAAAATAAAAAAAATTGGATCTGAAGTAAATTTTTTGTGAAAAGTTGGCATTTTTTTTCAAAAAAATTAATGTGAAGCACCTGAAGTGTTAATAAACTTCTTGAATTTGGTTTTGAGCACCTTGAGGTGTGCAGTTTTTAGAAGGGTGTCACTTTTCGGTATCTTCTTTCATATAGACCCCTCCTAGTGACTTAGGGAGTTCAAATGTGATGTGGTCCCTAAAAAAAATGTTTTTTGTAAATTTTGTTGGAAAAATGAGAAATCGCTGGTCATCTTTTAACCCTTATAACTTTCTAGCAAAATAAAAATTTTGGTTCCAAAAATTGTGCTGATGTAAAGTAGACATGTCGTAAATGTTACTTATTAAGTATTTTGTATAACATCTCTGTGTGATTTAAGGGCATGAAAATGTAAAGTTTTAAAATTGTAAAATTTTCAAAATTTTTGCCAAATTTCCATTTTTTACAAATTAACGCAAGTCATATCAAAGAAATTTTACCACTATCATGAAGTACAATATGTCATGAAAAAGCAGTCTCAGAATCTGTGGGATACGTTGAAGCGTTCCAGAGTTATTACCTCATAAAGTGACAGTGGTCAGAATTGCAAACATTGACCCAGTTATTATCGTGCAGTTGGTAAAGGGGTTAAATTACTTGGGCCCTTCCCTTGAGATCTCCATAAATTGAGGCTATTTTTAGACCTATTAGATGAGTTGAAATTATTAAAGGGACACTGTCACCTGAATTTGGAGGGAACAATCTTCAGCCATGGAGGCGGGGTTTTGGGGTTTTTGATTCACCCTTTCCTTACCCGCTGGCTGCATGCTGGCTGCAATATTGGATTGAAGTTCATTCTCTGTCCTCCATAGTACACACCTGCGCAAGGCAAGATTGCCTTGTGCAGGCATGTACTACGGAGGACAGAGAATGAACTTAAATCCAATATTGCAGCCAGCATGCAGCCAGCGGGTAAGGATAGGGTGAATCAAAAATCCAAAAACCCCGCCTCCATGGCTGAAGATTGTTCCCTCCAAATTCAGGTGACAGTGTCCCTTTAACTAATGGGGTGTTTTTGTAGCTGTTTTGCACCTTTACTCATTGACTTCTGCAATGTCCATTCATTTTAATAGGGAGAGACTTTGAATGCCTGGTATCTTTTTTTTCAGAAATGGGATCTTAGTTCAGACTATCCTAGGAATTGTAAGAATCCAAGCAGTCGCAATCTCCCGTTGAAACCCAAGTTTTGTGACTTATTCTACTGACTCTTCGTAGAACATAACGGTGTAACATTTTGGCCGGAGTCACAAATAACGAGATACGGCCGAGTCTTGCAGGTAAAAACCAAGCTCTGGCACCGGCACTCCATAGCGGAGCGTGCGGCCGCATAGCAATACATGGAGCTGCATTCTCCGCTCCGGAGTGCCGGTACCAGAGCTTGGTTTTAACCTGCGAGACTCGGCCGTATCTCGCTGTAGTGTGACTCCGGCCTTATTCAAAAAATACATGTCATATAACAAAGCAAGTCTAGTTCTGATACAGTATATGGTAAAATATAAGGCTTTAAAAATATATATTTTTTACACATGTATTTAAGATGCAGCAAACAACATTAAAAATGGACAGAGTTTCATCAGTGATTTTCATTAGTATTTCATCAGTGATTTTCAAGAGTGACAAAAAGAAAAATTGGGAAAAGCCTCACCGTGTGGTAAATGTAGCACTGCTCTTTGTTAACACATCATGGATCCAATACTGTTGACCACCGGAGAAAATTGACAAATAAAAAAAGGATCCACATGGCCGTAACAATATCAATATGTAGCTTTATATCGCATGGTTAAAAAGGGGTGTAAAGACAATTAAAAAAACATGCCTATTCTAGAGAGGAGAGAGCGTGGGCGTGTTTTTTTAATTGTCTGGGAATAAACTGTAGGAGAGATGAGCGCAATAGGGTCTTATCCGATGGACACAAATTTCATTCAATTCAAATAGCACTAACCTGAGAGATCTATTGGTAAGGCATATAGATCTCAATGAGGATTCCAGCTGCACCAGATCCACGGGTCAGCAAGAGACTGTATCAATATGACAAGATAGAGGATATTATGGCTTTAGTCTGATTTAATTGTCTGGACACCCCTTTTTTAACCATGCGAAATAGAGCTACAAATTTTTATTCATACGGCCATGTGGATCTTTTTCTTCCTTTTTTTGTTGATTTTCAAGTGTCATCAACAGAGTTTGGTCAGAGTTTTATAAAAAGTTTTCACTGGTATGAAAAAAAAAGTTTGTCCATCTTCTACTATTTATCAGTCCCTGAAAAAGTACAAAACATGGATGACATCTGATTTCTGTCCGATTTTTTCGTGCACCCATAGATTTTCATTGCCAAGTTTGACCGGACACTAGCATCAATATCGGAAACGTCTCTGCGATTTTGCAACAACCACTGACATGTAAACAGCCCCATAGACTGTCAAAGCTATGAGTACTGTCCGTGAAAAACACAGATAGCACCCATATGTGAAAACTGACTTGTGAATGAGCCTTTAGATTTACTATTTACTCCTCAGTGCATATACTTTATGATTATGTATATGATCTTTCTCTCCATATCTACATTTTGTTAGTTAATCCTTCAGTGTAGAGAACATCTACAACACATCAGAACAAAGTTTGGGCTCTCTTCTATGGCAGCTCCAGTCTGTACATCGTGCAGTAGCATATCTGGCTTTCCAGTTTCAGCATTGTAGGTCTCTGTCCTTGCTATTTTTCTGAGGAGGCTTGACTGAGCTCTTCACTTTCATTCAGCAGGTGATTTGTAATAAGTGGCATGCCTTCTACTCAACTCTCAGGAATCCTGCTAATTCAATTCTGATGCTTTGGCACTTTATATATTGTCACATGTGTCAGCCTCAAGTGATGTTAATTTATCTTTTGACATTTTAATGCGTGTTACTTTGGGTAAAGGTCACTTCAAAGACAAGCTCTATCACAGAGCAGTGCTTTTTTCCTTCCTGGAAGCCTAGTTTTACATGGGCCCTGAAAAACTAGTAAGAAAGTAATCTGTGTCCAGCCTCATCAAGGCTCTTTATGGTTGACAAAGCTACAATAATGGTTGACAAAACACAGGTTTTGCAGCATTTTTGCTGTTTTAGCTGCTTTTTTTTGTTGTGCAGAATACTTGTATGAATTGTCTACAGTACACGTTTAATAAAGTTGGTTTATTTCAGGTAGAAAAAATACTGCAAAGCCTGTTTTTGCACTTTCACTTTGCTTTCTATGGGTTCCAAAATGCAGTGTGTTAACATAGCCTTAAAGGGAACCTGTCACCCCATCAGGGCATTTTTAAGTAAAGGAGCCACCTTCAGCAGCACTAAGGCTGCATTCTGTGAAGGTGGCTCTTATGTTTAGCATCCCTAGGAATGCTGAATTAATCACTTTTATAAATTTGACGTCATACCTCTATTGAGTCAGGGAGGTATGATTTCTCCCTGACTCAAGCACCTCGCAGCCGTCCATCATCCCACCGGGCGCCGCCTCCTCTGTCTTGTGCCGTCACCGGAACCTGCGCTCTGCAATTATTTCTCGAGCATGCACCGTGTATGCTGCAGATCCCGCCCGCAGTGTGTTATGATGTATTCACACTGCAGGGCTGGGAATCTGGTGCCTGCGCAGTGGAGCGGGTCACAGTGCTCCATTGAAGATAGTGCTGAAGTCTTGAGAGATTTGTGAAGCCTCACGAAACATTGGCACTATCTTCAAAGGAGCACGGTGACCTGCTCCACTGCGCAGGCGCCAGATTCCCAGCCCCGCAGTGTGAATACATCATAACACACTGCGGGGCGGGATCTGGGGCCTCGGCTACACGAATCGCCGAAGACGTCATGATAGAGAAGAGGCACGCCCAGTGGGATAATGGACGGCTGGGAGGTGGCTGAGTCAGGGGGAGAAATCATACCTCCCTGACTCAATAGAGGTTTGTGCCAAATTTATAACAGTGATTAATTCAGCATTCCTAGGGATGCTAAACATAAGAGCCACTGTAACGAAAGGAAACAGAGGCACAGATGGAGAAGTTCACATTCGTTTTTATTGTAATTGAACGTGGAACCTCTGGACCACGGTCCAGGGGGCTCTGAAGGGGGTGTGACTACGTGAGCCCCAGACACCAGTAGTAAGACCCCTCGAACAGTGTCGGAATGGGATACCTGGGGGACACGGGTGCTACCTCCAGTTAGACCCCAGACTCGTGGTAGCTGACCCAGCGGGACAGATGGACAAACAGGGTTAGCAGGTGGTGTAGAGCTAACCGGTGGGTACTGGGGGTACGGGTAGAAGCTGGTTCCAGCGGTACTGACGTTGTCCTGAGGTTCAGGTGACTGAATGGCGGAATGACATGGAACTGGAGTAAGTAAGTTGGAGATCGTTCAGAAAAGCCAGGTAACGGGTAGCAGATAGTCTGTGGAGACAAACAGTGTAAGCGAAGCACTGACAGAGACTTCAGAACGGAAGCACATGCTAGCAGGAACCGGAAGGTAGCAACTGACGATACTTGTTGCTCCGGCACCCTTCCTATGGTGGAGGGACTAGAAATAGCAATCATTCACATGCCATTGGTCAGAAGCACTTTTTGAAACAATGTGCGCTGTCTCTTTAAGAGACCAGGAACGAGCGCACGTGCGACCTAAGCACACAGAGCAAGGACCTGCTGGCTGCATGCCAGGAAGCAGAGGAGGGAGGAGAAGCAGAGGTCTTGTCCGGACAGCATGGAGCCGGCACAGAGCAGGAGTCCCGAAGGGGAACTCGCAAAGGTACAGGAACCGGACCGGGTGTAACAGTATCTAACTCTTTACGCCCCCTCTTTTTCAAGCCTGCATAGAATCTTTTCAGAAGGAGAGGAGCCTGAATATTCTCTTTAGGCTCCCATGACCTCTGCTCAGGACCAAAACCTTTCCAATCCACCAAATACAAAATCTTACCCCTTACTCTTTTAGTGGCCAAGATGTTCTTTACCTCAAAAACATCCTCCTCACTGACGGGCTCAGGAATGGAACCTGGGTCTTTAAAAAAGGAGCTCAAAACTACTGATTTGAGGAGGGAAACATGGAAAGAGTTATGCACACACAAAGAAGCAGGCAATTTCAATTTGTAGGAGACTGTGTTGATCTGGGTCAAGACTTCGAATGGACCAATGAAGCGGGGACCTAGTTTGTATGAGGGCACCTTCAGATGGATATACCTGGAGGAGAGCCGCACCTTATCTCCAGCTCGAAAGATGGGTGCATCCAGACGTCTTTTGTCCATATACCGCTTCATACATTGTGAGGCTTTCTCCAAGGCGACCTTGGTGTCACTCCATATTTTCGAGAATTAACCAGTAAAGATATCAGCTGCAGGGACGCCTGAAGACCCAGAGATGGGAAGAGGGATCCCGGGTTGGAGTCCAAACACAATCTGAAATGGAGATTTTCCAGAAGATTCACTTCCTTGATTATTGTATGAGAATTCTGCCCAAGGCAGCAATTTGATCCAGTCATCATGATGCTCACTGACGAAGTGACACAGGAATCCAGTCAGAATTTGGTTAGTCCTCTCTACTTGCCCATTGGATTGAGGGTGGTATGCAGAAGAGAAGTCCAGTTCCACTTGCACAGATTTACAAACCGCTCTCCCGAACTTGGAGGTGAACTGGACGCCCCTGTCGGACACAAGGTGGAGAGGAAACCCATGAAGACAGAAGATGTGATGTATGAAGTGGACAGCGAGCTGAGAAGCAGATGGAAGACCGGGTAACGAAACGAAGTGGGCCATCTTAAAGAAATGATTCACCACTACCCAGATGACGGTACAGCCAAAAGAGACGGGAAGATCAGTGATGAAGTCCATCACGATGTGCTGCCAGGGAACTGAAGGAATAGAGAGAGGTAATAGCTGCCCAGAGAGCAGATGCTTAACAGTCTTGATGCGGGCATACAAAGGACAGGCAGCAACATATTCCTGGACATCTTTGCCCATGGTCGGCCACCAGCAGTAACGGGAGATTAGTTGCAGAGTCTTTTTCTGACCAACATGGCCAGCCAACTTGGAAGAATGACCCCACCAGAGGACATGACTCTGATCCGAAGTAGATACAAGAGTTTTACCAGGAAGAAGTAGCAAGATTCACTGCGGCTACAGACAAAAACCTGGACGGTTCAATGATGTGTTGCGATTCTTCCTCCAAATCCAGGGGCAGGAACGCTCTAGAGAGTGCATCAGCTTTAACATTCCTATCAGCTGGACGGAAATGAAGAACAAAATTAAATCGGGCAAAAAACAAGGCCCAGTGGGCCCGACGAGGATTCAGTCTTTGTGCGGATTGGAGATAAGCGAGGTTCTTATGATCAATGAAGATGACAACCTGATGGGCCGCTACCTCAAGATGTCACCATTCTTACAGGACTAACTTGATTGACAATAATTCTTGATCTCCCAAGGAATAGTTCCTGTTAGGAGTCGAGTTCCCGTCTCTGCACAGGGGGAATCTCGAGCCGTGTCTGCTGCGGTCTCCCATTCTGCATCCGCCGCAGTGGAGCCTCCTCAGCGGAGTCCCAGCATCTCATTGAATCTGATATTGTGCAAAGGGTTACTGCTGCCTCTCCAGGCTCTGCTATTGTACCCTGCACTGGTCTGCGACGAGCAGGCTTTTCTGGGACTAAGTCCTGCTTTGCACACACTGAGCATGCCCAGGGTAAGATCTCTCAGTGGAAGTCTAAGGTCACATGCTCAGGTACTGCAGCAACTTCCATTGGTCCTCCAGGAAGGCCCTGTACCTGATCAAGTTTTGTGGCAGCCTTCCATTGGTCCTTCTAGGAAGGTCCTGAAGTTGCTGCAGCTATAAAAGGTTTTCATGACTGCATGGCCTTGCGCTAGTATCAAATATGTACAAGCTCAGCGCCAGTGTGGTCGTGT
Organism: Ranitomeya imitator; assembly: GCF_032444005.1. Classification (NCBI taxonomy): domain Eukaryota; kingdom Metazoa; phylum Chordata; class Amphibia; order Anura; family Dendrobatidae; genus Ranitomeya; species Ranitomeya imitator. Next base: position 191,224,241 of record NC_091283.1, read on the forward strand.
GTGTGGTCAGGGACCCGGCTGAAATAAGCCCCTAGAATGCTGGCACCTCCGGCAAGTTTTTGTGTTTATACAGTCAGGGACCTGGCTGAAATAAGCCCCTAGAATGCTGGCACCTCCAGCAAGGAGTTTCTCATGAGTGAATTCAGGGCTGGCTAATAGCCATTAGAATTCTGGCTCCACCAGAGAGGAGCAGCGTGTTTGGTTGGGACTGCATGACCACTGTCAGCTCTACTCAGTAGCTGTGTTCCCTGTGAGCTAAACAGGGCACAGCGCCCTCTTTACTACAGGCTCTGTGAAGTAACAGAGTTCGTTTATACTAATCTACTTCACCGCCTTACTTAGCAGCAGGTTCTTTCCTGCACGGTGGATCCAGGGTTGCGAACACACCTATCTCATCTATTAAATATATTCAGTGCATTCCACGAACCCTAACAGTTCCTTTCTGAGGTAGAAAAGACCTTCGAGAAGAAACCACAGGTGACCATCCAACCGGAGGATGGCTTCTGGGTGAAAACCGCGCCAGCACCTATGGAAGAAGCGTCTACCTCTAGCAAGAACTGTTTCTCAGAATCCGGTCACTGAAAAATGGGTGCAGATGAAGGCCTGTTTAAGAGAAGCAAAAGCCTAATCTGCCTCACGAGACCAAACCTTGGCATTTGCGCCTTTCCGGGTCAAGGCCGAGATGGGTGCCTGTTATGACCTGGTGGTCAGGACAATAATGGACCTGGTGGTTAAGAGCACACGGAATGACCTGATAGTTACTGATAATAAGGATGAGCTCTGGGACGTGGGAACTCTGCTGACCGCAATCCCTAATCCTATCAAACACACTAGAAATAGCCGTGGATTGTGCCTAACGCTCCCTATGCAACTCGGCACAGCCTAAGGAACTAGCTAGCCCTGAAGATAGAAAAATAAAGCCTACCTTGCCTCAGAGAAATTCCCCAAAGGAAAAGGCAGCCCCCCACATATAATGACTGTGAGTAAAGATGAAAATACAAACACAGAGATGAAATAGATTTAGCAAAGTGAGGCCCGACTTACTGAACAGACCGAGGATAGGAAAGGTTACTTTGTGGTCAGCACAAAAACCTACAAAAAGACCACGCAGAGGGCTCAAAAAGACCTTCCACACCGACTCACGGTGCGGAGGCGCTCCCTCTGCGTCCCAGAGCTTCCAGCAAGCAAGACAACAATAAAAATAGCAAGCTGGACAGAAAAATAGCAAACCAAAGAAATACAAGCTGGAACTTAGCTTCTGCTGGGAAGACAGGTCACAAGAACGATCCAGGAGTGAACTAGACCAATACTGGAACATTGACAGGTGGCGTGGAGCAAAGATCTAAGTGGAGTTAAATAGAGCGGCAGCTAACGAATTAACCTCGTCACCTGTGGAAGGAAACTCAGAAACACCCACCAGAGGAAGTCCATGGACAGAACCAGCCGAAGTACCATTCATGACCACAGGAGGGAGCCCGACAACAGAATTCACAACAGTACCCCCCCCTTGAGGAGGGGTCACCGAACCCTCACCAGAGCCCCCAGGCCGACCAGGATGAGCCAAATGAAAGGCACGAACCAGATCGGCAGCATGAACATCAGAGGCAAAAACCCAGGAATTATCTTCCTGACCATAGCCCTTCCACTTGACCAGGTACTGGAGTTTCCGTCTCGAAACACGAGAATCCAAAATCTTCTCCACCACATACTCCAACTCCCCCTCAACCAACATCGGGGCAGGAGGATCAACGGATGGAACCACAGGCGCCACGTATCTCCACAATAACGACCTATGGAACACATTATGGATGGCAAAAGAAGCAGGAAGGGCCAAACGAAATGACACAGGATTGATAACCTCAGAAATCTTATATGGACCAATGAAACGAGGCTTAAACTTAGGAGAGGAAACCTTCATAGGAACATAACGAGACGACAACCAAACCAAATCCCAACACGAAGTCGGGGACCCACACAGCGCCGGCGGTTAGCAAAGAGTTGAGCCTTCTCCTGGGACAATGTCAAATTGTCCACCACATGAGTCCAAATCTGCTGCAACCTATCCACCACAGTATCTACACCAGGACAGTCCGAAGACTCAACCTGCCCTGAAGAGAAACGAGGATGGAAACCAGAATTGCAGAAAAACGGCGAAACCAAAGTAGCCGAGCTGGCCCGATTATTAAGGGCGAACTCAGCCAACGGTAAAAAGGACACCCAATCATCCTGATCAACAGAAACAAAGCATCTCAGATATGTTTCCAAAGTTTGATTAGTTCGTTCGGTTTGGCCATTTGTCTGAGGATGGAAAGCCGAGGAAAAAGACAAATCAATGCCCATCCTAGCACAAAAGGATCGCCAAAACCTCGAAACAAACTGGGAACCTCTGTCAGAAACGATGTTCTCCGGGATACCATGTAAACGAACCACATGCTGGAAAAATAATGGCACCAAATCAGAGGAGGAAGGCAATTTAGACAAAGGTACCAAATGGACCATCTTAGAAAAGCGATCACAAACCACCCAAATGACCGACATCTTTTGAGAGACGGGGAGATCCGAAATAAAATCCATAGAAATATGCGTCCAGGGCCTCTTCGGGACCGGCAAGGGCAAAAGCAACCCACTGGCACGAGAACAGCAGGGCTTAGCCCGAGCACAAGTCCCACAGGACTGCACAAAAGAACGCACATCCCGTGACAAGGAAGGCCACCAAAAGGATCTAGCCACCAAATCTCTGGTACCAAAGATTCCAGGATGACAAGCCAACACCGAACAATGAACCTCAGAGATAACTCTACTAGTCCATCTATCAGGGACAAACAGTTTCTCCGTAGGACAACGGTCAGGTCTAACAGCCTTAAACTTCTACAGCACGCGCCGCAAATCAGGGGAGATGGCAGACAAAATTACCCCCTCTATAAGAATACCCGCCGGCTCCGGAACACCCGGAGAATCAGGCACAAAACTCCTTGACAGGGCATCAGCCTTCACATTCTTAGAGCCCGGAAGGTACGAAACCACAAAATCAAAACGGGAGAAAAATAACGACCATCGAGCCTGTCTCGGATTCAACCGTTTGGCAGACTCAAGATAAGTCAAATTCTTGTGATCTGTCAAGACCACCACGCGATGCTTGGCTCCTTCCAGCCAATGACGCCACTCCTCGAATGCCCACTTCATGGCCAACAACTCACGATTACCAACATCATAGTTACGCTCAGCAGGCAAAAACTTTCTAGAAAAGAAAGCACATGGCTTCATCACCGAGCCATCAGAACTTCTTTGCGACAAAACAGCCCCTGCTCCAATCTCAGAAGCATCAACCTCAACCTGAAACGGGAGCGAAACATCTGGCTGGCACAACACAGGAACAGAAGAAAAACGACGCTTCAACTCCTGAAAAGTCTCTACAGCTGCAGAAGACCAATTGACCACATCAGCACCCTTCTTGGTCAAATCAGTCAACGGTTTAGCAACAGTAGAAAAATTAGTGATGAAGCGCCGATAAAAATTAGCAAAGCCCAGGAACTTTTGCAGGCTCTTCACAGATGTCGGCTGAGTCCAATCGTAAATGGCCTGGACTTTAACAGGGTCCATCTCGATAGTAGAAGGGGAAAAAATGAACCCCAAAAATGAAACCTTCTGAACTCCAAAGAGACACTTTGACCCCTTCACAAACAAGGAATTCGCACGAAGGACCTGGAACACCATTCTGACCTGCTTCACATGAGACTCCCAATCATCTGAAAAGACCAAAATATCATCTAAATACACAATCAGGAATTTATCCAGGTAGTCTCGGAAGATGTCATGCATAAAAGACTGAAATACTGATGGAGCATTGGAAAGCCCGAATGGCATAACCAGGTACTCAAAATGGCCCTCGGGCGTATTAAATGCTGTTTTCCATTCATTGCCTTGTTTAATGCGCACAAGATTATACGCCCCTCGAAGATCTATCTTGGTGAACCAACTAGCCCCTTTAATACAAGCAAACAAATCAGACAGCAACGGCACAGGATACTGAAATTTGACTGTAATTTTATTAAGAAGGCGGTAATCAATACAAGGTCTCAAAGAACCATCCTTCTTGGCCACAAAAAAGAACCCTGCTCCTAACGGTGATGACGACGGGCGAATATGGCCTTTCTCCAAGGACTCCTTTATATAACTGCGCATAGCGGCGTGCTCTGGCACAGATAAATTGAACAATCGGCCCTTAGGAAACTTACTACCAGGAATCAAATTAATTGCACAATCGCAATCCCTATGAGGAGGTAGGGCACTGGCTTTGGGCTCATCAAATACATCCCGATAATCCGACAAAAACTCTGGAACTTCAGAAGGAGTGGAAGACGAAATAGACAAAAATGGAACATCACCATGTACCCCCTGGCAACCCCAGCTGGACACAGACATAGATTTCCAGTCCAATACTGGATTATGAACCTGTAGCCATGGCAACCCCAAAACGACCACATCATGCAGATTATGCAACACCAGAAAGCGGATATCCTCCTGATGTGCAGGAGCCACGCACATGGTCAATTGGGTCCAGTACTGAGGCTTATTCTTGGCCAAAGGCGTAGCATCAATTCCTCTCAATGGAATAGGATACTGCAAGGGCTCCAAGAAAAAACCACAGCGCCTAGCATACTCCAAGTCCATCAAATTCAGGGCAGCGCCTGAATCCACAAATGCCATAACAGAATAGGATGACAAAGAGCAAATCAGAGTAACAGACAATAGAAATTTAGACTGTACCGTACCAATGGTGGCAGACCTAGCGAACCGCTTAGTGCGCTTAGGACAATCGGAGATAGCATGAGTGGAATCACCACAGTAAAAACATAGCCCATTCCGACGTCTGTGCTCTTGCCGTTCAGCTCTGGTCAAAGTCCTATCACATTGCATAGGCTCAGGCCCATGATCAGATAGTACCGCCAAATGGTGCACAGCTTTACGCTCACGCAAGCGTCGATCGATCTGAATGGCCAAGGACATAGACTCATTCAGACCAGCAGGCGTGGGAAACCCCACCATGACATCCTTAAGGGCTTCAGAGAGACCCTTTCTGAAGATTGCTGCCAGGGCACATTCATTCCACTGAGTGAGCACAGACCACTTTCTAAACTTCTGACAATATATCTCCGCTTCATCCTGACCCTGACAGAGAGCCAGCAAGATTTTCTCTGCCCGATCCACTGAATTAGGTTCATCATAAAGCAATCCAAGCGCCAGGAAAAACGCATCAACATCACGCAATGCCGGATCTCCTGGCGCAAGGGAAAATGCCCAGTCTTGAGGGTCACCACGTAACAAAGAAATAATGATCTTTACTTGTTGAACAGGGTCACCTGAGGAGCGAGGTTTCAAGGCAAGAAACAATTTACAATTATTTTTGAAATTCAAGAACTTAGATCTATCACCAAAAAACAAATCAGGAATTGGAATCCTAGGCTCTGACATCGGATTCTGAACCACAAAATCTTGAATGTTTTGTACCCTTGTAGTGAGATTATCCATCCAAGAGGACAGACCTTGAATTTCCATGTTTACACCAGTGTCCTGAACCACCCAGAGGTAAAGGGGAAAAGAGAGACACAACACACTGCAAAGAAAAAAAAATGGTCTCGGAACTTCTCTTATCCCTCTATTGAGATGCATTAGTACTTTGGGCCACCTGTACTGTTATGACCTGGTGGTCAGGACAATAATGGACCTGGTGGTTAAGAGCACACGGAATGACCTGATAGTTACTGATAATAAGGACGAGCTCTGGGACGTGGGAACTCTGCTGACCGCAATCCCTAATCCTATCAAACACACTAGAAATAGCCGTGGATTGCGCCTAACGCTCCCTATGCAACTCGGCACAGCCTAAGGAACTAGCTAGCCCTGAAGATAGAAAAATAAAGCCTACCTTGCCTCAGAGAAATTCCCCAAAGGAAAAGGCAGCCCCCCACATATAATGACTGTGAGTAAAGATGAAAATACAAACACAGAGATGAAATAGATTTAGCAAAGTGAGGCCCGACTTACTGAACAGACCGAGGATAGGAAAGGTTACTTTGTGGTCAGCACAAAAACCTACAAAAAGACCACGCAGAGGGCGCAAAAAGACCCTCCGCACCGACTCACGGTGCGGAGGCGCTCCCTCTGCGTCCCAGAGCTTCCAGCAAGCAAGACAACAATAAAAATAGCAAGCTGGACAGAAAAATAGCAAACCAAAGAAATACAAGCTGGAACTTAGCTTCTGCTGGGAAGACAGGTCACAAGAACGATCCAGGAGTGAACTAGACCAATACTGGAACATTGACAGGTGGCGTGGAGCAAAGATCTAAGTGGAGTTAAATAGAGCGTCAGCTAACGAATTAACCTCGTCACCTGTGGAAGGAAACTCAGAAACACCCACCAGAGGAAGTCCATGGACAGAACCAGCCGAAGTACCATTCATGACCACAGGAGGGAGCCCGACAACAGAATTCACAACAGGTGCCACACGGGTGGAAAAGTGTGGAATAAATAAGCGGTAATAGTTGGCAAACCCCAGGAACCATTGTATGGCTTTCAGACCGGATGGGCAAGGCCACCTATAGATGGCAGATACCTTCTCCGGATCCATCTTTAATCCTGTGGACGAGACAATATAACCAAGGAAAAACAGAGATAAACGTTCAAAGAGACATTTTTCAAATTTAGCATAAAGTCTGTTCTCCCTGAGTCTTTGTAAGACCAGACGTACTTGTCTCCGGTGTGAGGTTAAATCTGCAGAGAAGATCAGAATGTCGTCCAGGTAAGCAACACACGAATAGAGCAGATCTCTAAAAATATAATTTACGAATTCCTAAAAAACTGCAGGTGCATTAGTTAAACCGAATGGCATAACCAGGTATTCGTAGTGTCCATCCCGGGTGTTAAAAGCAGTTTTCCACTCGTCTCCTTTACGAATATGTATTAGGTTGTATTGTAGGCCTCTCTGAGGTCCAGTTTGGTGAAGATTTTAGAACCCCTAAGACGATCAAACAAGCGGCAACGGATACCTGTTCTTTACCGTAATCTGGTTTAGCCCCCTGTAATCGATACAGGGTCAAAGAGATCCATCTTTTTTCTTCACGAAGAAGCCTGCATCAGCTGGTGAAATAGACTTCCGGATAAATCCTTTAGCCAGGTTCTCCTGAATGTAGTCCGACATGGACTAGGTCTCTGTTTGTGAAAGAGGATAGATTCGCCCCCGAGGAGGAGACGCTACAGGGAGCAGATCAATCGGGCAATCATACGACCTGTGTGGAGGTACTTTTCTGCCTTCTTTTTCCCAAACACGTCAGCAAAGGCCAAGTAAGAGGAGGGTAGGCCCGGCAGGGCAGTGGGCTGAACTTGGGGAAGAACAGGTCGAATTGGAATGATACATCTATCCAAGCAGGAGTCTCCCCAGCGCAGAACCTGTCCTGTCTTCCAATTTAAGACTGGTTCATGCATTCGGAGCCAGGGTAGACCTAAAAGCAAGGGGTGAGAGGAACCAGGCAGGACAGAAAAGCGAATTCTTTCTGAATGCGTTAAAACCTACCCGGAGTTCCACTGGCTCAGTCTGGAACCAAATGGACTCGGACAGGGCTTTGCCATCCACGGATGTCACCTGCAACGGTTCAGGAAGGCGTTGGACTGGTATCTGATAACGATCCACGACCGCCTGCTGAATGAGATTCCCGGCAGCTCCAAAATCCAGGTGACAGAGTTCAGAAAATTTTACTTTGCCAAAAACCACGGAAACTGTTATTTGCAGTGGTGGAGAAAGATGATCCTTACCTAGGGCTGCCTCTCCTACAGACCCTATGCACGGGAGCTTCCCGACTTCTTTGGAATTACCAAAACAGCTCTCCTCCTGGCGACGCACCTTCTGGCGGCAATTACCCAAGCTTACCCGATCTACTTCCATAGCCACGGTTAAGGAGAACGAAGTCGGGAAAATCGCTGATTTTGGAGTAATAGCAACCAGGTGGTAAAAACCTTTTTCACATTCGATCTCCTTGGATCGCTCTTGACACCGTAGGTCAATCCGGACTGCCAGGGGAATTAGGTCATCCAGTGTTGTAGGCACATCCCGTCCCGCCAGCTCGTCCTGAATTCTTCCTGAAAGACCCACCCAGAAGATAGCCACCAACGCCTCATTGTTCCAGGATAATTCGGACGAGAGGGTACGGAACCGCACTGCATACTGAGACACAGTAAAGCCTCCTGGCGTAGTCGAATAAGAGCCGAAGCTTTCGATGTAGCATGACCAGGTTCGTTAAAGGTCCTGCGGAATGCCTCTAGAAAAGACTGAAATTAGTAACCAAAGGATCCATTCTCTCCCACAGCGGATTCAGCCAGGCGAGGGCCTCTCTGTCAAGGTGAGACATGATGAAGCCCACCTTGGCCTGATCAGAAGTAAACATATGCCCCAGGAGTTCAAAGAGCAGAGTGCACTGGTTAATGAACCCCCGACACTGAACGGGATCACCGCGGAAGTGGGTGGGAGCCGCCAAATGAGGACCTCTACTTGCTGTGCAGCTAGGTACCTGGATGCCAGTGGCAGAGTCGGGTGCAGGCATAGAGACCAGGGTATCCATACAAGTGCACAAGTTGTACAGAGAAGTCGTGATCTTGTCCTTTTGACTCCTCAGATGGGTAACCCCTTGACATAGCTACACGGCCGGTGGTGCTTGGGATCCAGCGGGTTCCATGGCCGGAGCAATCTGTAACATATGGAAATGGAGGAACAGATGGTGAAGTTCACATTCAATTTTATTGTAATTGAACGTGGAAACTCTGGACCACGGTCTGGGGGGCTCCGAAGGGGGCGTGACTACGTGAGCCCCAGACACCCGTCGTAAGACCCCTCGAACAGGGTAGAAATGGGATACCTGGGGGACAAGGGTGCTACCTCCAGTTAGACCCCAGACTCATGGTAGCTGACTCAGCGGGACAGACGAACAACAGGGTTAGCAGGTGACGTAGAGCTAACCAGTGGGTACCGGGTGTACGGGCAGAAGCTGGTTCCAGCGGTACTGACGTTGTCCTGAGGTTCAGGTGACTGAATGGTGGAACAAGACGGAACTGGAGTAAGCAAGTTGGAGATCGTCCAGAAAAGCCAGGTAACGGGTAGCAGATAGTCTGTGGAGACAAACAGTGATGCACTGACAGAGACTTCAGAACGGAAGCACATGCTAGCAGGAACCGGAAGATAGCAACTGAGGACACATGTTGCTCTGGCACCCTCCCTATGGTTGAGGGACTAGAAATAGCAATCATTCACACGCCATTCGTCAGAAGCACTTTTTGGAAAATGTGCGGTCTCTTTAAGAGTCCGGGAGCGAGCGCACGACCTAAGCTCACAGCGCGAGGACCTGCTGGCTGCACGCCGGGAAGCAGAGGAGGGAGGAGATGCAGAGGTCCTGTCCTGACAGCATGGAGATGGCACAGAGCGGGAGTCCCGATGGGGACCCCGCGAATATACAGGAACCGGATCGGGTGTAAAAGCCACCTTCACGGAATGCAGCCTTAGTGCTGCTGAAGGTAGCTCTTTTACTTAAGGTACCTTCACACTAAACGATATCGCTAGCAATCCGTGACGTTGCAGTGTCCTGGCTAGCGATATCGTTTAGTTTGACATACAGCAGCGATCAGAATCCTGCTGTGATGTCGTTGGTCGGGGCTAGAGGGCCAGACCTTTCTTTGGTCGCTGGCTCTCCCGCTGACATCGCTGGATCGGCGTGTGTGACACCGATTCAGCGATGTCTTCGCTGGTAACCAGGGTAAACATTGGGTAACTAAGCGCAGGGCCGCGCTTAGTAACCCGATGTTTACCCTGGTTACCATCCTAAAAGTAAAAACAAACAAACAGTACATACTTACCTACAGCTGTCTGTCCTCCAGCGCTGTGCTCTGCACTCCTCCTGCTCTGGCTGTGAGCGTCGGTCAGCCGGAAAGCAGAGCGGTGACGTCACCGCTCTGCTTTCCGGCCGCTGTGCTCACAGCCAGTACAGGAGGAGAGCAGAGCACAGCGCTGGAGGACAGACAGCTGTAGGTAAGTATGTACTGTTTGTTTTTTTTAACTTTTAGGATGGTAACCAGGGTAAACATCGGGTTACTAAGCGCGGCCCTGCGCTTAGTTACCCGATGTTTACCCTGGTTACCTGCATCGTTGGTCGCTGGAGAGCGGTCTGTGTGACAGCTCTCCAGCGACCAAACAGCGACGCTGCAGCGATCCGGATCGTTGTCGGTATCGCTGCAGCGTCGCTTAATGTGAAGGGGCCTTTAAAAACGCCCAGGGGGGGACAGGTTCCCTTTAATGTCTAAGTGCTTGGTGGCATAAAGAGTAATTATCACCTTTCTTGGTGCTCAAGAGCAGTGGAGGAATCAAAAGATTTCCATCCTACATATTTTAGGTTTAGAAGCCAGAAATGCAGCAGTACTGGTGCTTGGACATGTGTCCTGAATGGGGTCCTGTCCCACCAAGAATACCAATGTAAATGAAGAGGTGGCAGCACATCTAAAGTCCTTTGCAATAATTTCTATGGGAATTCCAAAACCAGCTGAGTGCCTGTGTTCATACTGGGGGGAGGGGACTCCCATACTGAAGTTAGGTACAGGATTAGGAAACACTCCTTTCTTAAAGGGAACCTGTCACCATGTTTTTTCAGTATGAGATAAAAATACTGTTAAATAGGGCCTGAGCTGTGCTTTCCAATCGTGTATTTTTTGTCCCCTGATTCCCCACCTATGCTGCCGAAATACCTTACCAAAGTCACCGTTTTCGGCTGTCAATCACGCAGGTCTGGTCAAAAGGGCGTGGTGAAATGGCTGTTGGAGATTGCGGCGGCCATTTTCCTGAAGCCGAGATGCAAACTCGGCTTCAGGAAAATGGCCGCCGCAATCTCCATCTGCGCACGCGCGGCATCCCACGGCCATTTTCCTGAAGCCCCGGGAAGCAGAGCACTCCATGTGCGCATGCGCGGCCTCAAGAAGATGGCCGCCCCCACCGATAAACCTCTGAATAGCGCAGATCGCGCTCTTTTTTCGCCATTGCGCAGTGCATTCGGCGGTTGGGCATGCGCAGAACACTACGCCAACACCGGGAAGAAAAGCAAGAGGTGGGGGAGAAACAGCCATTTCACCACGCCCTTTTGACCAGACCTGCGTGATTGACAGCCGAAAACGGCGACTTTGGTAAGGTATTTCGGCAGCATAGGTGGGGAATCAGGGGAAAAAATACACGATTGGAAAGCACAGCTCAGGCCATATTTAACGGTATTTTTATCTCATACTGAAAAAACGGGGTGACAGGTTCCCTTTAATATATCTTGTTGCATACCCCTTTATTGGCTCCTTTCCTGGTAACCTGGGATTAATATCCACTTCCAAGGTGGTCTAAGGTAGCGAAAAGCTTAATATCTATGGTACTGTTTTAAAGTAATGAAGGTGTTATTCCCAGATTCCATGGTGATTTCTGGTAGTCAAAGTTTTAAGGTCAGCTACCTGAGTGGTCTATGGTCATGGAGAGGGCTCTATATTCATTGTTTAGTGATATACTTTCCTCCTGGGCTCCATCACTATCTCATCAGACCTCTGGCTGTTGATTGTGTAAGATTCGTTAAACATGCTCGTCTTTGCATTTGTGCCTTGATCATACAAGCCTTCTAATAATTCAAGCCGGGACTTCTCTGCCACACTGTTCTCTGAGAAAAAAACAGAAATGAAAGGCAGATCTACAAGAAAAGTTAGATATTTGTTTTATAAGGACTATAGCTTACCTTCTGGGAATATAATAATTTAACAGGAGTATCCTGTGCATATTTTTCATAAACGCCAAACATGGGAATATATTTTTTAGTGCTGTTACTAAATGAAATCTGCTTCTGTGGTTGTATATAAAGTATTTGAAAACAAACATAATGAAAGTCACATAAAATTATTCCAGAAAAAGTGGCAAAAGTTAAACAATCAATTCCTAGCCTAATTTTTCTGGCTTTGATTTGCAGAGTAGCAGGTGTAACGTATCAGTAGCAAGGCTACTTGTTATAACACTATTTATTAGTGCTCTCAAAGTGTAATTAGATTGCATTAGGTTCTTTTTTTATATATGAGCTTTCTTTCATTAAGGGCTTCCTATTCCTGGGCTCAGTGAAAAACAATCCCCACTTTACTGATAGGTTGTAGATTGCAAATGTTAAGTTCAACATCCAAGCAGTCCAAGTCATCCAGGTTAGGAGTCTTATTTTTACATTTGATGAATAGACAATATTGGGTCCTGGCGAACGATTAAGGCAATATCAAGGTTCACTCTATTAGTAGGGAGTGCAGAGTTGGCAAAAGGATGCAATATATAAGCTTACTCAATAGCCTTTATCCATATTTTTTTTCTCTCTGGTCTTCGTAAGTATCTAAGTATCGTTTGTTTGTATTGCATGTGAAGGAGTGTGAATGCTTAAATAATAATAATAATAATAATAGTAATATATTTTTAATTTATATGTTTGTAACAAGAATTGTGTAAGGGCTTATAAAGTGCAAAAGGACATAGAAAACGGTGACAATTATTGTCTAAAGTTACATCAAAAAGCATGAATTACTGAATTCAGAACCTTTCTATTGTCTACGAATGAGTATTGATACTGTATATAGTTGGCTTAGACTAGAAACAAACCAAGGTTGTTGAAGTAATACTAATTTTTTTTCAACATTATCACCTCTTAATTTTATAAATGTAATGCATTAATCAAAAAATAATTCTAATCCTTTAGAAAAAAAAAAGTGTTCTGCAAGCCATAGTGTGGATTATACAATCATTTGTTGCAAATTACCATCCTCAATAATTTTTTAGAGTTTCAGAAATTCAGAAAGAAATAATAATCAGATGAGGTCAATTAAGGAAAATATGGTGAATTATCGAAAATTTCAAAGCAGATTTTATTGAGTTTAATCTTCACCTGACATGGTTAACTTTTCTTACAATTTCAAAATGAAAAACTTTTCTGCCAAAACTTACCACGTGCATTTGTCAAAGTTAATACTTTCATTAATTAATTAATTAATTAGTTAATTTACCAATACTTCCTCGTATATCCAGAGTGCCTCTTGGATGGGAGGAAGTTATATACTATATATATATATATATATACATATATATATATATATACAGTATATATATATATATATATATATATATATATATCAAAAGCCCAAATAAGGCCTTTTGATATATATATTTATTTTATACATATACATATATTATAAGCATATTTGTATATAATGAATTGTTCAAGAGCCCAAAGTGTATTTGTATCTCCCTCAAAAGATAATACAACTCCTGGCAAAAATTATGGAGTCGCCGCCCTTGGAGGATGTTCATTCAGTTATTTAATTTTGTACAAAAAAAAGCAGATCACAGACATGGCACAAAACCTAAGTCATTTCAAATGGCAACTTTCTGGCTTTAAGAAACACTAAAAGAAATCAAGAACAAAAAATGTGGTAGTCAGTAATGGTTACTTTTTTTAACCAAGCATAGGGGAAAAATTATGGAATCACTCAATTCTGAGGAAAAAATTATGGAATCATGAAAAACAAACAAACAAAAAAAACTCCAACACATCACTAGTATTTTGTTGCACCACCTCTGGCTTTTATAACAGCTTGCAGTCTCTGATTGCTGTTGCCAGATCAGCTTTGCAGGTTGGAGCCTTGTCATGGACCATTTTCTTCATCTTCCACCAAAGATTTTCAATTGGATTGAGATCCGGACCATTTGCAGGCCATGACATTGACCTTATGTGCCTTTTTTCAAGGAATGTTTTCACAATTTTTGCTCGATGACAGGATGCATTATCATCTTGAAAAATTATTTCATCATTCCCAAACATCCTTTCAATTGATGGGATAAGAAAAGTGTCCAAAATATCAACATAAACTTGAGCATTTATTGAAGATGTAATGACAACCATCTCCCCAGTGTCTTTACCTGACATGCAGCCCCATATCATCAATGACTGTGGAAATTTGCATGTTCTCTTCAGGCAGTCATCTTTATAAATCTCATTGGAACGGCACCAAACAAAAGTTCCAGCATCATCACCTTGCCCAATGCAGATTCGTGATTCATCACTGAATATGACTTTCATCCAGTCATCCACAGTCCACGATTGCTTTTCCTTAGCGCATTGTAAACTTGTTTTTTTCTGTTTAGGTGTTAATGATGGCTTTTGTTTAGCTTTTCTGTATGTAAATCCCATTTCCTTTAGGAAGGTTCTTACAGTTTGGTCACAGACGTTGACTCCAGTTTCCACCCATTCGTTCCTCATTTGTTTTGTTGTGCATTTCCTGTTTTGGAGACATATTGCTTGAAGTTTCAGGTCTTGATGCTTTGATGTCTTCCTCGGTCTACCAGTATGTTTGCCTTTAACAACCTTCCCATGTTGTTTGTATTTGGTCCAGATTTTAGACACAGCTGACTATGAACAACCAACATATTTTGCAGCATTGCATGATGATGTACCTTCTTTTAAGAGTTTGATAATCCTCTCCTTTGTTTCGATTGACATCTCTTGTGTTGGAGCCATGATTCATGTCAGTCCACTTGGTGCAACAGCTCTCCAAGGTGTGATCACTCATTTTTTGATGCAGACTAATGAGCAGATCTAATTTGATGTAGGTGTTATTTTGGGGTATGAAAATTTACAGGGTGATTCCATAATTGTTTTCTCATAATTTTTCCCCTATGCTTGGTTAAAAAAAAGAAACCATTACTGACTACTAGGGTTGAGCGAAACGGGTCGAACATTTTCAAAAGTCGCCGACTTTTGACAAAGTCGGGTTTCATGAAACCCGATCCGACCCCTGTGCGGGGTCGGCCATGCGGTACGCGACTTTCGCGCCAAAGTCGCGTTTCAATGACGCGAAAAGCGCCATTTCTCAGCCAATGAAGGTAAACGCAGAGTGTGGGCAGCGTGATGACATAGGTCCTGGTCCCCACCATCTTAGAGAAGGGCATTGCAGTGATTGGCTTGCTGTCCGCGGTGTCACAGGGGCTATAAAGGGGCGTTCCCGCCGACCGCCATGTTACTGCCGCTGATCTGAGCCTAGGGAGAGGTTGCTGCCGCTTCGTCAGAAGCAGGGATAGCGTTAGGCAGGGTCCATTAACCACCAAACCGCTTGTGCTGTAGCGATTTCCACTGCCCAACACCACCTTCGGTGTGCAGGGACAGTGGAAGCTACATTTTTTTTTTTTTTCCCCTCAGCGCTGTAGCTCATTGGGCTGCCCTAGAAGGCTCCCTGATAGCTGCATTGCTGTGTGTACGCCGCTGTGCAAACCAACTGCTTTTTTCAAAGCACAAATCCTCTTGTTCCTTCCTTTCTGCACAGCTATCTTGTTTGTTTGTCCACACTTTTTATTTAATTTGTGCATCAGTCCACTCCTTATTGCTGCCTGCCATACCTGGCTGAGATTACTGCAGGGAGATAGTTCCTTTTTTTTTTTTTTTTTGTGGGAGATTAAGATTGGCATTTCTGCTAGAGTGCCATCCCTGTCTGTGTCATCTCTCACTCAGTGGGCCATAGAAAGCCTATTTATTTTTTTGCTTGATTTGGGTTCTAAAATCTACCTGAAAAAATCACTACATCAATCAGTGGGAGAAAAATATTGGCCTCAGGGCTTGTGTGCCACTCCTTACTCCTGTGTGTGCCATCTCTCAGTGGGCCATAGAAAGTCTATTTATTTTTTTGCTTGATTTGGGTTCTAAAATCTACCTGAAAAAATCAATAAATCAATCAGTGGGAGATTAATATTGGCCTTTGGGCTTGTGTGCCAGTCCTAAGCGTGCCATCTCTCTCTCTCAGATAGTGGGCCATAGAAAGCCTATTTATTATTTTTTTTATTGGGTTTATAAATTTTCCCTGGAAAAAAAAAAAAAAAGTGGGAGATTAATATTGGCCTCTGGGCTTGTGTGCCAGTCCTGAGCGTGCCATCTCTCTCACAAATAGTGGGCCATAGAAAGCCTATTTATTTTTTTGGTTGATTTGGGTTCTAAATTCTACCTGAAAAAATCAATAAATCAATCAGTGGGAGATAAATATTGGCCTCTGGGCTTGTGTGCCACTCCTGACTCTTGTGTGCGTCCTCTCTCACTCAGTGGGCCCTAGAAAGCCTATTTTTTGTTTTATTTGTTTTCTAAATTCTCCCTGAAAAAATCATTTTATTTTATTTGGTTTCTAAATTATTCCTGAAAAACATCATTTTTTTTGTATTTTTTTTTTCTAAAGTCTCCCTGAAAAAAAACAAAAAAACAAATCAGTGGGAGATTAATATTGCCCTTTCTGCTTGTGTGCCAGTCTTGACTCCTGGGTGTGCCATCTCTCTCCAATTGTGGGCCATAGAAAGCCTATCAATTTTTTTGCTTGATTTGGGTTCCAAAATCTACCTGAAAAAATCACTTAATCAATCAGTGGGAGATAAATATTGGCCTCTGGGCTTGTGTGCCACTCCTGACTCCTGTGTGCGTCCTCTCTCACTCAGTGGGCCCTAGAAAGCCTATTTTTTGTTTTATTTGTTTTCTAAATTCTCCCTGAAAAAATCATTTTATTTTATTTGGTTTCTAAATTATTCCTGAAAAACATCATTTTTTTTGTATTTTTTTTTCTAAAGTCTCCCTGAAAAAAAACAAAAAACAAATCAGTGGGAGATTAATATTGCCCTTTCTGCTTGTGTGCCAGTCTTGACTCCTGGGTGTGCCATCTCTCTCTCTCCAATTGTGGGCCATAGAAAGCCTATTAATTTTTTTGCTTGATTTGGGTTCCAAAATCTACCTGAAAAAATCACTTAATCAATCAGTGGGAGATAAATATTGGCCTCTGGGCTTGTGTGCCACTCCTGACTCCTGTGTGCATCCTCTCTCACTCAGTGGGCCCTAGAAAGCCTATTTTTTGTTTTATTTGTTTTCTAAATTCTCCCTGAAAAAATCATTTTATTTTATTTGGTTTCTAAATTATTCCTGAAAAAAATCATTTTTTTTGTATTTTTTTTTTCTAAAGTCTCCCTGAAAAAAAAAAAAAATCAAATCAGTGGGAGATTAATATTGCCCTTTCTGCTTGTGTGCCAGTCTTGACTCCTGGGTGTGCCATCTCTCTCTCTCCAATTGTGGGCCATAGAAAGCCTATTAATTTTTTTGCTTGATTTTGGTTCCAAAATCTACCTGAAAAAATCACTTAATCAATCAGTGGGAGATAAATATTGGCCTCTGGGCTTGTGTGCCACTCCTGACTCCTGTGTGCGTCCTCTCTCACTCAGTGGGCCCTAGAAAGCCTATTTTTTGCTTTATTTGTTTTCTAAATTCTCCCTGAAAAAATCATTTTATTTTATTTGGTTTCTAAATTATTCCTGAAAAAAATCATTTTTTTTGTATTTTTTTTTTCTAAAGTCTCCCTGAAAAAAAAAACAAAAAACAAATCAGTGGGAGATTAATATTGCCCTTTCTGCTTGTGTGCCAGTCTTGACTCCTGGGTGTGCCATCTCTCTCTCTCCAATTGTGGGCCATAGAAAGCCTATTAATTTTTTTGCTTGATTTGGGTTCTAAAATCTACCTGAAAAAATCACTTAATCAATCAGTGGGAGATAAATATTGGCCTCTGGGCTTGTGTGCCACTCCTGACTCCTGTGTGCGTCCTCTCTCACTCAGTGGGCCCTACAAAGCCTATTTTTTGTTTTATTTGTTTTCTAAATTCTCCCTGAAAAAATCATTTTATTTTATTTTGTTTCTAAATTATTCCTGAAAAAAAATCATTTTTTTTGTATTTTTTTTTTCTAAAGTCTCCCTGAAAAAAAAAAAAAAAATCACATCAGTGGGAGATTAATATTGCCCTTTCTGCTTGTGTGCCAGTCTTGACTCCTGGGTGTGCCATCTCTCTCTCTCCAATTGTGGGCCATAGAAAGCCTATTAATTTTTTTGCTTGATTTGGGTTCCAAAATCTACCTGAAAAAATCACTTAATCAATCAGTGGGAGATAAATATTGGCCTCTGGGCTTGTGTGCCACTCCTGACTCCTGTGTGCGTCCTCTCTCACTCAGTGGGCCCTACAAAGCCTATTTTTTGTTTTATTTGTTTTCTAAATTCTCCCTGAAAAAATCATTTTATTTTATTTGGTTTCTAAATTATTCCTGAAAAAAATCATTTTTTTTGTATTTTTTTTTCTAAAGTCTCCCTGAAAAAAAAAAAAAAATCAAATCAGTGGGAGATTAATATTGCCCTTTCTGCTTGTGTGCCAGTCTTGACTCCTGGGTGTGCCATCTCTCTCTCTCCAATTGTGGGCCATAGAAAGCCTATTAATTTTTTTGCTTGATTTGGGTTCCAAAATCTACCTGAAAAAATCACTAAATCAATCAGTGGGAGATAAATATTGGCCTCTGGGCTTGTGTGCCACTCCTGACTCCTGTGTGCGTCCTCTCTCACTCAGTGGTTTGGTAACGTTTTTAAAACAATGAGGAAGTCTGGTGGAAGAGGTCGTGGCCGGGGGCGTTCATTGTCAGCTGGTAATGAGGGTAGTGGTAGTGGTGGAGCATCAGGTGGTCGTGGGAAAAAAAATATTGCACCTAAGTCTGGAGCTGTGGAGCCAGGTTCGTCGTCTGGCTACACAAGGCCTCGAACGCTCCCTTTTCTGGGAGTAGGAAAACCGCTATTAAAGCCGGAGCAGCAAGAGCAAGTTTTGGCTTATCTTGCTGACTCAGCCTCTAGCTCTTTTGCCTCCTCTCGTGAAACTGGTAAAAGTAAAAGCAGCGCGTCGTTAGTGGATGTTCACGGTCAGGGACAAGTCGCTTCCTTGTCCTCTTCAGCAAAAACAACAACAGAGAAGAATGCAGCAGGCGACACAACGGGTTACTCCATGGAGCTCTTTACACATGCCGTCCCTGGCTTAGAAAGTGAAGCAGTTAACAGTCCATGCCCATTACAAGTTGAATCTGACATGGAGTGCACTGATGCACAGCCACAGCCAGACTACTATGCTGGTCCTTTGACTCAGACCACAACATTGCCCTCGCAGGGTGCTGATCAAGAATCAGACCCTGATGAGACTATGTTGCCCCATCACGAACGCTATACCACCGACCGACAAGGTGACACAGACGAAGTTGCACACGAGCTACAAGAAGAGGTAATAGATGACCCAGTTCTTGACCCCGATTGGCAGCCATTGAGGGAACAGGGTGCAGGCGGCAGCAGTTCTGAAGCGGAGGAGGAGGGGCCGCAGCAGGCATCAACATCGCAACAGGTTCCATCTGCCGGGCCCGTATCTTGCCCAAAACGCGTGGCAAAGTCAAAACCTGTTGGAGGACAGCGTGGCCATCCGGTTAAAGCTCAGTCTGCAATGCCTGAAAAGGTATCCGATGCTAGAAAGAGTGCAATCTGGCATTTTTTTAAACAACATCCAATTGATCAGCGCAAAGTCATCTGTCAAAAATGTTCAACTACCTTAAGCAGAGGGCAGAATCTGAAAAGTCTCAATACAAGTTGCATGCATAGACATTTAACCACCATGCATTTGCAAGCTTGGACTAACTACCAAACGTCCCTTAAGGTTGTAGCACCCTCGGCCAATGAAGCTAGTCATCAACGCAACATCCCTTCCGGCAGTGTAGGGCCACCATTTTCTGCACCACCTGCAGTATCTGTGCAGGTTTCTTTGCCAGGCCAAAGAAGTCAGGGTCAGGGAATCACCAGTTTCGTAGTAGGAAACACTGCATCTAGGGCACCAGCGGCAACAATACCATCTCCCACCGTCTCTCAGTCTGCCATGTCCACCGGCACCCCCGCTAGTTCCACGATCTCCAGCTCTCCAGTCCAGCTCACCCTACATGAGACTATGGTTAGAAAAAGGAAGTACTTAGCCTCGCATCCGCGTACACAGGGTTTGAACGCCCACATAGCTAGACTAATCTCGTTAGAGATGATGCCCTACCGGTTAGTTGAAAGCGAAGCTTTCAAAGCCCTGATGGACTACGCTGTACCACGCTACGAGCTACCCAGTCGACACTTTTTTTTCCAGAAAAGCCATCCCAGCCCTCCACCAGCATGTTAAAGAGCGCATCGTCCATGCACTCAGGCAATCTGTGAGCATAAAGGTGCACCTGACAACAGATGCATGGACCAGTAGGCATGGCCAGGGACGTTACGTGTCCATCACGGCACACTGGGTAAATGTGGTGGATGCAGGGTCCACAGGGGACAGCAAGTTTGGGACAGTTCTGCCTAGCCCACGGTCTAGGAAACAGTTGGCTGTAGCCATTCGCACCCCCTCCTCCTCCTCCTCGTCCTCCTGCAGAAGCGAGACCTCGTCCACAGACCGCAGTCGCACAACCACTCCATCCGCAGCTGCCACTGTTGCACACCAGGTCTCCCATTATGGGGCAGCTACTGGCAAACGTCAGCAGGCTGTATTGGCTATGAAGTGTTTGGGCGACAACAGACACACCGCTGAAGTTCTGTCCGAGTTCTTGCAGAAAGAAACTCAGTCGTGGCTGGGCACTGTAGATCTTGAGGCAGGCAAGGTAGTGAGTGATAATGGAAGGAATTTCATGGCTGCCATCTCCATTTCCCAACTGAAACACATTCCTTGCCTGGCTCACACCTTAAACCTGGTGGTGCAGTGCTTCCTGAAAAGTTATCCGGGGTTATCCGACCTGCTCCTCAAAGTGCGTGGACTTTGCTCACATATCCGCCGTTCGCCCGTACACTCCAGCCGTATGCAGACCTATCAGCGTTCTTTGAACCTTCCCCAGCATCGCCTAATCATAGACGTTGCAACAAGGTGGAACTCAACACTGCACATGCTTCAGAGACTGTGTGAACAGAGGCGGGCTGTTATGTTTTTGTGGGAGGATACACATACACGGGCAGGCAGTAGGATGGCAGACATGGAGTTGTCAGGTGTGCAGTGGTCGAAGATTCAAGACATGTGTCAAGTCCTTCAGTGTTTTGAGGAATGCACACGGCTGGTTAGTGCAGACAACGCCATAATAAGCATGAGCATCCCCCTAATGTGTCTGCTGATGCAAAGTTTGACGCACATAAAGGATCAGGCGTCTGCAGCTGAGGAAGAGGAAAGCCTTGATGACAGTCAGCCATTGTCTGGCCAGGGCAGTGTACAGGACGAGGTAGCGGGCGAAGAGGAGGAGGAGGACGAGGAGGATGATGGGGATGATTATATTTTTAATGAGGAACCTTTTCCGGGGCCAGTGGAAATTGTTGGCGCGGCAAGGCCGGGTTCTGGTTTTTGGAGGGACACAAGTGACGTGGATTTGCCTGAAACTGCCCCTCAACCAAGCACAACCACAGATTTGAGAACTGGAACTTTGGCCCACATGGCGGATTATGCCTTACGTATCCTCAAAAGGGACACACGCATAACAAAAATGATGAACGATGACGATTACTGGTTGGCCTGCCTCCTTGATCCTCGCTATAAAGGCAAATTGCAAAATATAATGCCACATGAGAACTTGGAACTAATATTAGCAACCAAACAATCAACTCTTGTTGACCGTTTGCTTCTGGCATTCCCTGCACACAGCGCCCGTGATCGTTCTAACACGAGCTGCAGGGGCCAGCAGACCAGAGGTGTTAGAGGGGCAGAAATCAGAAGTGTCGTTGGCCAGAGGGGTTTTCTGACCAGGTTGTGGAGTGATTTTGCTATGACCGCAGACAGGACAGGTACTGCAGCATCAATTCAAAGTGACAGGAGACAACATTTGTCCAGTATGGTTACTAACTATTTTTCATCCCTTATCGACGTTCTCCCTCAACCGTCATTCCCATTTGATTACTGGGCATCAAAATTAGACACCTGGCCAGAATTGGCAGAATATGCATTGCAGGAGCTTGCTTGCCCGGCAGCTAGTGTCCTATCAGAAAGAGTATTCAGTGCTGCAGGTTCAATACTAACAGAAAAAAGGACTCGTCTGGCTACCCAAAATGTAGATGATCTAACCTTCATTAAAATGAACCACAACTGGATTTCGAAATCTTTTGCCCCACCTTGCCCGGCTGACACCTAGCTTTCCTATGTAAAGGTCTTGCCTGTGGACTATTCTGAACGACTTTTCCAATCTCGTAATTTGCAGCACCTGATTGTCCAGCATCCGACATGTTAACACCTCCCTAAATGGCCAAAGTCCCCACACGGGGCCGTGGTATCGCCACTTGGCGCCAGCACCCGTGAGAGTACTGTTTGTCTGAAGAGGTGGGTGTGCCCGCTTTTGGTCGACGGCACTGCCACTAGGTCCCTCATAGTACAATAAAGTGTCTGGCGGTGGTGGTGCGCACTCAACGTCAGACACACCGTTGTAATATGAGGGGCCCTGGGCCTGTACCGCCGGCCACAAGACAGTCCCCCCCCCAGGTCAAACAGTGCTCTACCACTTGCAAAATTTTCTCTCACAGCTCCACCAATGTTTAGTCTATGCGCTGACATCCTTCAATGCCTGGCACTGTCAATACCATTGTATTGACATTTTTCTTATGTTAGGCCTTCGAAGCCTGTCTGCGGTCCCTCCTTCCACTAGGCCTCCACTGACCTGTCTACTGCTGCCCGGGTTCCCCTGGAACCAATTTTAAATTGCCTACAGCCAGCCCAATTTATTATGTTAGGGCTTCGAAGCCTGTCTGCGGTCCCTCCATCCACTAGGCCTCCACTGACCTGTCTACTGCTGCCCGGGTTTCCCTGGAACCAATTTTAAATTGCCTACAGCCAGCCCAATTTATTATGTTAGGGCTTCGAAGCCTGTCTGCGGTCCCTCCTTCCACTAGGCCTCCACTGACCTGTCTACTGCTGCCCGGGTTCCCCTGGAACCAATTTTAAATTGCCTACAGCCAGCCCAATTTATTATGTTAGGGTTTCGAAGCCTGTCTGCGGTCCCTCCTTCCACTAGGCCTCCACTGACCTGTCTACTGCTGCCCGGGTTCCCCTGGAACCAATTTTAAATTGCCTACAGCCAGCCCAATTTATTATGTTAGGGCTTCGAAGCCTGTCTGCGGTCCCTCCTTCCACTAGGCCTCCACTGACCTGTCTACTGCCGCCCGTGTTCCCCTGGAACCAATTGTAAATTGCCTACAGCCAGGCCAATTTATTATGTTAGGGCTTCGAAGCCTGTCTGCGGTCCCTCCTTCCACTAGGCCTCCACTGACCTGTCTACTGCTGCCCGGGTTCCCCTGGAACCAATTTTAAATTGCCTACAGCCAGCCCAATTTATTATGTTAGGGCTTCGAAGCCTGTCTGCGGTCCCTCCTTCCACTAGGCCTCCACTGACCTGTCTACTGCTGCCCGGGTTCCCCTGGAACCAATTTTAAATTGCCTACAGCCAGCCCAATTTATTATGTTAGGGCTTCGAAGCCTGTCTGCGGTCCCTCCTTCCACTAGGCCTCCACTGACCTGTCTACTGCTGCCCGGGTTCCCCTGGAACCAATTTTAAATTGCCTACAGCCAGCCCAATTTATTATGTTAGGGCTTCGAAGCCTGTCTGCGGTCCCTCCTTCCACTAGGCCTCCACTGACCTGTCTACTGCTGCCCGTGTACCCCTTGAACCAACATCAGAAAATATAAAAATAAGTATTTTGCTTATAAAAAAGAAAATACTGGAGAGATATCAAATGCAGACATTTTAACATTAAAAACAAACACATACAACAAAAATCTGGTACAGTACTAAAAATGGCCACCAGCTACAATAACTTTCTCCTGCAAGTAGTTAACTGAAAGTTTTTTTCAATTTAAAACACAGATATGGCATCCACCGAGTGTTGTCCTGTCGCGTCTTCTTTATATTATTGCCAAGAAGATGCAAAACAATGAAAATAATAAAATCATTATTTACCAAAAAAATAGAGTAAGTCAAAACCACATTGCAAATAAACATTCATTACAAATAAAGAAGCAGGGCGCGTCCGAGGGTGAGTATATACCTAATAAGAATATAATCACCCTCGGACGCGCCCTGCTTCTTTCCGACAGCCTTCCTTCCTAAGAATCAGCCCTTCCGTGGTGTAGAGAGAGGGTGTGTTACACTCCAAGGTGTTCCCCAGGTTGCCTTTCCTGAGCTTCGATCTTCATGCTCTCGTTTAGTAGTTGTCGGAAAGTAGGCTGCATTAGGCCTACAAAATGGGTATGGGGTGGAGAGAGATGGTGTGTTACACTCCAAGGTGTTCTCCAGGTTTCCTCGCCATTGCTTCGATCTTCCGACTCTCGTTTAGTAGTTGTAGAAAACTACACTGCATTAGGCCTACAAAATTGGTATCGGGTGGAGAGACATGGTGTGTTACACTCCAAGGTGTTCCCCAGGTTGCCTTGCCATTGCTTCGGTCTTCCGACTCTCGTTTAGTAGTTGTAGAAAACTACACTGCATTAGGCCTACAAAATGGGTATCGGGTGGAGAGAGATGGTGTGTTACACTCCAAGGTGTTCCCCAGGTTGCCTTGCCATTGCTTCGGTCTTCCGACTCTCGTTTAGTAGTTGTAGAAAACTACACAGCATTAGGCCTACAAAATGGGTATGGGGTGGAGAGAGATGGTGTGTTACACTCCAAGGTGTTCTCCAGGTTTCCTCGCCATTGCTTCGATCTTCCGACTCTCGTTTAGTAGTTGTAGAAAACTACACAGCATTAGGCCTACAAAATGGGTATCGGGTGGAGAGAGATGGTGTGTTACACTCCAAGGTGTTCCCCAGGTTGCCTTGCCATTGCTTCGGTCTTCCGACTCTCGTTTAGTAGTTGTAGAAAACTACACTGCATTAGGCCTACAAAATGGGTATGGGGTGGAGAGAGATGGTGTGTTACACTCCAAGGTGTTCCCCAGGTTGCCTTGCCATTGCTTCGGTCTTCCGACTCTCGTTTAGTAGTTGTAGAAAACTACACTGCATTAGGCCTACAAAATGGGTATCGGGTGGAGAGAGATGGTGTGTTACACTCCAAGGTGTTCCCCAGGTTGCCTTGCCATTGCTTCGGTCTTCCGACTCTCGTTTAGTAGTTGTAGAAAACTACACAGCATTAGGCCTACAAAATGGGTATGGGGTGGAGAGAGATGGTGTGTTACACTCCAAGGTGTTCTCCAGGTTTCCTCGCCATTGCTTCGATCTTCCGACTCTCGTTTAGTAGTTGTAGAAAACTACACTGCATTAGGCCTACAAAATGGGTATCGGGTGGAGAGAGATGGTGTGTTACACTCCAAGGTGTTCCCCAGGTTGCCTTGCCATTGCTTCGGTCTTCCGACTCTCGTTTAGTAGTTGTAGAAAACTACACTGCATTAGGCCTACAAAATGGGTATCGGGTGGAGAGAGATGGTGTGTTACACTCCAAGGTGTTCCCCAGGTTGCCTTGCCATTGCTTCGGTCTTCCGACTCTCGTTTAGTAGTTGTAGAAAACTACACTGCATTAGGCCTACAAAATGGGTATCGGGTGGAGAGAGATGGTGTGTTACACTCCAAGGTGTTCCCCAGGTTGCCTTGCCATTGCTTCGGTCTTCCGACTCTCGTTTAGTAGTTGTAGAAAACTATACTGCATTAGGCCTACAAAATGGGTATCGGGTGGAGAGAGATGGTGTGTTACACTCCAAGGTGTTCCCCAGGTTGCCTTGCCATTGCTTCGGTCTTCCGACTCTCGTTTAGTAGTTGTAGAAAACTACACAGCATTAGGCCTACAAAATGGGTATGGGGTGGAGAGAGATGGTGTGTTACACTCCAAGGTGTTCTCCAGGTTTCCTCGCCATTGCTTCGATCTTCCGACTCTCGTTTAGTAGTTGTAGAAAACTACACTGCATTAGGCCTACAAAATGGGTATCGGGTGGAGAGAGATGGTGTGTTACACTCCAAGGTGTTCCCCAGGTTGCCTTGCCATTGCTTCGGTCTTCCGACTCTCGTTTAGTAGTTGTAGAAAACTACACTGCATTAGGCCTACAAAATGGGTATCGGGTGGAGAGAGATGGTGTGTTACACTCCAAGGTGTTCCCCAGGTTGCCTTGCCATTGCTTCGGTCTTCTGACTCTCGTTTAGTAGTTGTAGAAAACTACACAGCATTAGGCCAACAAAATGGGTATGGGGTGGAGAGAGATGGTGTGTTACACTCCAAGGTGTTCTCCAGGTTTCCTCGCCATTGCTTCGATCTTCCGACTCTCGTTTAGTAGTTGTAGAAAACTACACTGCATTAGGCCTACAAAATGGGTATCGGGTGGAGAGAGATGGTGTGTTACACTCCAAGGTGTTCCCCAGGTTGCCTTGCCATTGCTTCGGTCTTCCGACTCTCGTTTAGTAGTTGTAGAAAACTACACAGCATTAGGCCTACAAAATGGGTATGGGGTGGAGAGAGATGGTGTGTTACACTCCAAGGTGTTCTCCAGGTTTCCTCGCCATTGCTTCGATCTTCCGACTCTCGTTTAGTAGTTGTAGAAAACTACACTGCATTAGGCCTACAAAATGGGTATCGGGTGGAGAGAGATGGTGTGTTACACTCCAAGGTGTTCCCCAGGTTGCCTTGCCATTGCTTCGGTCTTCCGACTCTCGTTTAGTAGTTGTAGAAAACTACACTGCATTAGGCCTACAAAATGGGTATCGGGTGGAGAGAGATGGTGTGTTACACTCCAAGGTGTTCCCCAGGTTGCCTTGCCATTGCTTCGGTCTTCCGACTCTCGTTTAGTAGTTGTAGAAAACTACACAGCATTAGGCCTACAAAATGGGTATGGGGTGGAGAGAGATGGTGTGTTCCACTCCAAGGTGTTCTCCAGGTTGCCTTTCCTGAGCTTCTATCTTCAGGCTCTCGTTAAATTGTGGTTAAATGGAACAACTGCATTTGGCGTACTAGTTGGTTTGGGGCCTACTAACAGTGTCTGCCGCTCCTTGCTGTTCTCCTGGTTTCCTGTCCTGAAATTCCGTTTTCAGGCGCTCGTTAAGTAGTTGTTAATGTTAGACTGCATTTGGCCTACTAGTTGGGTTGGGGCCTACTATCGGTGTCTGCCACTCCTTGCTGTTCTCCTCCACTGAACAAAGCTGTGCCGCCTGTTTACTACGGTTGCCAATTTTGAACTGCATTTCGACTACTTACTGATTTGGGCCTACTCTCTGTGTCAGCCTCTCATTCCAGTTGTCCTCCACTGCAATGCCCCCTGGTTATTCCTGTGTTACCAATTTTGAACTGCATTTAGCCCACTTTATTATTTGGGCCTATATCTGTGTTTCCTCCTCATCCTGCCCATTGCCCAGCCAGTGATAGATGAGTCTGCTGGTACATTGACCCATAACGCAACATTCCCCGTGCACGCTACACAACAACATTGTGACCCTGCTGAAAGTCAGGTTGCTCTTCCCGCATACCATACCATCTTACACGGGGACAAAGAGGAAGGTGCAGATGAAAGTGCAGGTTCCTTCATCAGGTGGGGGGAGGAATACTAGTTGGCGACGTCACTGGCACAGGGCCTCTCATAGTACGCAAAAGTGTTGCTGCCGGTGGGAGGCGCCCCCGCCGTGCAAACACACCGCTGTACTTTGAGGGGCCCTGTGCCAGTGCCAATGCCAACGAGTGGGCCCCCCCTGCTTGCTCAGGTTCACAGCACTTGCAAAGTTGAAATACTTACCTCTCCCTGCTCCACTGCCGTGACGTGGTCCAGATTTCCTGGGCCCACTAATTACTTGAACCAGCCCTACCCACCACAACTTTAGCCAAATGACCCCCAATTTCAAATGCCTTCCAATTATTATAAGGTAAATTACGCTTGACAAGCTTCATTAAGAAGAATGGATGGTTTTGACATTAAAATGGGCACTCTAGGTGTTTTCCTGGCCCCCACTCACTGCCGACTATGCTGCCCAATTGACTTGCATTGGGTTTCGTGTTTCGGTCGATCCCGACTTTACGTCATAATCGGCCGATTTCACTCGACCCGACTTTTGAGATAGTCGGGTTTCGCGAAACCCGGCTCGACTCTAAAAAGGTCAAGGTCGCTCAACTCTACTGACTACCACATTTTTTGTTCTTGATTTCTTTTAGTGTTTCTTAAAGCCAGAAAGTTGCCATTTGAAATGACTTTAGTTTTGTGCCATGTCTGTGATCTGCTTTTTTTCTACAAAATTAAACCACTGAATGAACATCCTCTAAGGCCGGTGATTCCATAATTTTTGCCAGGGGTTGAATATCGCATCCACAACCAGCGCTCTACTTCTGCTAGCCACCACTGGCCAATTTCAATTTCTGAACAGTAGTTCACAATTCTCCTGATATGTGGGCATCACATCCTAGATGACATAGATGTCTATGGCTTGAATGTCCCTTTAGAGTTACTTATATGCTATTTCCATTCGTTTTAGATAACTCAAAACACTTTATTCCCTGGTTGTGCTAAAAGGTAAGTGGTGATGTGAAAAACAAGGACAGAAAGTCCACAAGACCACTGGAACAATCATTAAACTGTTCATGCTAATATTTATTAGTTACACGTAAATGTAATACAAAACATGAAGAGGGTCAACTAAACAACAAAATCAACATAATAAAATATGTGAAATAATCCCTTTTCTCTACTAGGGTTAAAGTAGACAGTAACATACAAAAACTATTTTTTTTTGAGGACAGGTAAAAAGACTTTCATTTTGTTCACAGTAACCATACTATATATTTTTAATAAGAACGTTATTGGTAACGTTGCCACCATTTTTTTCACATCATATAATAATTAATTTATCTAGACTATATTCTTCCAGAATCCAGCAAACATGGGTGACGGTGAAATGGCGGTCTTTGGTGATGCTGCACAGTACCTCCGTAAGAGTGACAAAGAGAGACTAGAAGCCCAAACAAGGCCTTTTGATGCCAAGAACAGCTGCTTCATAGATGACCAGAAGGAACTCTATGTGAAAGCTTTAGTCACATCTAGGAATGATGGAAAAGTCACTGTGAAAACCGCAGATGATAAGGTAATGAGGACAATAAATTGAATAAATGAAAGGACAAGTATAAAAAAATGTTAAGTAAAAAATATTTATTTTATTTTTCTTCTACTCAAGACTGTAACTGTAAATGATGATCAGGTTTATCCTCAAAATCCACCAAAGTTTGATAAAATTGAAGACATGGCCATGATGACTCACCTGAATGAAGCATCTGTGCTGTTTAACCTCAAAGAGCGTTATGCAGCTTGGATGATCTACGTAAGTCAACTCACTTAACTGAAAATTGACAGCTTGTATCTCAAAAAAACCTGAAAATTTGTAATTGAAACAAAAAATTTGTTAGTCTCAATTTTTCTAATACAATCTTTTTTTCGAATATATTACAGACCTACTCTGGGCTTTTCTGTGTCACTGTCAACCCCTACAAGTGGCTGCCAGTGTACGACCCTAAGGTGGTAGCTGGCTACAGAGGCAAGAAGCGTGTGGAAGCCCCACCACACATCTTCTCCATCTCTGATAACGCCTATCAGTTCATGTTAACAGGTAGAGTCTTCTTTTAACCCCTTCCCGACCTTTGACGCATACGCTGTGTCATGAAAGTCGGTGCCATTCCGACCCATGACGCAGCATATGCGTCATGGAAAGATCGCGTCCCTGCAGGCCGGGTGAAAGGGTTAACTCCCATTTCACCCGATCTGCAGGGACAGGGGGAGTGGTAGTTTAGCCCAGGGGGGGTGGCTTCACCCCCTCGTGGCTACGATCGCTCTGATTGGCTGTTGAAAGTGAAACTGCCAATCAGAGCGATTTGTAATATTTCACCTAAAAAACTGGTGAAATATTACAATCCAGCCATGGCCGATGCTGCAATATCATCGGCCATGGCTGGAAACACTTATGTGCACCCACCCCACCCCTCCGATCGCCCCCCCAGCCCCCCGATCTGTGCTCCGCTCCCCTCCGTCCTGTGCTCCGCTCCCCCGTCCTCCTGTCCGCTTCCCCCGTGCACCAATCACACCCCCCGCGCTCCAATCAAACCCCCCCGCACTCCGATCCCCCCCCGCACACAGCGACCCCCCCCGTGCTCCGATCCACCCCCCCGCACAGCGATCCCTCACCCCGTGCTCCAATCCTCCCCCGTGCTCCAATCCTCCCTCCCGTGTTCCGATCCACCCCCCCCATGCTCCGATCCACCCCCCCGTGCTCCGACGCCCCCCCCCCGTGCCCTGATCTCCCCCCCCTTATACTTACCTAGCCGCCCGAGGTCCGTCCGTCTTCTTTCCTGGGCGCCGCCATCTTCCAAAATGGCGGGCGCATGTGCAGTGCGCCCGCCGAATCTGCCGGCCGGCAGATTCGTTCCAGAGTGAATTTTGATCACTGAGATATAACCTATCTCAGTGATCAAAATAAAAAAAATAGTAAATGACCCCCCCCTTTGTCACCCCCATAGATAGGGACAATAAAAAAAATAAAGAATTTGTTTTTTTTTCACTAAGGTTGGGGTAAGAACTAGGGTTAGGGTTAGGGGTAGGGTTAGGGGTAGGGTTAAGGGTAGGGGTAGGGTTAGGGGTAGGGTTAGGGGTAGGGTTAGGGCTAGGGTTAGGGTTAGGGGTAGGGTTAGGGGTAGGGTTAGGGGTAGGGTTAGGGGTAGGGTTAGGGGTAGGGTTAGGGCTAGGGTTAGGGTTTCGGTATGTGCACACGTATTCTGGTCCTATGCGGATTTTTCCGCAGCGGATTTGAAAAATCCACAGTGCTAAACCGCTGCCGATTTATCGTGGATTTACCGCGGTTTTTCTGCGCATTTCACTGCGGTTTTACAACTGCGATTTTCTATTGGAGCAGTTGTAAAACCGCTGCGGAATCCGCAGAAAGAAGTGACATGCTGCGGAATGTAAACCGCTGCGTTTCCGTGCAGTTTTTCCGCAGCATGTGTACAGCGATTTTTGGTTCCCATAGGTTCACATTGAACTGTAAACTCATGGGAAACTGCTGCGGATCCGCAGCATTTTCTGCAGCATGTGCACATACCTTTAGAATTAGGCTATGTGCACACGGTGCGGATTTGGCTGAGGATCCGCAGCAGTGTTCCATCAGGTTTACAGTACCATGTAAACATATGGAAAACCAAATCCGCTGTGCCCATGGTGCAGAAAATACCGCGCGGGAACGCTGCGTTGTATTTTCTGCAGCATGCCAATTCTTTGTGCGGATTCCGCAGCGTTTTACACCTGTTCCTCAATAGGAATCCACAGGTGAAATCCGCACAAAAAACACTGGAAATCCACGGTAAATCCACAGGTAAAACGCAGTGCCTTTTACCCGCGGATTTTTCAAAAATGGTGCTGAAAAATCTCATACGAATCCGCAACGTTGGCACATAGCCTTAGGGTTGGGTTGGAATTAGGGTTGTGGTTAGGGTTAGGGGTGTGTTGGGGTTAGGGTTGTGGTTAGGGGTGTGTTGGGGTTAGGGTTGTGATTAGGGTTACGGCTACAGTTGGGATAAGGGTTAGGGGTGTGTTGGAGGTAGAATTGAGGGGTTTCCACTGTTTAGGCACTTCAGGGGGTCTCCAAACGCAACATGGCGCCACCATTGATTCCAGCCAATCTTGTATTCAAAAATTCAAATGGTGCTCCCTCACTTCCGAACCCCGACGTGTGCCCAAACAGTGGTTTACCCCCACATATGGGGTACCAGCATACTCAGGACAAACTGCGCAACAATTACTGGGGTCCAATTTCTCCTGTTACCCTTGAGAAAATAAAAAATTGCTTGCTAAAACATCATTTTTGAGGAAAGAAAAATGATTTTTTATTTTCACGGCTCTGCGTTGTAAACGTCTGTGAAGCACTTGGGGGTTCAAAGTGCTCACCACATATCTAGATAAGTTCCTTGGGGGGTCTAGTTTCCAAAATGGGGTCACTTGTGGGGGGTTTCTACTGTTTAGGCACACCAGGGGCTCTGCAAACGCAACGTGACGCCCGCAGACCATTCCATCAAAGTCTGCATTTCAAAAGTCACTACTTCCCTTCTGAGCCCCCACGTGTGCCCAAACAGTGGTTTACCCCCACACATGGGGCATCAGCGTACTCAGGAGAAACTGGACAACAACTTTTCTGGTCCAATTTCTCCTGTAACCCTTGGGAAAATAAAAAATTCTGGGCTAAAAAATTATTTTTGAGGAAAGAAAACGTATTTATTATTTTCACGGCTCTGCGTTATAAACTTCTGTAAAGCACTTGGGGGTTGAAAGTGCTCACCACACATCTAGATAAGTTCCTTTGGGGGTCTAGTTTCCAAAATGGGGACACTTGTGGGGGGTTTCTACTGTTTAGCCACATCAGGGGCTCTGCAAACGCAACGTGACGCCCACAGAGCATTCCATCAAAGTCTGCATTTCAAAACGTCACTACTTCACTTCCGAGCCCCAGCATGTGCCTAAACAGTGGTTTACCCCCACATATGGGGTATCAGCGTACTCAGGAGAAACTGGACAACAACTTTTGGGGTCAAATTTCTCCTGTTACCCTTGGGAAAATAAAAAATTGCGGGCTAAAATTCATTTTTGAGAAAATAATTTTTTTTTTTTATTTTCATGGCTCTGCGTTATAAACTTCTGTGAAGCACTTGAGGGTTCAAAGTGCTCACTACACATCTAGATTAGTTCCTTTGGGGGTCTAGTTTCCAAAATGGGGTAATTTGTGGGGGATCTCCAATGTTTAGGCACACAGGGGCTCTCCAAACGCGACATGGTGTCCGCTAATGATTGGAGATAATTTTCCATTTAAAAAGCCAAATGGCGTGCCTTCCCTTCTGAGCCCTGCCGTGCGCCCAAACAGTGGTTTACCCCCACATATGGGGTATCTGCATACTCAGGACAAACTGGACAACAACATTTGTGGTCCAATTTCTCCTATTACCATTGGCAAAATAGGAAATTCCAGGCTAAAAAATCATTTTTGAGAAAAGAAAAATTATTTTTTATTTTCATGGCTCTGCATTATAAACTTCTGTGAAGCACCTGGGGGTTTAAAGTGCTCAGTATGCATCTAGATAAGTTCCTTGGGGGGTCTAGTTTCCAAAATGGGGTCACTTGTGGGGGAGCTCCATTGCATAGGCACACAGGGGCTCTCCAAATGCGACATGGTGTCCGCTAACAATTGGAGCTAATTTTCCATTCAAAAAGTTAAAAGGTGCGCCTTCCCTTCCGAGCCCTGCCGTGTGCCCAAACAGTGGTTTACCCCCACATATGAGGTATCGGCGTACTCGGGAGAAATTGCTCAACAAATTTTAGGATCCATTTTATCCTATTGCCCATGTGAAAATGAAAAAATTGAGGCGAAAATAAATTTTTTGTGAAAAAAAAGTACTTTTTCATTTTTACGGATAAATTTGTGAAGCACCTGAGGGTTTAAAGTGCTCACTAGGCATCTAGATAAGTTCCTTGGGGGGTCCAGTTTCCAAAATGGGGTCACTTGTGGGGGAGCTCCAATGTTTAAGCACACAGGGTCTCTCCAAACGCGACATGGTGTCCGCTAACGATGGAGATAATTTTTCATTCAAAAAGTCAAATGGCGCTCCTTCCCTTCCGAGCCTTACCATGTGCCCAAACAGTGGTTTACCCCCACATGTGAAGTATCGGTGTACTCAGGAGAAATTGCCAAACAAATTTTAGGATCCATTTTATCCTGTTGTCCATGTGAAAATGAAAAAATTGAGGCTAAAAGAATTTTTTTGTGAAAAAAAAGTACTTTTTCATTTTTACGGATCAATTTGTGAAGCACCTGGGGGTTTAAAGGGCTCACTATGCATCTAGATAAGTTCCTTGGGGCGTCTAGTTTCCAAAATGGGGTCACTTGTGGGGGAGCTCCAATTTTTAGGCACACGGGGGCTCTCCAAATGTGACATGGTGTCCGCTAAAGAGTGCAGCCAATTTTTCATTCAAAAAGTCAAATGGCGCTCCTTCCCTTCCAAGCCCTGCCGTGCGCCCAAACAGTGGTTTACCCCCACATATGAGGTATCAGCGTACTCAGGACAAATTGGACAACAACTTACGTGGTTCAGTTTCTCCTTTTACCATTGGGAAAATAAAAAAATTGTTGCTGAAAAATCATTTTTGTGACTAAAAAGTTAAATGTTCATTTTTTCCTTCCATGTTGCTTCTGCTGCTGTGAAGCACCTGAAGGGTTAATAAACTTCTTGAATGTGGTTTTGTGCACCTTGAGGGGTGCAGTTTTTAGAATGGTGTCACTTTTGGGTATTTTCAGCCATATAGACCCCTCAAACTGACTTCAAATGTGAGGTGGTCCCTAAAAAAAATGGTTTTGTAAATTTCGTTGTAAAAATGAGAAATCGCTGGTCAAATTTTAACCCTTATAACTTCCTAGCAAAAAAAAATTTTGTTTCCAAAATTGTGCTGATGTAAAGTAGACGTGTGGGAAATGTTATTTATTAACTATTTTGTGTCACATAACTCTCTGGTTTAACAGAATAAAAATTCAAAATGTGAAAATTGCGAAATTTTCAAAATTTTCGCCAAATTTCCGTTTTTATCACAAATAAACACAGAATTTATTGACCTAAATTTACCACTAACATGAAGCCCAATATGTCACGAAAAAACAATCTCAGAACCGCTAGGATCCATTGAAGCGTTCCTGAGTTATTACCTCATGAAGGGACACTGGTCAGAATTGCAAAAAACGGCAAGGTCTTTAACCCTGCTGTTCTGTTGGTCAAAAATGACCGACTTTGAACTTCAATATTCTTTAAAATATTCAAGATGCGGCTCTGAAACCCGTGGCCGACCGACCCATCCTCATTTAAGTCAATCAACCACAAGTTTCAGAACCGCATCTTGAACACCCCAAAAAATACCAAAGTTCAAAATAGGTCTCCCCAGACCGAACAGAACAGCAGGGTTAAGGTCAAAATAGGCTGGGTCATGAAGGGGTTAAGAAGAATCTTGATTGTGAGCTACATAGCATTGATTTTCTATTAATGTTTATTTTGACAGATCAAGAAAATCAGTCTGTCCTCATTACGTAAGTTAAACATCCTGTTCCTATTTATTAATTATATATTTTAATATTTTATAATGTCATAGTAATGTAGCAATACTACCTGATTAAACTGTTTGCAAAATATCCATTAATCATGTTAAGATTCCTAGTGGGGTGGAAAAATACAAAGGTATTATTGTTCATAGCCTTTTTGCTCTCAGTTCAGTGATAATTCTGCTCTATGTAATTAGGTTACAGTAAATTTACCATTTATTTCACATTTACATTTCAAGTAAAGATATCAAAGTTTGTAGTGATATAATAAGCCATATTTCCTTCAGCGTACTTTCGCTGATGTTGAAGATGACTTCAGTGACAAAATGCTTAAGCTATTATCAAACTTTGTACTTACAATCAGAGGATTCTCTGGTGGGTGGTCTATGGTTCTTCTGAAAATTGACAATCCCTCGTCAGGGCTTATCTCGTTTTTAGACTATTTGACATCTAACATTATTGATTATCTAGCTTTTATATCAAATGGAAAAAAACACAATTAACTAAGCAATTATAAATACACTTGTGGATTTTTACGGGTGAATCCCAACAACAGAAGTAACAAAACTTATTTAATATGCAATAAAACTTTCTAATTTCTTCAAAGGAGCTGTAAAATTTTCATTAAAAGTCCCTGGCTGCCCATGAATAAGACTCTAAGGGCATGTTTACATGGACCAACTGGCAGCACAATATGTAAAGCTTTATTGCTCGGCGGTCGTTTAATAGCCTGTATAAACAGCCAGCTCAAAATAAACAATGCCCAATGAGCGATCTATAAAAGATTGTTCACTGTGCACAGGCTGTCATGGTTCTCAGCAGTGCAAGTCCTGTTTACACAGGACAATGTATGGCCGAAAAATATTTTTTGCGGTCCACAAAAGATCACTTCACCTG
The DNA here is from genome assembly GCF_032444005.1 of Ranitomeya imitator. NCBI lineage: Eukaryota > Metazoa > Chordata > Amphibia > Anura > Dendrobatidae > Ranitomeya > Ranitomeya imitator. The sequence continues at coordinate 191,260,142 of NC_091283.1, forward strand.
ATGAATGAGCGTTACGCTTCACCAGGTAATCAGCAGCCTGTTTAGACTGCAAGATGATAGTGAAACAAGTGTTTTTAAGAACGCTTGTTCATAATTATATTTCAGAGTAAATGTAGCTTTAATCTCTAAATATTAAAATGATTTCCTATGGAAGAGGATAGCATCGCTTTCAATCTCTATATCCTTATTCGCGGACTGCAGGATGGTTTGAAATGAAGATGCGGGGTGAGGTTAATTGTAAAATACTGGTAAATTAAAAAATTGTTTGAAGAACACTATATTCTCTTTATCTGGTCCAATAGTGAAAAAATACTAAAAGAAGATTCATATTTATACATGCACACTGGTGACCGAAAACTATTTCAGCAAAATTTGAGCTCCAGAAGCCAAATTGCACTCTTTCCCTTCTGAGATCTGTCTTGTGCTCAAGCAGTAGTCCACCACCCCATAAATTGTAATGCCATACTCTGGAGAAATTGCATACTGAATTACAGGGGTACATTTTTCCTCTTGTAATGATCAGAGTCCACAGGTACTGCCAGCTGGAGTGTGCAGTCTAAATGAGCACTGAGGATATATTACACAGTACAGAATTGTGAAATTAACTGTAGAAAAGAAAATTTTACTTGTAACTATTGAGACAATAGTGATGTGACCATGATGACATCATCACCGATCCTTCTGCACTTCTATGTTGCGGCCTGCTTATGATTGGTCAGCATCATACAGGAGACAGAAGTACACGCCCCCAGTAAACACTCTCACTTGGACTTAACTAAAGTTAACTCAAGAACGCAATTGCTAATATTTCCACAAAGGAGAGGCAAAATTAAAAAAAAGTTTTATCTGCTCTGCACCTACAATTACATAGTGTGCCCAGCTCATTTACATTATGAAATCTGGTGGCAGATCCATCTTATGAAATGAACTGCTATGAAACCTGAATGAAGTTATGTAAAATGGCTGATCTAAAACAAATTTGCACTCTTTAATATGTAGAAAAACTATGGAAACTCCCATCTAAATTTTGACATTTAGGTGTATTATTCTTTAGCTTTTTATTTATAATTTGTTCTACCTCTATTTTTATCTCCAGTGGAGAATCTGGTGCTGGAAAGACTGTGAACACCAAGCGAGTCATTCAATATTTTGCAACAATTGCAGCTATTGGTGATGCTGGAAAGAAAAAGGAATCTTCCAACAGCATGCAGGTAACTTATACTGAGGTACATACACTGGTGCTTGAAAGTTTATGAACCCTTCAGAATTCCATATTTTAGCATTAATTTGACATAAGACTACATCAAATTTTCACACAAGTCCTAAAAGTAGATGAAGAGAACTAAATCAAATAAATGAGTCAGAAATAATAGGCTGCTTCTTTTTTTAACCCCTTTCCGACCTTTGACGCCACGTAGGCGTCATGAAAGTCGGTGCCAATCCGACCCATGAAGCCTATGTGGCGTCATGGAAAGATCGCGTCCCTGCAGATCGGGTGAAAGGGTTAACTCCCATTTCACCCGATCTGCAGGGACAGGGGGAGTGGTAGTTTAGCCCAGGGGGGGTGGCTTCACCCCCCCGTGGCTACGATCGCTCTGATTGGCTGTTGAAAGTGAAACTGCCAATCAGAGCGATTTGTAATATTTCACCTATTATAACGGGTGAAATATTACAATACAGCCATGGCCGATGCTGCAATATCATCGGCCATGGCTGGAAATACTAATGTGCCCCCACCCCACCGATCGCCCCCCAGCCCTCCGATCTGTCCGGTACTCTGCCCCGCTCCCCTCCGTCCTGTGCTCCGCTCCCCCCCGTGCTCTTGTCCGCTCACCCCCGTGCTCCAATCACCCCCCCGTGCTCCAATCACCCCCCCTGCACTCCGATCCACCCCCGTGCTCCGTTCCACCCCTCCCGTGCTCCGTTCCACCCCTCCCGCGTTCCGATCCACCCCCCATGTTCCGATCCCCCCCCCCCGTTCTCCCCCCCGACCCCATCATACTTACCGATCCTGCCGGGGTCCGTCCGTCTTCTCCCTGGGCGCCGCCATCTTCCAAAATGGAATGCATTTTGATCACTGAGATAATCTATCCCAGTGATCAAAATAAAAAAATGATAAATGACCCCCCCCCCTTTGTCACCCCCATAGGTAGGGACAATAAAAAAATAAAGAATTTTTTTTTCCACTAATGTTAGAATAGGGCTAGGGGTAGGGATAGGGTTAGGGCTAGGGTTAGGGTTAGAGCTAGGGTTAGGGTTAGGGCTAGGGTTAGGGCTAGGGTTAGGGCTAGGGTTAGGGCTAGGGGTAGGGCTAGGGTTAGGGCTAGGGTTAGAGCTAGGGTTAGGGTTAGGGTTTTGGTATGTGCACACGTATTCTGGTCCTCTGCAGATTTTTCCGCTGCGGATTTGATAAATCCGCAGTGCTAAACCGCTGCGGATTTATGGTGGATTTACCATGTTTTTTCTGCGCATTTCACTGCGGTTTTACAACTGCGGTTTTCTATTGGAGCAGTTGTAAAACCGCTGCGGAATCCGCAGAAAGAAGAGACATGCTGCGGAATGTAAACCGCTGCGTTTCCGTGCAGTTTTTCTGCAGCATGTGTACAGCGATTTTTGTTTCCCATAGGTTTACATTGAACTGTAAACTCATGGGAAACTGCTGCGGATCCGCAGCGTTTTCCGCAGCGTGTGCACATACCTTTAGAATTAGGCTATGTGCACACGGTGCAGATTTGGCTGCAGATCCGCAGCGGATTGGCCGCTGCGGATTCGCAGCAGTGTTCCATCAGGTTTACAGTACCAAGTAAACCTATGGAAAACCAAATCCGCTGTGCCCATGGTGCGGAAAATACCGTGCAGATGAAATCCGCACAAAAAACACTGGAAATCCGCGGAAAATCTGCAGGTAAAACGCAGTGCCTGTTACCCGCGGATTTTTCAAAAATGATGCTGAAAAATCTCACACGAATCCGCAACGTGGGCACATAGCCTTAGGGTTAGGGTTGGAATTAGGGTTGTGGTCAGGGTTGTGATTATGGTTATGGCTACAGTTGGGATTAGGGTTAGGGGTGTGGGGGGGTTAGTGTTGGAGGTAGAATTGAGGGGTTTCCACTGTTTAGGCACATCAGGGGTCTCCAAACGCAACATGGCGCCACCATTGATTTCAGCCAATCTTTTATTCAAAAAGTCAAATGGTGCTCCGTCAATTCCGAGCCCCGACGTGTGCCCAAACACTGGTTTACCCCCACATATGGGGTACCAGCATACTCAGGATAAACTGCGCAACAATTACTGGGGTCCAATTTCTCCTGTTACCCTTGTGAAAATAAAAAAATGCTTGCTAAAACATCATTTTTGAGGAAAGAAAAATGATTTTTTATTTTCACGGCTCTGCGTTGTAAACGTCTGTGAAGCACTTGGGGGTTCAAAGTGCTCACCACATATCTAGATAAGTTCCTTGGGGGTCTAGTTTCTAAAATGGGGTCACTTGTGGGGGGTTTCTACTGTTTAGGCACACCAGGGGCTCTGCAAATGCAACGTGACGCCCGCAGACCATTCCATCAAAGTCTGCATTTCAAAAGTCACTACTTCCCTTCTGAGCCCCGACGTGTGCCCAAACAGTGGTTTACCCCCACACATGGGGTATCAGCGTACTCAGGAGAAACTGGACAACAACTTTTGGGGACCAATTTCTCCTGTAACCCTTGGGAAAATAAAAAATTCTGGGCTAAATAATTATTTTTGAGGAAAGAAAACGTATATATTATTTTCACGGCTCTGCGTTGTAAACTTCTGTGAAGCACTTGGGGGTTCAAAGTGTTGACCACACATCTAGATAAGTTCCTTTCGGGGTCTAGTTTCCAAAATGGGGTCACTTGTGGGGGGTTTCTACTGTTTAGCCACATCAGGGGCTCTGCAAACGCAACGTGACACCCGCAGAGCATTCCATCAAAGTCTGCATTTCAAAACGTCACTACTTCACTTCCGAGCCCCGGCGTGTGCCCAAACAGTGGTTTACCCCCACATATGGGGTATCAGCGTACTCAGGAGAAACTGGACAACAACTTTTGGTGTGAAATTTCTCCTGTTACCCTTGGGAAAATAAAAATTGCAGGCTAAAAGATCATTTTTGAGAAAATAATTTTTATTTTTTATTTTCATGGCTCTGCGTTATAAACTTCTGTGAAGCACTTGGGAGTTCAAAGTCCTCACCACACATCTAGATAAGTTCCTTTCGGGGTCCAGTTTCCAAAATGGGGTCACTTGTGGGGGGTTTCTACTGTTTAGCCACATCAGGGGCTCTGCAAACGCAACGTGACGCCCACAGAGCATTCCATCAAAGTCTGCATTTCAAAACATCACTACTTCACTTCCGAGCCCCGGCATGTGCCCAAACAGTGGTTTACCCCCACATATGGGGTATCAGCGTACTCAGGAGAAACTGGACAACAACTTTTGGGGTCAAATTTCTCCTGTTACTCTTGGGAAAATAAAAAATTGCAGGCTAAAAATCATTTTTGAGAAAATATATATATTTTTTTCATGGCTCTGCGTTATAAACTTCTGTGAAGCACTTGGGGGTTCAAAGTCCTCACCACACATCTAGATTAGTTCCTTTGGGGGTCTAGTTTCCAAAATGGGGTCATTTGTGGGGGATCTCCAATGTTTAGGCACACAGGGGCTCTCCAAACGTGACATGGTGTCCGCTAATGATTGAAGCTAATTTTTCATTTAAAAAGCCAAATGGCGTGCCTTCCCTTCCGAGCCCTGCCGTGCGCCCAAACAGTGGTTTACCCCCACATATGGGGTATCAGCATACTCAGGACAAACTGGACAAGAACATTTGCGGTCCAATTTCTCCTATTACTCTTGGCACAATAGGAAATTCCAGGCTAAAAAATCATTTTTGAGGAGAGAAAAATTATTTTTTATTTTCATGGCTGTGCGTTATAAACTTCTGTGAAGCACCTGGGGGTTTAAAGTGCTGAATATGCATCTAGATAAGTTCCTTGGGGGGTCTAGTTTCCAAAATGGGGTCACTTGTGGGGGAGCTCCAATGTTTAGGCACACAGGGGCTCTCCAAACGCGACATGGTGTCCGCTAACAATTGGAGCTAATTTTCCATTCAAAAAGTCAAATGGCGCGCCTTCCCTTCCGAACCCTGCCGTGTGCCCAAACAGTAGTTTACCCCCACATATGAGGTATCGGCGTACTCGGGAGAAATTGTCCAACAAATTTTATGATCCATTTTATCCTATTGCCCATGTGAAAATTAAAAAATTGAGGCGAAAAGAATCTTTTTGTGAAAAAAAAGTACTTTTTCATTTTTACAGATCAATTTGTGAAGCACCTGGGGGTTTAAAGTGCTCACTAGGCATCTAGATAAGTTCCTTGGGGGGTCTAGTTTCCAAAATGGGGTCACTTGTGGGGGAGCTCCAATGTTTAGGCACACAGGGGCTCTCCAAACGCGACATGGTGTCCACTAACGATGGAGATAATTTTTCATTCAAAAAGTCAAATGGCGCTCTTTTCCTTCCGAGCCTTACCATGTGCCCAAACAGTGGTTTACCCCCACATGTGAGGTATTGGTGTACTCAGGAGAAATTGCCCAACAAATTTTAGGATCCATTTTATCCTGTTGCCCATGTGAAAATGAAAAAATTGAGGCTAAAAGAATTTTTTTGTGAAAAAAAAGTACTTTTTCATTTTTACGGATCAATTTGTGAAGCACCTGGGGGTTCAAAGTGCTCACTATGCATCTAGATAAGTTCCTTGGGGCGTCTAGTTTCCAAAATGGGGTCACTTGTGGGGGAGCTCCAATTTTTAGGCACACGGGGGCTCTCCAAACGTGACATGGTGTCCGCTAAAGAGTGGAGCCAATTTTTCATTCAAAAAGTCAAATGGCGCTCCTTCCCTTCCAAGCCCTGCCGTGCGCCCAAACAGTGGTTTACCCCAACATATGAGGTATCAGTGTACTCAGGACAAATTGGACAACAACTTTCGTGGTTCAGTTTCTCCTTTTACCATTGGGAAAATAAAAAAATTGTTGCTAAAAGATAATTTTTGTGACTAAAACGTTAAATGTTCATTTTTTCTTTCCATGTTGCTTCTGCTGCTGTGAAGCACCTGAAGGGTTAATAAACTTCTTGAATGTGGTTTTGAGTACCTTGAGGGGTGCATTTTTTAGAATGGTGTCACTTTTGGGTATTTTCAGCCACATAGACCCCTCAAACTGACTTCAAATGTGAGGTGGTCCCTAAAAAAAATGGTTTTGTAAATTTCGTTGTAAAAATGAGAAATCGCTGGTCGAATTTTAACCCTTATAACTTCCTAGCAAAAAAAAATTTTGTTTCCAAAATTGTGCTGATGTAAAGTATACATGTGGGAAATGTTATTTATTAACTATTTTGTGTCACATAACTCTCTGGTTTAACAGAATAAAAATTAAAAATGTGAAAATTGCGAAATTTTCAAAATTTTCGCCAAATTTCCGTTTTTATCACAAATAAACGCAGAATTTATTGACCTAAATTTACCACTACCATGAAGCCCAATATGTCACGAAAAAACAATCTCAGAACCGCTAGGATCCGTTGAAGCGTTCCTGAGTTATTACCTCATAAAGGGACACTGGTCAGAATTGCAAAAAACGGCAAGGTCTTTAAGGTCAAAATAGGCTGGGTCATGAAGGGGTTAAATTTGAAAAATGATCCTATATCATATATCTAACTGGAAAAGGCAAGTGAATCTTTGTTTTCAATGTGTGGCCCCCTTGTGCAGTAAAAACTACATTTAAAATTTTTAATTGAATTGTTGATTATTTTTGCACATTGGCTTGAAGGAATTTTAGCAACCCTGTTATGTCGGTGGGATTTCTCCCATTAACTGCTCGCTTTAGATTCTTCCACATTTCTATAAGGTAAAGTCTAGACTTGGCCATTCCAAAACTTTAATTTAATTCTTCTTTAACCAATCTTTTGTAGAGCAGCATGTGTGCTTTAAATTGTCGTCTTGCAACATGACGCAAATTCTCTTGAGATTCAGCTCATGAACAGATATCCTGACATTTTCCTTTAGAGTTTGCTGGTAATATTCAGAATTCATTAATCCATTCATGATAGCAAGCTGTCCTGGCACACATGCAGTTAAACAGGCCAAAACCATGATACTACCACAACCATGTTTCATAGATAGTATGAGGTTTTTATGCTGTAATGCAGTTTTTTTCCTTTCTCAAAACATGTGTAAACCAAATAGCTCTATTTTGGGCTTATTCGTTCACAAAACATTGTTCCAGTAGCCTTTTGGCTTGTACAAGTGATCTATAGCAAATTGTAAACAGCAACATTCTTTTTGGGAAGCAGTGGCTTTTTCGTTGTAAATCTGCTATGTACTTCATTGTTGTTCTGTGTCTTCCTTGGAGCGGCCTTTAGTTTCTTAGAGGATTCTTTGGGCTCATTTGTGACCCTGTTAACTCCTGTTTCTGTTGGAGTGATCATTGTTAGTTGACCACTCCTTGGAAGGTGATTGTCATGGCTCGGTTTGGGGAATTGATCCACTGAGCTGTTGCTGTGTGGTCGGTTCTCCTGTTTGTTGAGTTATTGCCTTTGCTTCCCTGTCCAAGTGCTGATGGTTCCAGTTTTGTTTTAAGGAATCTGCGGGGAGATATCCTCACCATTGCCAGATGATCATGAATCAGCACTCTGCCGCTTCCAATTGTCAAGACAATTGCGCAATTGGCTGAGGATAGATGGGAGAGGCCGCAGCTGTCCTTACTACTAGGCCGGATATTGGGCAGCTCACAGTGAACGTATAGTACATACACATCAGATTTCAAAGCATGGAATATATATATACATATATATATATATATATATATATATATATATACACACACACGCACACACTCCGGTACGGTCCCCACCAAGCTTCCCAATAAGCGAAGTAAAAAAACTAGCTGCGACCACCAATCATTTATACATGCTGACTGGATGTCCAACAGGTAGCTTATGGCTTTAGAGGTGTGGTTTACAGAGGGAGAGGGACAGAGCTACTAAATTTCATCTACTCAATCCGGAAAAGTAGGCTATGTTTATAAAAAATATACAAAGATGTTGCAAAATGGGAATAAAACAGTACAGTATACAAATACACAAAATAAAAGGGATAACAGAAGAAAAGTACTAAACCTGTGTCACGGAAATGGCATAAAGGTTAGCGGAGGGATGAACTTTTTTTTAGAGAACTACATAGCACTGTGTCTTCCAGGACTGACGAATGACAAAAACTCATATGGGGGGCTTGTTGTGGGATGTGCTAGGTCTTTAGAAGATTATGAGATCCCCAGGTTTTAGGATATTTTTGCCCCTGGAGGTCCCAGACGGCCCGGGATATATTGTTGTCATGTTTCTGATCACGATTTTACTTTTCTATTGTTATGGCTTGACTCTGGGACTCAATCTGGTGATCTCTGGCTCTGTGTCAGTTTCCCTCTCTGTTGGACTACAGCCTGTGCTGTCTCTGTCCAACTGCTGATAATGCTCCTGTCTTTGGTTTGCTGTGTTGCTTCTATGCAGTTGTATTCTATTTCTCGCTTTGTTTCCCATCACATCTTGGAAGGGCTATATAAGCTCTTTGCTGGCTATATTCCAAATTAGGTGGATTTCCAGCTCCTCAGTGATTATCAGGATTAGCCTGAGGTTTATTCTATTGCTTCTACTGCGATTTGTTTTGCGTATTCCCATTCTCAGCTTTTTTACCTTTTGCTTACATTCAGGTCTGGTGGTTTTCAAATATACCAAAGGTCTTTTGGGGTTCCTTTCTTTTCCTTTCATTGCTCATGTTTGACTGTATGGACACGTCTTTAGCTCTATCTATGTCTCACCCTCTTTCTGTGTGCACTCCGTTTTGTTGTTGTGGTTTTGGGTTACACTCTGTACAGTTACGTACACTCATGGTCAGCCGATGTTGAGTGGGGTGCCATTGCGTAATTTTAAGGTGCCAACCTCCTTGGTCAAGCAGGAACAAATCAAGATCAGGTTAGGGAGTTGCCTAGTCTGTATATGAACCAGTGGTGTGCAGGTTTAATATTCCCATGTTTTTTTCATCACTGTGTGTTACGGCTCAGTCAGAGCATCTATAGAGCTGAAATATAGCATGGATAGCGTCATCCATCTGCTGATGTTAAGTTGGAGTTGTTAGGCCATCCTTACGGTGACGTGAGTTAATGTGTTATGTTCATCCCTTCACTACGACTCTGAAAATACATCTCCCATAAATATCGGAGTGATGCAAACCCCAATATTCATAACTAGCCACTATATTCACAGTGTCTGAGATAATTGCTTTGAACAGAGGAAGCCTCGGGCTTAGGAAGTTCACTTCTCCGTCATTGAGTATACGAATCTTAGACTTGGTGGTTGGCTCTCAGCAGATCCCCTACTATAATTACCTGTTCACCGCACGAGGTCCTAATTCAGTGGAGGTTGAAGTGTTAACTCTTTTTCACTTCCCCAGTTATATTTAATCCCACATTTTCAGAGTGAGGTCGATATGTCCTCTCTACGGACATGCCTTTATGGATTTTACAAATTTTTCTCTACAACATCTAGGCTCCCTCTTCTTGGTTTGCTCCTCTCCAGGTGTTTTCCATCTTCCCATTTTGGTCTTCCCGATCAAATTCTGGGTTGAGCTTTATATGCATTTCCTTCCTGGCTATACCGCTAGGTGGACTTTTATGATAAACACTTGTTTAATTCCTGCAGTGAGTCTGTTTTTTTTTTTTTTCATTCCAAGTCCCTTTTCCTTTCACCTCTTTATGTTTCTGGGAGGTTATAATTGTCCTGTTTATTTTGGCTATCCCTCTATCCTATGATTCCCCACTGTTTAGAGATGGTTTTGCAACCATTTCCAGCCTGATGAGTAACAAAAACTCTTCTTCTGAGGTCCTCAGAAATCTCCAATGCTCATTCTATAATACACTTCCACAAAAATGTGTTAAGGTCAGACGTTAATAGATCTCTGTTCTTTAAATAAAACACATCGCCACTCACACCTGATTGTAATCCCGTTGATTGAAAACACGAGATTCTAATTTCATATTCTCATTATCGGCTAATCTGAAAGTCACATGCATTTGCCATTCACAAACATGTGATATTGGATCATATTTCTAATTTAGAACATAACAAAATATAATATTTTGACTCATTGCTTGAGTTCATTATCTTTTATTTATGCGTACGATTTTGTTGGAAAATCTGATATAGTTTTATGTCATATGTTATATTGTAGATTGTAAGCTCTCACGAGCAGGGTCGTCTTATTTTGCTTTAATTATTGTATTGTTAACGTTGTTACTTATGACTTTTGTGTTTGAAACTGTTAAACTGTAAAGCGCTGCGGAATATGTTGGCGCTATATAAATAAAGATTATTATTATTATTATGTCAAATTTATGCAGAAATACCTATAATTTGAAACGGTTCACAAACTGCAAAGTACCACTGTAAGATCTGTTTAGTATACTGCATGCCAACCTCTCAGATTCTGTGGATGAGGATATGTAACTGAGTTAGTAGTATTTACTTATAAAAGAAAAATGCCTTCTTTGCATTCTTTAAGACCATGCTCAAGAAGCTTATGATAATTAAGACAGCTATGTAACTTAGAAGGTACATGGAGTGCCGATGTCAAGCTCAAAATTCCAGAAAGTGCATTTATGAGGCTCGTGTTAAGAATAGTTCCTGACACTATGCAATGTAAACTATTCCTGCTACTGAAACCAGAACAGAAAAAACAATAAAAAGGAAATATGAGTAAATATGTAAATGAGAACAGATTTCGTCTTAGGCTTCTTTCACACTAGCGTCGGAATCTCCCCGTCGCAATGCGTCGGGGAGAGATTCCGATGCTAGCGTTTGCTGCATTGCACAATGGGTGCAGCGGATGCATTTTTCCGGCGCATCCGCTGCCCCATTGTAAGGTGCGGGGAGGTGGGGGCGGAGTTCCGGCCGCGCATGCGCGGTCGGAAAAAGCGGTCCGTCAGGAGAAAAAAACGTTACATGTAGCGTTTTTTGCTCCCGACGGTCCGCCAAAGCACGACGCATCCGTCGCAAGACGGATGCGAAGTGTGGCAATCCGTCGCAAATGCGTCGTCAATACAAGTCTATGGGGAAAAAAATGCATCCTGCAAGCACTTTTGCAGGATGCGTTTTTTCTGTAAAACGACGCATTGTGACGGATTAAAAAAAACGCTAGTGTGAAAGTACCCTTAAAGTTGTCCTATTCTTATATCATGCATTCTATTCACTTCTATAATTGTTTTTCTGTTGTATCTTAACTAAAGAAAATGTAGATAATAACATGAATATTATTTATAGCTTACAAGCAGCAGTACATACAGTGGGGCAAAAAAGTATTTAGTCAGTCAGCAATAGTGCAAGTTCCACCACTTAAAAAGATGAGAGGCATCTGTAATTTACATCATAGGTAGACCTCAACTATGGGAGACAAACTGAGAAAAAAAAATCCAGAAAATCACATTGTCTGTTTTTTATCATTTTATTTGCATATTATGGTGGAAAATAAGTATTTGGTCAGAAACAAACAATCAAGATTTCTGGCTCTCACAGACCTGTAACTTCTTCTTTAAGAGTCTCCTCTTTCCTCCACTCATTACCTGTAGTAATGGCACCTGTTTAAACTTGTTATCAGTATAAAAAGACACCTGTGCACACCCTCAAACAGTCTGACTCCAAACTCCACTATGGTGAAGACCAAAGAGCTGTCAAAGGACACCAGAAACAAAATTGTAGCCCTGCACCAGGCTGGGAAGACTGAATCTGCAATAGCCAACCAGCTTGGAGTGAAGAAATCAACAGTGGGAGCAATAATTAGAAAATGGAAGACATACAAGACCACAGATAATCTCCCTCGATCTGGGGCTCCACGCAAAATCCCACCCCGTGGGGTCAGAATGATCACAAGAACGGTGAGCAAAAATCCCAGAACCACGCGGGGGGACCTAGTGAATGAACTGCAGAGAGCTGGGACCAATGTAACAAGGCCTACCATAAGTAACACACTACGCCACCATGGACTCAGATCCTGCAGTGCCAGACGTGTCCCACTGCTTAAGCCAGTACATGTCCGGGCCCGTCTGAAGTTTGCTAGAGAGCATTTGGATGATCCAGAGGAGTTTTGGGAGAATGTCCTATGGTCTGATGAAACCAAACTGGAACTGTTTGGTAGAAACACAACTTGTCGTGTTTGGAGGAAAAAAAATACTGAGTTGCATCCATCAAACACCATTCCTACTGTAAAGCATGGTGGTGGAAACATCATGCTTTGGGGCTGTTTCTCTGCAAAGGGGCCAGGACGACTGATCCGGGTACATGAAAGAATGAATGGGGCCATGTATCGTGAGATTTTGAGTGCAAACCTCCTTCCATCAGCAAGGGCATTGAAGATGAAACGTGGCTGGGTCTTTCAACATGACAATGATCCAAAGCACACCGCCAGGGCAACGAAGGAGTGGCTTCGTAAGAAGCATTTCAAGGTCCTGGAGTGGCCTAGCCAGTCTCCAGATCTCAACCCTATAGAAAACCTTTGGAGGGAGTTGAAAGTCCGTGTTGCCAAGCGAAAAGCCAAAAACATCACTGCTCTTGAGGAGATCTGCAGGGAGGAACGGGCCAACATACCAACAACAGTGTGTGGCAACCTTGTGAAGACTTACAGAAAACGTTTGACCTCTGTCATTGCCAACAAAGGATATATTACAAAGTATTGAGATGAAATTTTGTTTCTGACCAAATACTTATTTTCCACCATAATATGCAAATAAAATGATTAAAAAAACAGACAATGTGATTTTCTGGATTTTTTTTTCTCAGTTTGTCTCCCATAGTTGAGGTCTACCTATGATGTAAATTACAGACGCCTCTCATCTTTTTAAGTGGTGGAACTTGCACTATTGCTGACTGACTAAATACTTTTTTGCCCCACTGTATATTGTATAATTGAAGGTACACTTACACTTGGAAACTCTAAGAAAGTTATCTGCCAGTCTATGCACACCGCCAATCACCTGAAGTACAAGTAAACTGTTCACTCATTGGATAAAATAATTTTTAAGCTTGCTTGAAAACCATAATTCCGGGCAGCACATCATCCGGTGTAAACAGGATATGTGCTGCCGAGAACACTGATATTTTATACAAACAAACAATCATATAAATGAACATTCTGTGAACATGGAAGTAAGGTCAGCCAAATGACCATTAATCGGCTTACATGTACATCAATGATCTTCTAATGGCCGAGGTTGACTAGTGTAAATTAAGCCTATAGCAATTTATCATTCAAGACAAATCTTTTATTGTCTTAACTATGATTATGACAAAAAAAACTAAAGCTCATCCTTCCTTGGCTGGATTATTACAGCTAAGAACAAAGGTCCCTTTTTGTTGTAGGGGTGCAGATATGAACAATTACATGGTTTCAGTCAGAAATGTTGCTAGAAGCTCATGTTTGTGTATGCATCACATTTGCAGTAGTTCATAATAGCCAAAGGTGCTCTACTAAGGACTAAAGATGCTTCATTCAATCAGGGAATGACGTACTCCTGAGACAGCAGAAGTCATTAAAAGTGGCATTTTATGTAGAACTAGCTGAAGAACCCGGCGTTGCCTGGGCATAGTAAATATCTGTGGTTAGTTATAGCACCTCACTTCTCTTATTTTCCCATCAGGCCTCTCATTTAGCACCTCACTTCTCTCATTTTCCCATCACGCCTCTCATTTTCCCCTTCACATCTTTCATTTTCCCCCTCACACCTCTCATTTTCCCCCTCACTCTTATTTTCCCCCTCACTTATTTTCCCCCTCACTCCTCTCATTCCCCCTAACACTTGTCATTTCAACCTCACATCTGTCATTTTCTGATCACTCCACTATTTTCCCTCACTCCTCTCATTTTGCACTCACACCTTTTCATTTTCATCTCACACCCCTCATTTTCATCTCACACCTCTCATTTTCCCCTCAGTATATACGTTTGTCATCTCCCTTATATAGTATACAGCTGTATGTCATCTCCTGTATATAGTATATACCTGTATGTCATCTCCCCTGTATCTAGTATATACCTGCTGTATGTCATCTCCCCTGTAAATAGTATATACCTGCTGTATGTCATCTCCTCCTCTTTATTGTATATACCTGTGTCATCTCCTCCTGTATATAGTATATACCTGTATGTCATCTCTTCTGTATATAGTATATACCTGTATGTCATCTCCTCCTATATATAGTATATACCTGTTTGTCATCTCCTGTATATAGTATATGCCTGTATGTCATCTCCCCTGTATATAGTATATATCTGCTGTATGTCATCTCCTCCTGTATATACTTACGTGTCATCTCCTCTTTTATATAGTAAATACCTGTATGTCATCTCCTCCTGTATACAGTATATACCTGTGTCATCTCCTCCTGTATATAGTATATACCTGTGTGTCATCTCCCCTGTATATAGTATATATGTGTGTGTCATCTCCCCTGTATATAGTATATACCTGTGTGTCATCTCCTCCTGTATATAGTATATATCTGTGTGTCATCTTCTCCTGTATTAGACCTCGTTCGCACGATTCATTATCATAGTCCTAATTTATATTCGTGGCTAGAAAAGTCACTCCAAAGGATATACAGCAACCATAATCCTCTAAAGGGATATACCCGGCAGAGGATACGAAGTGAGATAAACGAAAATAGAAGTAAAATGACTGTTTATTGATACATAAATTAAAAAATAGGGGGGACACAAAAGACATAAAAAAGACAAAAAATGGGACCTCCAAGTGGTACAGGGAGAGGAAAGCCAAACACAATAATAATAAAAAATGTTGTGGAATAGTATCTATGCTGCATGGAGTAGATCCACCTCCATATGGCTAACCAAAACAGCAGGTAAATACAGACATCTTATAACACCATCACGTACATAGTATATACAGTGGCAGAGCCACGGGCTGTGTAATGATAAGGGTTATTTCCACAGTACAAAGAACCACTAGTGCTTAAAGAGCTACTAAAGAGGCTAGTGCAGAGATCCCTATATAATCACAGCGTGGCTGAAAGAGGTAGATGGCGTTTTAATGGAGTGAGCATTTATTACCTGTGCAGAGCCGTGATGGAGATAGAGGCCGGTGCCCTAGGGATCAAGCAGGCATATAACGGTGCGTGGCTGTGCTCTCCCAGATGCACGATATTTGGTCAGTATTTTTACCTCAGTATTTGTAAGCTAAACTGGCAGCCTGATAAATCCCCAGCCAACAGGAAGCCCTCCCCCTAGCAGTATATATTAGCTCACACATACACATAATAGACAGGTCATGTGACTGACAGCTGCCGTATTTCCTATATGGTTTATTTTTTGCTCTTGTAGTTTGCTTATTAATCAGATTTTTATTTTTGAAGGATAATACCAGACTTGTGTGTGTTTTAGGGCGAGTTTCATGTGTCAAGTTGTGTGTGTTGAGCTACGTGTGGCGACATGCATGTAGCGACTTTTGTGAGATGAGTTTTGTGTGGTGACATGCATGTAGCAGCTTTTTGTGTGTCGAGTTGCATGTGACAGGTTAATGTAGCAAGTTGTGTGCAGCAACTGTTGCGCATGGCGAGTTTTGCGCGTAGTGAGCCTTATGTGTGGTGCGTTTTGAGTATGTGCAAGTTTTGTGTGAGGCAACTTTTGCATGTGTTGCAACTTTTGTGCATGTGGCAATTTTTCCACGTGTGCAAGTTTTGCGTGTGGCGAGTTTTCCATGAGGTGATTTTTGCACATGTGGCGAGTTTTGCGTGTGGCGAGTTTTCCATGTGGCGATTTTTGCGCGTAGCGAGTTTTGAGTGGCACTGGCAACTTTTGTGTTTCGACTTTTATGTGGCGAGGTTGGTGTATGTGTGGTGAAATGTGTGCTGAGGGTGGTATATGTGTTCAAGCACGTGGTAGTGTGTGGCGCATTTTGTGTGTGTGTTCATATCCCCGTGCGTGGTGAGTATCCCATGTTGGGGCCCTACCTTAGCAACTGTACAGTATATACTCTTTGGCGCCATCGCTCTCACTCTTTAAGTCCCCCATGTTCACATCTGGCAGCTGTCAATTTGCCTCCAACACTTTTCCTTTCACTTTTTCCCCATTATGTAAATAGGGGCAAAATTGTTTGGTGAATTGGAAAGCGCGGGGTTAAAATTTCGCCTCACAACATAGCCTATTACACTCTCGGGGTCCAGACGTGTGACTGTGCAAAATTTTGTGGCTGTAGCTGTGACAGTGCAGATGCCAATCCGGGACATACACACATACACACACACATTCAGCTTTATATATTAGATTTGGAGAAACCACTTGCTACATTGACTGTATTGAGCTATTTAAATTGTTCTTTTTTCGTTGGTTTGTGGAAAACAGCAGAAAGTTTTCACATTGTGCTAATAAAACTAATTTGTAATGGGGGTTGAATCATTTTGATTGCAACTATACAGTATAATGCCCAATGCTTAGTCTGAGGGTCAGAGTATAAAAAGGATTCAAAGAACATCATAAAAGGAACAATCCTCTTATTCGCTACTTCTCTCTACTTCAATGCAGAATATGAATTTAGTAACTATTGTCTCGTGTTCCATTAACTCAATATTTCTTATATTTTAGGGTACCCTGGAGGATCAAATCATTCAGGCTAACCCTCTGCTGGAAGCTTTCGGAAATGCCAAGACACTGCGAAATGATAATTCTTCTCGTTTTGTAAATAATAACATCAGACAAGAGTTATTTTCCATATTTACCTGCACAGAAATACAGTCATGGTTTACTTTTTTCTATTTTTTCTTTTAGGGTAAATTCATCAGAATTCACTTTGGTACCACTGGAAAACTTTCTTCTGCTGATATTGAAACTTGTAAGAATGAGCGTGAAGATAATATAAGACTTTAGATAGTTGTATGGGCTTATAGTCAGCAGTTTTACATTTACATTATATTTTCCCACATGCTGTAAAAATGTAGGAGTCAAGGGGGTTTCCATCATAAACCTTTTTCACTCAAATAGGTATGTTGAACACTGATATTAAGCTTGCAGTATAAAATCCCATGGTTACTTTACAATAAGTTGCTTATTTCTCACAAAACCTTGTCCATATTGGCGACCCACACTTCTAGGTTTGCTCTGTCTTGCATAAGAATTTTTTTTATGAACATTTAATTGCCCACGATCTTGAGTGAACACACTGAATCTTTCTCTGTCACAATCTCTTTGCACTGTTTTACTGCACATTCTTAACTTTTTATTGATTTCATATGTTTGGTAGCTCACACACAGTGACAAGTAGGGTGATACTTGGTGACAACAGTCAAAACTGACATTAGTAGCATGCGCATATCACAGCAGAGAGCAGCTGAAAAAAATAAAAGGGCAACGTAGATTCAGCCATCTGGGATCAGAAACAAGATGTAACACTGAGTATTCAAGAACTTTCTGAAGAGTAGACTTGGGATAATTTTAAAACAAGGAATTAAATTTTTATTTCATTTATTTAAAAGCACATTTTGGTTGTAGGAAAACCTGTTCAATTCCTTGTGTTTTTGATATTTTTTCAATATGTAACTACAGATCTCCTTGAAAAGTCCAGAGTAACATTCCAGCTTTCAGCTGAAAGAAGCTACCACATCTTCTACCAGATCTTGACAAACAAGAAACCAGAAATTATTGGTAATTTCCCTGTTTATATTCTAAAAAATACATTTCCTGTGAAGCTTCCATGTTCTACCACATAGGGCCTCCATGAAGAACCGTATTCGGGATCTTTTCATAGTTATATATTCATTCTGCTTCCCTCTTTACCTTGCCAGGTGTTCTGAAGATTACATAAGTTGTAAATTTTGTGCATCCAAACCATTTGCAAAACAATATTGTAGGTTGTATTAGTTTCACCTTCAGCATGTTATAACTATTGGTTTTGTTGTTTTAGAGATGCTCCTTCTCACGACTAACCCTTATGACTATCCTTGGATCAGCCAGGGCGAAATAGCTGTGAAGAGTATTAATGACGAAGATGAGCTTTTAGCCACTGATGTCAGTAACAGCTTTATTGGGAGGCACAAATGCCTAAATAAAGATGTTGTTAGTTAGTGTATATTGTTTATTTCTTTATAGACTGCTATTGATATTCTTGGGTTCAACCCAGATGAAAAGATTGGCATCTACAAAATGACTGGTGCTGTCATGCACCATGGTAATATGAAGTTCAAGCAGAAGCAGCGGGAAGAGCAGGCTGAGCCAGATGGCAATGAAGGTTAGAGTCTTTGGTCCTTGAGTTAGTCATGATTTTTCGTACCAGCAAGGAATAATATTGTGCTTGTCCTCCACATCTAGTTGCTGACAAAATTGGTTATTTAATGGGTCTCAACTCTGCCGACTTGCTCAAAGCTTTGTGCTACCCAAGAGTAAAAGTGGGCAATGAGTTTGTCACCAAGGGACAAACCGTGCCACAGGTATCTGATATAAACAGCAAAATACACACAATAAGGTACCATATATTACTTAAACTGATGTTTTCCACTTCAGGTGTACAACTCAGTGGGTGCCCTCAGCAAGTCTACATTTGAAAAACTGTTCTTATGGATGGTCACACGTATCAACCAACAGTTGGACACCAAGCAGCCCAGACAATTCTTCATAGGTGTGCTGGATATTGCTGGATTTGAAATATTTGATGTAAGCAGCTAATCTAGTTTTACAAGTCCCCTTAGTCAACCACCTGGTATCTTCTCATCCGCTTTCTATCAATTTCAGTACAACAGTTTGGAGCAGCTCTGTATTAACTTCACCAATGAGAAGCTGCAGCAGTTCTTCAACCACCACATGTTCGTCCTGGAACAGGAGGAATACAAGAAAGAAGGTATCGACTGGGAGTTCATTGACTTTGGTATGGACTTGGCTGCCTGCATTGAGCTAATTGAGAAGGTAAATTTGTTTTAGATGAGTCTATTGAAAATATCTATATGCTTCTGTGGAACTCAAAAACTTTTTTTTATTATTTGCTTTTAAGCCCATGGGTATTTTCTCCATCCTTGAAGAGGAGTGCATGTTCCCCAAGGCCACTGACACATCCTTCAAGAACAAGCTGTATGAACAGCATCTTGGCAAGTGTAAGAACTTTGAGAAGCCCAAGCCAACCAAAGGAAAGGCTGAAGCTCATTTCTCTCTGGTGCATTATGCTGGTACTGTGGATTACAACATCTCTGGTTGGCTCGATAAGAATAAGGATCCATTGAACGAGTCTGTTATCCAGCTCTACCAGAAGTCTTCTGTCAAACTGTTGGCCTTCTTGTATTCCAACTACAACAGTTCTGAATGTAAGTTGTGTGTCTTTCTCCTTGATATTTTACAAGTTGAAAAGGTTGAAGTAGTATTAAAACCTGACATTTTTATCGTAGCTGATGCTGGCGGTAGTAGTAAAGGAGGAAAGAAGAAGAAGGGATCCTCTTTCCAGACTGTGTCTGCTCTTTTCAGGGTTAGTATTCATATGCATACAATTGGTAAATAATCCCAAATAATTTATAAGGTTTATTAAATGCACATGATAATAGTAGTGAAATTCATTTAAAATAGCATTCATTTAACATTCATTTAACATAATAGGTGCCAGATTATTAAATAGTCTAAATTGTTGACACTGAAAGATCATTTACATTGGCCAAATGTAGCCGTTAAAAGACTGCCAGTTTAACAGCCTGTTTAGAAAGGCAAACCACATATACCATAAATATAAAATGTTAACATAGAATAATCAATTTTTATTCATATTATCCAGATTTTGTTTTATCAATCACCTAATTAAATCTGCTCACTTTTTTCTAGCCTTATAAACTTGTAGAAAGAGGTCACATCTCTTTGTAGTTTTGCCATGGAAACATGTGCTAAAGTCAAACTGACTGTACTCCTGAATTACAGATTAAAGGCTACATATTCTTTTTATGCTGTATGTAATATATATTTTTGCTTAAGGAAAACTTGGGCAAACTCATGACCAATCTGAGAAGCACCCATCCCCACTTTGTACGTTGTCTGATTCCCAATGAGACTAAAACTCCAGGTAAATTTTGTTTGCCCTAGCACAGAAGTTTGAATATGTGTACTCTATGTTAAAGCTATTTTTCTCTACCTAGGTGTCATGGACAATCACTTGATCATCCACCAGCTAAGATGTAATGGCGTCCTGGAAGGTATCAGAATTTGCAGGAAAGGATTTCCAAGCAGAATACTTTATGCAGACTTTAAGCAGCGGTAATTACAATATATATAAATATATATATATATATATATATTTTTTTTTTCATACTTATGCTCTCTATTCTTGTAAGGCAGGGGTGCAAATTTTTTATTCTGCCAGGGGCCATTTGTATATTTCTACCATCATTCGGAGGTCACACAAAATTATCAACTTCAAAAATTGCCCTGCTATATTTGCTCAAACAATTAGTTAACTCCCCCTAATGTGATGGCTGGAACTGCTTCTATTTGGTGAGGCTGTGATGTTAGGAGGGATTGATCATGTTGCTTCTTGTAACTGCTTTTCCAGACTTGAGTCGATCTGGAGAGCAATAAACTCTTTGTCATAATAAGTTTTGTAAAGAACTTACAGCAGTAAGTTGTTCTTATACCAATGTATATTTCACTGCATGTCTCGCTAAGAGGAAAAAAGTATTACTATTCACATTACAATTATATAACACAAGAAGTGGGAGTTTTGAAGTATATACATCACATAGGAGACACAGAGACTGATGCATATACATCACATAAGACACACTGGGGCTGGAGCGTACACATCAAATAGGAGACACTATGGCTAAAGCTTATACATCACATAAGAGACGGTGGAGCTGAAGAATATACATTATATAGGAGACGCTGAGGCTGTAGTATATACATCACATTGGAGACGCTGGAGCTGCAACATATACATCACATAGGAGACTTAAATGACTGCTGTATATACAATAGGAAACATTGGGGCTGGAGTATGTACATCACAGAAGACAGAGGGAGGTCTGAAGTATATACTTCACATATGAGGCACAGAGACTGCTGTTTATACTTCACATAAGACACACTGGGTCTGGAGCATATATATCACATAGGAGATGTTGGGGATGCAGCATATTATATATATATATATATATATATATATATATATATAACACAGAAAACACTGGGGATGCAGCATATACATCACATGGGAGATGCTGGGGCTGCAGTATATATATCACATAGGAGACACTGGGACTGAAGCATATAAATCACATAGGAGATACTGGGGCAGCAGCATATACATCACATAAGAGACACTGGGGCTGAAGCATATATATTATATAAGAGACACTGGGGCTGAAGCATATACATCATATAGGGGATGCTAGGACCACTGTATATAGATCACTTAGAAGATGCTGTGTCAGAAGCATATACATTGCATAGGAGACGCTGGGCCTGGAGCATATATACCACATAGGTGACACTGGGGCTGGAGTATACACAATAGGAGATATTGGGGCTGGAGCATATACCTGACATAACACATTGGGGGTAGAACATGTACATCACAGAAGACACGGGTGCTGCGGCTCTCTTCATTTGTGAGATACAAGCGCATTGGGTGAAAACTCCGCCCATAAAATACATCCAGATGCTGGCAATGTCAACTGTCAGGACATAGTCCTACAATGCATGACCTGTACCCCAGTACAGTCACTGTCAGCTTCACAACAACAAAAAGGAATCAGTAGCTGCCACCCCCAATCCTTTATACAGGCCGATTGGACACTAGTTACAGGTAGCATATGGCTACAGGGGTGCGGTGTGCAGAGCAAGAGGAACAGAGCTATTAAATTTTATACATTTAATCCGGAAAGGTAGGCAGTGTTTACAAAAAATATACAACGATTATACAAAATGTGATCAAAATAATACGGTATATACAATTACATAAAATAAATGGGAATAAAGAAGGAAGTACTATACCTGATGTAGCAGAAATGGCTCTTATTTTTATGGAGAGAAGCACTCTGGTTAGAAAGATGAGACACTCTCACAGCGAACTTTGTCTTTCAGGAATGAACAAATATGACAATTTAAATCGATATAGTTGGAGACTTTATATTGATATTTATTCATTTATTTATTTGGAGCACACATATATTTTAATCTTCTGTCACCACTGGATTGGTAATGGATTTATTTGTTTACTCATATATTTCTCTATGCAGGTCACATATTGGTCTATATTGTCATATACACCAATTTTCTGAGTTATACTGTATATTGGCTTTTTTGTTGAGTAAACTCCTAAACTATTACCTCATTTTTGAGAATTTAGGAATCAACAATGACAGGCACTCAAACACTGTTTTTATTAGATCACGGTTATGTCTACATACCTCCTCTTGGTGAGCATATATGGGGGCTGGTTGTGGAATGTGCTAGGTCTTTTAGCAAATTATGAGATCCCCAACTTTCAGAATATTTTCGCCCCTGGAGGTTCCATGCAGTAGATATTGTTATCATGTTTCCTATTGCAATTTTACCTTTCTATAGAGATGAAATATGGCACCGATAGCATCATCCATCAGACCAATATTAAGTTGGAGGGGTTAGAATGGCCTTACAGTGAGGTGAATGAATGCATTCTGCTTATCCCTTGGCTACAACGCTGACAATATATCTCCATAAATATCAGATCAATGCAAACCCCAATATTCACCACTGGCTCCAAAAAGTCTGGGGACCAGTGCTTTGAACAGTGGAAGCTCTTGCTTTGGAAGTGTATTTCTCCACCTCTGAATAAACAAATCCCAAGCTTAGTGTCTGGCTCTCAGAGCAGCTCTCCTGTTGTAATTGCCTAGTCACTGTGGGAGGTCCCTACTTCAAAGGAGGTTGAAATGTCAGCTCTTTCTCACTTCCCTAATTATAATTAGGTTCTCACATCCCCAGTTATAATTAATCCCATATGTGAGGGGGATATGTCCCCTCTCTGGAGACATCTTTATGGATTTTAATTTTTCTCTACGACACATGGGCTGGGGATAACTTTCAGATTGCCAGGGGGCAGCCGCTGTGGTCCATTCTTAATGGAAGCGCAAAAGGTTTACGAGCACAGCAGTCAGCTAATCTTCACATCTACTAGAATTAATGGAAAGGCAGCCGGGGCTCTTCAGAATTTCTGGTTTGTAAGGTGTGGGAGTACACTGCATGCTCTCCAAATGGAAACAAATGTCGAAAGGCACCGAGGGAATACTGATCTAAAGATAAATCACATATGGCAAAGCCTGTGTATTATGCAGTAAGTGTCCAAGAAGTGACTACCCCTTTAAAAAAAGTCTCAGTATTTTTTTTCCCCTAAACTGTTTTAATTATATATGTAATGTGGTGAAAGTATATTACAATACTTACCAATCATCATCTTCCCAAGTTTCCAGTGCCATGCCAGTCCTTTTTTGTTCCACATGACCTGAAAACAGACAGGCCAGATCACATTGAATTTGTTTGTGAAACATAATGTCACTTTATTAGTTTAAGTCTATGGAGCCTTGGTTCTCATAGACGTACATTGGTGAAGAAATACTGCCCTAAACCGTGTGGGACATACAGCAAAGATAAACAGTGGTAACATGGGCAAAAATGGAGCTTAGCAGAATTAAAAACCAGGGCTGATGGCTGAATTATAACACACTTGCACTATGTTACATACATCCTTTGGCTGGTTTAGGGAAAAAAATATTGAGACATCTCTTTTAAGAAGTAATAAAAACAGAGCAAGTTTGCATTTAGAAGTCTTCAGAAGTGAATCACATTTCTCTCTTTTGTTAGTTACA
The DNA here is from genome assembly GCF_032444005.1 of Ranitomeya imitator. Lineage (NCBI taxonomy): Eukaryota > Metazoa > Chordata > Amphibia > Anura > Dendrobatidae > Ranitomeya > Ranitomeya imitator. The sequence continues at coordinate 191,284,072 of NC_091283.1, forward strand.
AAATCCTGAATGCAAGTGCAATTCCTGAAGGGCAGTTTATTGACAGTAAGAAGGCAGCTGAGAAACTCTTGGATTCAATTGATATTGACCACACACAGTACAAATTTGGACACACTAAGGTATATCAACAGTACCCATTTGTCTTCTTGTTTTATTCAAGAGTCTTAGTTATAGTTATTATTATTAATTATGGTTGAAGGAAGACTTTAAGTCCATCTAGTTCAACCCATAGCCTAACCTAACAAGCCCTAACATGTTGATCCAGAGAAAGGCAAAAAAAAACCATGTGGCAAAGAGTAAGCTCCACATTGGGGGGAAAAAATTCCTCGAGACTCCACAGACGGCAATCAGACTAGTTCCCGGTCAAGGAATCTAGTATATATAACCTGTAACAGTATACTTTTCAAGAAAGGAATCCAGTCCCCTCTTAAATTTAAGTAATGAATCACTCATTACAACATCATACGGCAGAGAGTTCCATAGTCTTACTGCTCTTACAGTAAAGAATCCGCGTCTGTTGTTGTGCTTAAACCTTCTTTCCTCCAGACGTAGAGGATGCCCCCCTGTCCCTGTCTCAGGTCTATGATTAAAAAGATCATCAGAAAGGTCTTTGTCCTGTCCCCTCAAATACTTATACATTAACATAAGATCACCCTTAGTCTTCGTTTTTCCAAACTAAATAGCCCCAAGGGTAATAACCTATCTTGGTATTTTAGACCCCCCAGTCCTCTAATAACCTTGGTCGCTCTTCTCTGCACCCGCTCTAGTTCAGCTATGTCTTTCTTCTCTGGCCTGAATATTTTTCTTGTGTTTCTTTAGGTGTTTTTTAAAGCTGGTCTCCTTGGTGTACTGGAAGAGATGAGAGATGAAAAGTTGGCTCAACTAATTACTCATACTCAAGCACTTTGCAGAGGTTTCTTAATGAGAGTTGAGTTTAAGAAAATGATAGATAGAAGGTAACATTCATTTTGCTGAACAAATTTACGCACAAAAATTAAATTTACAACTTTTAAAAATATACTAATATATTACATTTCTCAAAAAGGGAAGCTCTTTTTGTCATCCAGTACAACCTCCGATCCTTCATGAATGTCAAACATTGGCCATGGATGAAGCTATACTTCAAGATTAAGCCACTTCTTAGGAGTGCCGAGTCGGAAAAAGAAATGGCAAACATAAAAGAAGATTTTGAGAAGTCAAAAGAAGCTTTGGCTAAGTCAGAGCTTAAGAGGAAAGAATTAGAAGAGAAGCTGGTTGCCCTTGTGACAGAAAAAAACGATTTGCTTCTCCAAGTACAGACGGTAGGAGCTTTAGTATATATCTTTACTCGTTTGTGACCAGTAAGAAAAATGGCTAACAATTATACCTGAAAATCTGCAGGAATCTGAGACCTTAGCTGACGCTGAGGAGAGATGTGATGGTCTCATCAAAAGCAAGATCCAACTGGAATCTAAAATTAAGGAGCTTAGTGAGAGACTTGAAGATGAGGAAGAAAGTAATGCTGAGTTGACAGCCAAAAAGAGAAAACTGGAAGATGAATGCTCTGAACTGAAGAAAGATATTGATGATTTAGAACTTACATTGGCTAAAGTAGAAAAGGAAAAGCATGCCACAGAAAACAAGGTAAAGTTAACCACTTTCAGCTGCATAACATACTGTCATGGATCCCTTCTCCGTGGTGTCACTTAATCATCACGTGCCTACTCTCACACGTGACTTGGGGTTGTGCCTGCAAGGGTTAATCTATCTCCCAACTCTCAGTCCAGCATTCAACCTCTGTCCTATGCTGTAATGGAAGCATAAATAAGCTAAATAAGGCTAAATAAGATTAAAATAGATAAATCTCCGGGTCCGGATGGCATACACCCACGAGTACTAAGAGAACTAAGTAATGTAATAGATAAACCATTATTTCTTATTTTTAGTGACTCTATAGCGACAGGGTCTGTTCCGCAGGACTGGCGCATAGCAAATGTGGTGCCAATATTCAAAAAGGGCTCTAAAAGTGAACCTGGAAATTATAGGCCAGTAAGTCTAACCTCTATTGTTGGTAAAATATTTGAAGGGTTTCTGAGGGATGTTATTCTGGATTATCTCAATGAGAATAACTGTTTAACTCCATATCAGCATGGGTTTATGAGAAATCGCTCCTGTCAAACCAATCTAATCAGTTTTTATGAAGAGGTAAGCTATAGACTGGACCACGGTGAGTCATTGGACGTGGTATATCTCGATTTTTCCAAAGCGTTTGATACCGTGCCGCACAAGAGGTTGGTACACAAAATGAGAATGCTTGGTCTGGGGGAAAATGTGTGTAAATGGGTTAGTAACTGGCTTAGTGATAGAAAGCAGAGGGTGGTTATAAATGGTATAGTCTCTAACTGGGTCGCTGTGACCAGTGGGGTACCGCAGGGGTCAGTATTGGGACCTGTTCTCTTCAACATATTCATTAATGATCTGGTAGAAGGTTTACACAGTAAAATATCGATATTTGCAGATGATACAAAACTATGTAAAGCAGTTAATACAAGAGAAGATAGTATTCTGCTACAGATGGATCTGGATAAGTTGGAAACTTGGGCTGAAAGGTGGCAGATGAGGTTTAACAATGATAAATGTAAGGTTATACACATGGGAAGAGGGAATCAATATCACCATTACACACTGAACGGGAAACCACTGGGTAAATCTGACAGGGAGAAGGACTTGGGGATCCTAGTTAATGATAAACTTACCTGGAGCAGCCAGTGCCAGGCAGCAGCTGCCAAGGCAAACAGGATCATGGGGTGCATTAAAAGAGGTCTGGATACACATGATGAGAGCATTATACTGCCTCTGTACAAATCCCTAGTTAGACCGCACATGGAGTACTGTGTCCAGTTTTGGGCACCGGTGCTCAGGAAGGATATAATGGAACTAGAGAGAGTACAAAGGAGGGCAACAAAATTAATAAAGGGGATGGGAGAACTACAATACCCAGATAGATTAGCGAAATTAGGATTATTTAGTCTAGAAAAAAGACGACTGAGGGGCGATCTAATAACCATGTATAAGTATATAAGGGGACAATACAAATATCTCGCTGAGGATCTGTTTATACCAAGGAAGGTGACGGGCACAAGGGGGCATTCTTTGCGTCTGGAGGAGAGAAGGTTTTTCCACCAACATAGAAGAGGATTCTTTACTGTTAGGGCAGTGAGAATCTGGAATTGCTTGCCTGAGGAGGTGGTGATGGCGAACTCAGTCGAGGGGTTTAAGAGAGGCCTGGATGTCTTCCTGGAGCAGAACAATATTGTATCATACAATTATTAGGTTCTGTAGAAGGACGTAGATCTGGGGATTTATTATGATGGAATATAGGCTGAACTGGATGGACAAATGTCTTTTTTTCGGCCTTACTAACTATGTTACTATGTTACACACCGACCCAGGCCAAACACCCGCTCATACACGCTGCCACCACTCATCGAATACACGGGTGATGAGTCCCAGAAATAATAATACTAATGGAAATATGTCTATCACTCATAAGGCTCACACACCTTAGGCTATGGATTCTTTTAGAACATTCAAGGTTCAACTTGTTAAAGTTTTATACTATAATAACAAAAGGTTCAATGCTTACAATAAGAAAAAGATATAAAAATATGATAATAAAAAGACATACAACTTATGCTGGTAGTTGCTTTCTGCTCCCTGAGGGTAGGACAAACGTAGATTGGATCACACCAGCTTCTCAGGCTGCCCCCATCATGTGAACACAATTCTCTGTCTGAAGCCTAAATTTATAACTTTGGTCTGGAGGTCAGGTTTCTAGACCGGCCCCTCAGGTCAATATCATAACTGCTGCCTGTTTGATTGGGCCACGGCTGTTATGGACCTGGTGGTTAGGAGCACCCAGAACGACCTGATAGATAAACTAACACAGGACAAGCTCTGGGAAGTGGGAACTCTGCTGACCGCAACCCCTAAACCTATCACACACACTAGAAATAGCCGTGGAGCGTACCTAAGTCTGCCTAGACGCCTCTTCACAGCCTAAGAGCTAACTAGCCCTAAAGATAGAAAATAAAGCCTACCTTGCCTCAGAGAAATTCCCAAAGGAAAAGGCAGCCCCCCACATATATTGACTGTGAGTAAGATGAAAGTCACAAACGCAGAAATGAAATAGGTTTCAGCAAAGGGAGGCCAGACTTACTAAACAGACTGAGGATAGGAAAGGTATCTTTGCGGTCAGCACAAAAAACTACAAAAAAAAACACGCAGAGTGTGCAAAAAGACCTCCGCACCGACTCACGGTGCGGAGGTGCCACTCTGCATCCCAGAGCTACCAGCTAGCAAGGCAAAATCATATTAGCAAGCTGGACAAGAAAACAATGAACAAATAATTCACTAGCAGGGACTTAGCTTCTGCTGGAGTAGACAGGTCACCAGAAAGATCCAGGAGCGAACTGAACCAGTACAAAAACATTGACAGCTGGCATGGAGTAACGATCTGAGTGGAGTTAAATAGAGCAGCCTGCAACAGAATAAACTAAGTCACCTGTGGAAGGAACCTCAGAAGCAGCAGCTCCACTCACAGCCACCATAGGGAGTCCATGGACAGAACTCGCCGAAGTACCATTCATGACCACAGGAGGGAGTTCGATAACATAATTCACAACACACGGCCGTGCCTACTAATGAATATATATTATTTTCCTCTGGAGACACTTGTGAGATGGTTCCCAGGAATAGATTCCCTCAGGTCGCAATTAACACCTCCCCTCCAAGCACTAGGAAGTGTCAAGTGTTCCTTTCTTCTTGGCCCTAGCCAGACCTCCTGGTGAGATATGGAGACACAATTTCTACTAGTCCCAAGGAAGTACCTATTAACACCTAGGTGCGACTTGCCTTCAGGACAGATGTTACATTATCACTAGTCACACATATAACCCTAGACATATGTCACTACACACATATAGATATATAAACACATATTTCACCACACATACTATTACAAAAATGACAGGGTGCAGACATATGGAGAGTGCTTTGGATGGGACAATGATCTAGCGAACTAGTCTCATTGCTATACGTGAAGCGGGAAAGGAAACTTTCCCTTAATATGGAGCTATTTGCATCTGCCCCATGTTTTTTTTGGCCTTCTTCTGGATCGACATGTTAGGCTATAGGTTGAACTCTATGGTCTCAAGCCTACCATCAACCTTAAAGCAGTTCTCCACTACTAGAACAACCCCTTCTTAAACTAAATGTTCTGCCATGATAAAATAATAGAGCATATACTCACCTCTCGTGTTGACGCAGTTCCAGCAGTGACGACAGTCACGGTCCCAGGGCTATGATGCGGTGGAATGACATGTAATGTGTTATGACCTGGTGGTTAGGAGCACCCGGCACGACCTGATAGTTAAACTCACACAGGACAAGCTCTGGGATGTGGGAACTCTGCTGACCGCAAGCCCTAATCCTGTCACAGCAACTAAAAATAGCCGTGGAGCGTTCCTGACTCTCCCTAGACGCCTCTTCACAGCCTAAAGGTACCGTCACACTAGACGATATCGCTAGCGATCCGTGACGTTGCAGCGTCCTGGCTAGCGATATCGTTCAGTGTGACACGCAGCAGCGATCAGGCCCCTGCTGTGATGTCGCTGGTCGGGGAAGAAAGGCCAGAACTTTATTTCGTCGCTGGCTCTCCCGCTGACATTGATGAATCGGTGTGTGTGACACCGATTCAGCGATGTCTTCGCTGGTAACCAGGGTAAACATTGGGTTACTAAGCGCAGGGCCACGCTTAGTAACCCGATGTTTACCCTGGTTACCATCGTTAAAGTAAAAAAACAACCACTACATACTTACCTACCTCTGTCTGTCCTCCGGCGCTGTGCTTCTCTGCTCTGGCTGTGAGCACAGCGGCCGGAAAGCAGAGCGGTGACGTCACCGCTCTGCTTTCCGGCCGCTGTGCTCACAGCCAGAGCAGAGAAGCAGAGCGCCGAGGACAGACAGCGGTAGATAAGTATGTAGTGGTTGTTTTTTTACTTTAACGATGGTAACCAGGGTAAACATCGGGTTACTAAGCACGGCCCTGCGCTTAGTAACCCGATGTTTACCCTGGTTACCGGCATCGTTGGTCGCTGGAGAGCTGTCTGTGTGACAGCTCTCCAGCGACCAAACAGCGACGCTGCAGCGATCCGGATCGTTGTCAGTATCGCTGCAGCGTCGCTTAGTGTGACGGTACCTTAAGAGTTAGCTAGCCCTAGAGATAGAAAATAAAGCCTACCTTGCCTCAGAGAAATTCCCCAAAGGAAAAGGCAGCCCCCCACATATATTGACTGTGAGTAAAGATGAAGTCACAAACGCAGAAATGAAACAGGTTTTCAGCAAAGGGAGGCCAGACTTACTAAACAGACAGAGGATAGGAAAGGTATCTTTGCGGTCAGCACAAAAACTACAAAAGACCACGCAGAGTGTGCAAAAAGACCTCCGCACCGACTCACGGTGCGGAGGTGCCACTCTGCATCCCAGAGCTTCCAACTAGCAAGACAAAATCATGATAACCAGCTGGACAAGGAAACAAAGAACAAATAATAACTATCAGGAACTTAGCTTCTGCTGGAGAAGACAGGTCACCAGAAAGATCCAAGAGCGAACTGAACCAATGCAGGAACATTGACAGCTGGCATGGCTTAACGATCTGAGTGGAGTTAAATAGAGCAGCCAACCAAAGGATAAACCACGTCACCTGTGCAAGGAACCTCAGAAGCAGCAGCTTCACTCACAGCCACCAGAGGAAGTCCATGGACAGAACTCGCCGAAGTACCATTCACGACCACAGGAGGGAGTTCGACAACAGAATTCACAACAGTACCCCCCCCCCCTTGAGGAGGGCTCACCGAACCCTCACCAGAGCTTCCAGGCCGATCAGGATGAGCCAAATGAAAGGCATTAACTAGATCGGCAGCATGAACATCAGAGGCAAACACCCAGGAATTATCTTCCTGACCATAGCCCTTCCACTTGACCAGGTACTGGAGTTTCCGTCTCGAAACACGAGAATCCAAAATCTTCTCCACCACATACTCCAACTCCCCCTCAACCAACATCGGGGCAGGAGGATCCGTCGCGAAACACAAGAATAATAATAAAATAATCTTTATTTTTATATAGCGCTAACATATTCCGCAGCGCTTTACAGTTTGCACACATTATCATCACTGTCCCCGATTGGGCTCACAATCTAAAATTCCTATCAGTATGTCTTTGGAATGTGGGAGGAAACCGGAGTGCCCGGAGGAAACCCACGCAAACACGGAGAGAACATACAAACTCTTTGCAGATGTTGTCCTGGGTGGGATTAGAAACCAGGACCCCAGCGCTGCAAGGCTGCTGTGCTAACCACTGCGCCACCGTGCTGCCCAAAGAATCCAAAAATCTTCTCCACCACATACTCCAACTCCCCCTCGACCAACACCGGGGCAGGAGGATCAATGGAGGGAACCATAGGCACCACGTATCTCAGCAACAACGACCTATGGAACACATTATGGATGGCAAAAGAAGCTGGAAGGTCCAAACGAAATGACACAGGATTAAGAACTTCAGAAATCTTATATGGCCCAATGAAACGAGGCTAAATCTTAGGAGAGGAAACCTTCATAGGAACATGACGAGATGACAACCAAACCAAATCCCCAACACGAAGTCAGGGACCAACACAGCGCCGGCGGTTAGCGAAACGTTGAGCTTTCTCCTGGGACAATGTCAAATTGTCCACCACATGAGTCCAAATCTGCTGCAACCTGTCCACCACCGTATCCACACCAGGACAGTCCGAAGGCTCAACCTGCCCTGAAGAGAAACGAGGATGGAAACCAGAATTACAGAAAAAAGGAAAAACTAAAGTAGCCGAGCTGGCCCGATTATTAAGGGCGAACTCAGCCAAAGGCAAGAAGGACACCCAATCATCCTGATCAGCAGAAACGAAGCATCTCAGATATGTTTCCAAAGTCTGATTAGTCCGTTCGGTTTGGCCATTAGTCTGGGGATAGAAAGCCGAAGAAAAAGACAAATCAATGCCCATCTTAGCACAAAAGGACCGCCAAAACCTCGAAACAAACTGGGAACTTCTGTCCGAGACGATGTTCTCTGGAATGCCATGCAAACGAACCACATGCTGGAAAAACAATGGCACCAAATCAGAGGAGGAAGGCAATTTAGACAAGGGTACCAAATGGACCATCTTAGAGTAGCGATCACAAACCACCCAAATGACCGACATCTGTTATGAAAGGTAATTCAGTACCACAATGGACATAGAGGTCAGCGCACATACAGTGACCTGGCAATAACCCAAAAAACAAGAACGAGCTCTGAGACGTGGGAACTCTGTTGACCGCAATCCCTAATCCTCTCCAACACACTAAAGGCAGCCGTGGATTGCGCCTAACGCTCCCTATGCAACTCGGCACGGCCTGAGAAACTAGCTAGCCTGAAGATAGAAAATAAGCCTACCTTGTCTCAGAGAAATACCCCAAAGGAAAAGGCAGCCCCCACATATAATGACTGTGAGTTAAGATGAAAAGACAAACGTAGAGATTAAATAGATTTAGCAAAGTGAGGCCCAACTTTCTGAACAGAGCGAGGATAGGAAAGGTAACTTTGCGGTCAACACAAAACCCTTCAAAAACCACGCAAAGGGGGCAAAAAGACCCTCCGTACTGAACTAACGGCACGGAGGTACACCCTCTGCGTCCCAGAGCTTCCAGCAAGCAGAAAAAAACAAATTGACAAGCTGGACAGAAAAAACAGCAAACAAATAGAAAAGAGGAACTTAGCTATGCAGAGCAGCAGGCCACAGGAACGATCCAGGAGGAAACAGGTCCAATACTAGAACATTGACTGGAGGCCAGGATCAAAGCACTAGGTGGAGTTAAATAGAGCAGCACCTAACGACTTCACCACATCACCTGAGGAAGGAAACTCAGAAGCCGCAGTACCACTTTCCTCCACCAACAGAAGCTCACAGAGAGAACCAGCCGAAGTACCACTTGTGACCACAGGAGGGAGCTCTGCCACAGAATTCACAACAGTACCCTCTCCTTGAGGAGGGGTCACCGAACCCTCACCAGAGTTCCCAGGACGACCAGGATGAGCCATATGAAAGGCACGAACAAGATCGGGAGCATGGACATTAGAGGCAAAGACCCAGGAATTATCTTCCTGAGCATAACCCTTCCACTTAACCAGATACTGGAGTTTCCGCCTTGAAACACGAGAATCCAAAATCTTCTCCACAATATACTCCAACTCCCCCTCCACCAAAACCGGGGCAGGAGGATCAACAGATGGAACCACAGGTGCCACGTATCTCCGCAACAATGACCTATGGAATACGTTATGTATGGAAAAAGAATCTGGAAGGGTCAGACGAAAAGACACAGGATTAAGAACCTCAGAAATCCTATATGGACCAATAAAACGAGGTTTAAACTTAGAAGAGGAAACCTTCATAGGAATATGACGAGAAGATAACCAAACCAAGTCCCCAACCCGAAGTCGGGGACCCACACAGCGTCTGCGATTAGCGAAACGTTGAGCTTTCTCCTGGGACAAAGTCAAATTGTCCACTACATGAGTCCAAATCTGCTGCAACCTGTCCACCACAGTATCCACACCAGGACAGTCCGAAGACTCAACCTGCCCTGAAGAGAAACGAGGATGGAACCCAGAGTTGCAGAAAAATGGTGAAACCAAGGTAGCCGAGCTGGCCCGATTATTAACCCCTTCCCGACCTTTGACGCCACGTAGGCGTCATGAAAGTCGGTGCCATTCCGACCCATGACGCCTATGCGGCGTCATGGAAAGATCGCGTCCCTGCAGATCGGGTGAAAGGGTTAACTCCCATTTCACCCGATCTGCAGGGACAGGGGGAGTGGTAGTTTAGCCCAGGGGGGGTGGCTTCACCCCCTCGTGGCTACGATCGCTCTGATTGGCTGTTGAAAGTGAAACTGCCAATCAGAGCGATTTGTAATATTTCACCCATTATAACGGGTGAAATATTACAATCCAGCCATGGCCGATGCTGAAATATCATCGGCCATGGCTGGAAATACTAGTGTGCCCCCACCCCACCCCTCCGATCGCCCCCCCAGCCCTCCGATCTGGCCGGTACACTGCTCCGGCTCCCCTCCATCCAGTGCTCCGCTCCCCCCCGTGCTCTTGTCCGCTCCCCCCGTGCTCCAATCACCCCCCCGTGCTCCAATCACCCCCCCTGCACTCCGATCCACCCCCCCGGTGCTCCGTTCCACCCCCCCGTGCTCCATTCCAGCCCCCCCGTGCTCCGTTCCACGCCCCCCGTGCTCCGTTCCACCCCTCCCGCACTCCGATTCCCCCCCCCCGTGCTCCGATCCCCCCCCCCGTGGTCCCCCCCCACCCCATCATACTTACCGATCCAGCCGGGGTCCCGTCCGTCTTCTCCCTGGGCGCCGCCATCTTCCAAAATGGCGGGCGCATGCGCAGTGCGCCCGCCGAATCTGCCGGCCGGCAGATTCGTTCCAAAGTGCATTTTGATCACTGAGATATAATCTATCTCAGTGATCAAAATAAAAAAAATAATAAATGACCCCCCCCCTTTGTCACCCCCATAGGTAGGGACAATAAAAAAATAAAGAAATTTTTTTTTTTCCACTAATGTTAGAATAGGGTTAGGGTTAGGGGTAGGGTTAGGGGTAGGGTTAGGGGTAGGGTTAGGGTTAGGGGTAGGGTTAGGGCTAGGGTTAGGGTTAGGGCTAGGGGTAGGGTTAGGGTTAGGGCTAGGGGTAGGGTTAGGGCTAGGGTTAGGGTTTCGGTATGTGCACACGTATTCTGGTCCTCTGCGGATTTTTCCGCTGCGGATTTGATAAATCCGCAGTGCTAAACCGCTGCGGATTTATGGCGGATTTACCGCGGTTTTTCTGCGCATTTCACTGCGGTTTTACAACTGCGATTTTCTATTTGAGCAGTTGTAAAACCGCTGCGGAATCCGCACAAAGAAGTGACATGCTGCGGAATGTAAACCGCTGCGTTTCCGTGCAGTTTTTCCGCAGCATGGGCACAGCGATTTTTGTTTCCCGTAGGTTTACATTGAACTGTAAACTCATGGGAAACTGCTGCGGATCCGCAGCGTTTTCCGCAGCGTGTGCACATACCTTTAGAATTAGGCTATGTGCACACGGTGCGGATTTGGCTGCGGATCCGCAGCAGTGTTCCATCAGGTTTACAGTACCATGTAAACATATGGAAACCAAATCCGCTGTGCCCATGGTGCAGAAAATACCACGCGGAAACGCTGCGTTGTATTTTCCGCAGCATGTCAATTCTTTGTGCGGATTCCGCAGCGTTTTACAGCTGTTCCTCAATAGGAATCCGCAGGTGAAATCCGCACAAAAAACACTGGAAATCCGCGGAAAATCCGCAGGTAAAACGCAGTGCCTTTTACCCGCGGATTTTTCAAAAATGGTGCGAAAATATCTCACACGAATCCGCAACGTGGGCACATAGCCTTAGGGTTAGGGTTGGAATTAGGGTTGTGGTTATGGTTAGGGGTGTGTTGGGGTTAGGGTTGTGGTTAGGGGTGTGTTGCGGTTAGGGTTGTGTTTAGGGTTATGGCTGCAGTTGGGATTAGGGTTAGGGGTGTGTTGGGGTTAGTGTTGGAGGTAGAATTGAGGGGTTACCACTGTTTAGGCACATCAGGGGTCTCCAAACGCAACATGGCGCCACCATTGATTCCAGCCAATCTCGTATTCAAAAAGTCAAATGGTGCTCCCTCACTTCCGAGCCCTGACGTGTGCCCAAACAGTGGTTTACCCCCACATATGGGGTACCAGCATACTCAGGACAAACTGCGCAACAATTACTGGGGTCCAATTTCTCCTGTTACCCTTGTGAATCAAAAAAAATGCTTGCTAAAACATAATTTTTGAGGAAAGAAAAATGATTTTTTATTTTCACGGCTCTGCGTTGTAAACGTCTGTGAAGCACTTGGGGGTTCAAAGTGCTCACCACATATCTAGATAAGTTCCTTGGGGGGTCTAATTTCTAAAATGGGGTCACTTGTGGTGGTTTCTACTGTTTAGGCACACCAGGGGCTCTGCAAACGCAACGTGACACCCGCAGACCATTCCATCGAAGTCTGCATTTCAAAAGTCACTACTTCCCTTCTGAGCCCCGACGTGTGCCCAAACAGTGGTTTACCCCCACTCATGGGGTATCAGCGTACTCAGGAGAAACTGGACAACAACTTTTGGGGTCCAATTTCTCCTGTAACCCTTGGGAAAATAAAAAATTCTGGGCTAAATAATTATTTTTGAGGAAAGAAAACGTATTTATTATTTTCACGGCTCTGCATTATAAACTTCTATGAAGCACTTGGGGGTTCAAAGTGCTCAACACACATCTAGATAAGTTCCTTTCGGGGTCTAGTTTCCAAAATGGGGTCACTTGTGGGGGGTTTCTACTGTTTAGGCACATCAGGGGCTCTGCAAACGCAACGTGACGCCCGCAGAGCATTCCATCAAAGTCTGCATTTCAAAACGTCACTACTTCAATTCCAAGCCCCGGCATGTGCCCAAACAGTAGTTTACCCCCACATATGGGGTATCACCATACTCAGGAGAAACTGGACAACAAATATTGGGGTCAAATTTCTCCTGTTACCCTTGGGAAAATTAAAAAATTCTGGGCTAAATAATTATTTTTGAGGAAAGAAAACGTATTTATTATTTTCACGGCTCTGCATTATAAACTTCTATGAAGCGCTTGGGGGTTCAAAGTGCTCACCACACATCTAGATAAGTTCCTTTCGGGGTCTAGTTTCCAAAATGCGGTCACTTGTGGGGGGTTTCTACTGGTAAGCCACATCAGGGGCTCTGCAAACGCAACGTGACGCCCACAGAGCATTCCATCAAAGTCTGCATTTCAAAACGTCACTACTTCACTTCCGAGCCCCGGCATGTGCCCAAACAGTGATTTACCCCCACATATGGGGTATCAGCGTACTCAGGAGAAACTGGACAACAACTTTTGGGGTCAAATTTCTCCTGTTACCCTTGGGAAAATAAAAAATTGGAGGCTAAAAGATCATTTTTGAGAAAATAATTTTTTTTTTTTTTTCATGGCTCTGCGTTATAAACTTCTGTGAAGCACTTGGGGGTTCAAAGTCCTCACCACACATCTAGATTAGTTCCTTTGGGGGTCTAGTTTCCAAAATGGTGTCATTTCTGGGGGATCTCCAATGTTTAGGCACACAGGGGCTCTCCAAACGTGACATGGTGTCCGCTAATGATTGGAGCTAATTTTCCATTTAAAAAGCCAAATGGCGTGCCATCCCTTCCGAGCCCTGCCGTGCGCCCAAACAGTGGTTTACCCCCACATATTGGGTATTTGCGTACTCAGGACAAACAGGACAACAATATTTGGGGTCCAATTTCTCCTATTATCCTTGGCAAAATAGGAAATTCCAGGCTAAAAAATCATTTTTGAGGAAAGAAAAATTATTTTTTATTTTCATGGCTCTGCGTTATAAACTTCTGTGAAGCACCTGGGGGTTTAAAGTGCTCAATATGCATCTAGATAAGTTCCTTGGGGGGTCTAGTTTCCAAAATGGGGTCACTTGTGGGGGAGCTCCAATGTTTAGGCACACAGGGGCTCTCCAAACGCGACATGGTGTCCGCTAACAATTGGAGCTAATTTTCCATTCAAAAAGTCAAATGGCGCGCCTTCCCTTCCGAGCCCTGCCGAGTGCCCAAACAGTGGTTTACCCCCACATATGAGGTATCGACGTACTCGGGAGAAATTGCCCAACAAATTTTATGATCCATTTTACCCTACTGCCCATGTGAAAATGAAAAAATTGAGGCGAAAAGAATTTTTTTGTGAAAAAAAAGTACTTTTTCATTTTTACAGATCAATTTGTGAAGCACCTGAGGGTTTAAAGTGCTCACTAGGCATCTAAATAAGTTCCTTGGGGGGTCTAGTTTCCAAAATGGGGTCACTTGTGGGGGAGCGCCAATGTTTAGGCACACAGGAGCTCTCCAAACGCGACATGGTGTCCGCTAACGATGGAAATAATTTTTCATTCAAAAAGTCAAATGGCGCTCCTTCCCTTCCGAGCCTTACCATGTGCCCAAACAGTGGTTTACCCCCACATGTGAGGTATTGGTGTACTCAGGAGAAATTGCCCAACACATTTTAGGATCCATTTTATCCTGTTGCCCATGTGAAAATGAAAAAATTGAGGCTAAAAGAATTTTTTTGTGAAAAAAAAGTACTTTTTCATTTTTACGGATTAATTTGTGAAGCACCTGGGGGTTCAAAGTGCTCACTATGCATCTAGATAAGTTCCTTGGGGCGTCTAGTTTCCAAAATGGGGTCACTTATGGGGGAGCTCCAATTTTTAGGCACACGGGGGCTCTCCAAACGTGACATGGTGTCCGCTAAAGAGTGGAGCCAATTTTTGATTCAAAAAGTCAAGTGGCGCTCCTTCCCTTCCAAGCCCTGCCGTGCGCCCAAACAGTGGTTTACCCCCACATATGAGGTATCAGCGTACTCAGGACAAATTGGACAACAACTTTCGTGGTTCAGTTTCTCCTTTTACCATTGGGAAAATAAAAAAATTGTTGCTAAAAGATAATTTTTGTGACTAAAAAGTTAAATGTTCATTTTTTCCTTCCATGTTGCTTCTGCTGCTGTGAAGCACCTGAAGGGTTAATAAACTTCTTGAATGTGGTTTTGAGTACCTTGAGGGGTGCAGTTTTTAGAATGGTGTCACTTTTGGGTATTTTCAGCCATATAGACCCCTCAAACTGACTTCAAATGTGAGGTGGTCCCTAAAAAAAATGGTTTTGTAAATTTCGTTGTAAAAATGACAAATCGCTGGTCAAATTTTAACCCTTATAACTTCCTAACAAAAAAAAATTTTGTTTCCAAAATTGTGCTGATGTAAAGTAAACATGTGGGAAATGTTATTTATTAACTATTTTGTGTCACATATCTCTCTGGTTTAACAGAATAAAAATTCAAAATGTGAAAATTGCGAAATTTTCAAAATTTTCGCCAAATTTCCGTTTTTATCACAAATAAACGCAGAATTTATTGACCTAAATTTACCACTAACATGAAGCCCAATATGTCACGAAAAAACAGTCTCAGAACCGCTAGGATCCGTTGAAGCGTTCCTGAGTTATTACCTCATAAAGGGACACTGGTCAGAATTGCAAAAAACGGCAAGGTCTTTAAGGTCAAAATAGGCTGGGTCATGAAGGGGTTAAGGGCGAACTCAGCCAAAGGCAAAAAGGACACCCAGTCATCCTGATCAGCAGAAACAAAGCATCTCAGATATGTTTCCAAGGTCTGATTGGTTCGTTCGGTCTGGCCATTAGTCTGAGGATGGAAAGCCGAGGAAAAAGACAAGTCAATGCCCATCCTACCACAAAAGGCTCGCCAAAACCTCGAAACAAACTGGGAACCTCTGTCAGAAACGATATTCTCTGGAATGCCATGTAAACGAACCACATGCTGGAAAAACAATGGCACCAAATCAGAGGAGGAAGGCAATTTAGACAAGGGTACCAAATGGACCATCTTAGAGAAGCGATCACAGACCACCCAAATGACTGACATCTTTTGAGAGACGGGAAGATCTGAAATAAAATCCATAGAGATATGTGTCCAAGGCCTCTTCGGGACCGGCAAGGGCAAAAGCAACCCACTGGCACGAGAACAGCAGGGCTTAGCCCGAGCACAAATCCCACAGGACTGCACAAAAGTACGCACATCCCGCGACAGAGACGGCCACCAAAAGGATCTAGCCACTAACTCTCTGGTACCAAAGATTCCAGGAAGACCAGCCAACACCGAACAATGAACCTCAGAGATAACTTTATTCGTCCACCTATCAGGGACAAACAGTTTCTCCGCTGGGCAACGATCAGGTTTATTAGCCTGAAATTTTTGCAGCACCCGCCGCAAATCAGGGGAGATGGCAGACACAATTACTCCCTCTTTGAGGATACCCGCCGGCTCAGATACACCCGGAGAGTTGGGCACAAAACTCCTAGACAGAGCATCCGCCTTCACATTTTTAGAGCCCAGAAGATACGAAATCACAAAGTCAAAACGGGCAAAAAACAGCGACCAACGAGCCTGTCTAGGATTCAACCGCTTAGCAGACTCAAGATAAGTCAAGTTCTTATGATCAGTCAATACCACCACGCGATGCTTAGCTCCTTCAAGCCAATGACGCCACTCCTCGAATGCCCACTTCATGGCCAGCAACTCTCGGTTGCCCACATCATAATTTCGCTCAGCAGGCGAAAACTTCCTGGAAAAAAAAGCACATGGTTTCATCACTGAGCAATCAGAACCTCTCTGCGACAAAACAGCCCCTGCTCCAATCTCAGAAGCATCAACCTCGACTGGAACGGAAGAGAAACATCTGGTTGACACAACACAGGGGCAGAAGAAAAACGACGCTTCAACTCCTGAAAAGCTTCCACAGCAGCAGAAGACCAATTAACCAAATCAGCACCCTTCTTGGTCAAATCGGTCAATGGTTTGGCAATACTAGAAAAATTGCAGATGAAGCGACGATAAAAATTAGCAAAGCCCAGGAACTTTTGCAGACTTTTCAGAGATGTCGGCTGAGTCCAATCATGGATGGCTTGGACCTTAACAGGATCCATCTCGATAGTAGAAGGGGAAAAGATGAACCCCAAAAATGAAACCTTCTGCACACCAAAGAGACACTTTGATCCCTTCACAAACAAAGAATTAGCACGCAGGACCTGAAAAACTGTTCTGACCTGCTTCACATGAGACTCCCAATCATCCGAAAAGATCAAAATGTCATCCAAGTACACAATCAGGAATTTATCCAGGTACTCTCGGAAGATGTCATGCATAAAGGACTGAAACACTGATGGAGCATTGGCAAGTCCGAATGGCATCACTAGATACTCAAAATGACCCTCGGGCGTATTAAATGCAGTTTTCCATTCATCTCCTCGCCTGATTCGCACCAGATTATATGCACCACGAAGATCTATCTTGGTGAACCAACTAGCCCCCTTAATCCGAGCAAACAAATCAGACAACAATGGCAAGGGGTACTGAAATTTAACCGTGATCTTATTTAGAAGGCGGTAATCTATACAAGGTCTCAGCGAACCATCCTTCTTGGCTACAAAAAAGAACCCTGCTCCTAATGGTGACGACGACGGGCGAATATGCCCCCTCTCCAGGGATTCCTTCACATAACTGCGCATAGCGGCATGCTCAGGCACGGATAAATTAAACAGTCGACCTTTTGGGAATTTACTACCAGGAATCAAATTGATAGCACAATCACAATCCCTATGCGGAGGTAGGGCATCGGACTTGGGCTCATCAAATACATCCCAGTAATCAGACAAGAACTCTGGAAACTCAGAAGGGGTGGATGACAAAATTGACAGAAATGGAACATCACCATGTACCCCCTGACAACCCCAGCTGGACACCGACATGGATTTCCAATCTAATACTGGATTATGGGCTTGTAGCCATGGCAACCCCAACACGACCACATCATGCAGATTATGCAACACCAGAAAGCGAATAACCTCCTGATGTGCAGGAGCCATGCACATGGTCAGCTGGGTCCAGTATTGAGGCTTATTCTTGGCCAAAGGCGTGGCATCAATTCCTCTCAATGGAATAGGACACTGCAAGGGCTCTAAGAGAAACCCACAACGCTTAGCATACTCCAAGTCCATCAAATTCAGGGCAGCGCCTGAATCCACAAATGCCATGACAGAATACGATGACAAAGAACAGATCAAGGTAACGGACAGAAGAAATTTTGACTGTACCGTACCAATGGTGGCAGACCTAGCGAACCGCTTAGTGCGCTTAGGACAATCAGAAATAGCATGAGTGGAATCACCACAGTAGAAACACAGCCCATTCAGACGTCTGTGTTCTTGCCGTTCAACTCTGGTCAAAGTCCTATCGCACTGCATAGGCTCCGGTTTAAGCTCAGGTAATACCGCCAAATGGTGCACAGATTTACGCTCACGCAAGCGTCGACCGATCTGAATGGCCAAGGACATAGACTCATTCAAACCAGCAGGCATAGGAAATCCCACCATGACATCCTTAAGGGCTTCAGAGAGACCCTTTCTGAACATAGCTGCCAGCGCAGATTCATTCCATTGAGTGAGCACGGACCACTTTCTAAATTACTGACAATATACCTCTATCTCATCCTGACCCTGACAAAGAGCCAGCAAATTTTTCTCTGCCTGATCCACTGAATTAGGTTCATCGTACAGCAATCCGAGCGCCAGGATTAGGTGGAGTTAAGTAGAGAAGCACCTAACGACCTCACCAGATCACCTGAGGGAGGAAACTCAGAAGCCGCAGTACCACTTCCCTCCACCAACAGAAGCTCACAGAGAGAATCAGCCGAAGTACCACTTGTGACCACAGGAGGGAGCTCTGCCACAGAATTCACAACAGCCTACCTTGCCTCAGAGAAATACCCCAAAGGAAAAGGCAGCCCCCACATATAATGACTGTGAGTTAAGATGAAAAGACAAACGTAGAGATGAAATAGATTTAGCAAAGTGAGGCCCAACTTTCTGAACAGAGCGAGGATAGGAAAGGTAACTTTGCGGTCAACACAAAACCCTACAAAAACCACGCAAAGGGGGCAAAAAGACCCTCCGTACCGAACTAACGGCACGGAGGTACACCCTCTGCGTCCCAGAGCTTCCAGCAAGCAGAAAAAAACAAATTGACAAGCTGGACAGAAAAAACAGCAAACAAATAGCAAAGAGGAACTTAGCTATGCAGAGCAGCAGGCCACAGGAACGATCAAGGAGGAAACAGGTCCAATACTAGAACATTGACTGGAGGCCAGGATCAAAGCACTAGGTGGAGTTAAATAGAGCAGCACCTAACGACTTCACCACATCACCTGAGGAAGGAAACTCAGAAGCCGCAGTACCACTTTCCTCCACCAACGGAAGCTCACAGAGAGAACCAGCCGAAGTACCACTTGTGACCACAGGAGGGAGCTCTGCCACAGAATTCACAACAGACATCCTTTGAGAAACAGGGAGATCAGAAATAAAATCCATGGAAATATGCGTCCAAGGCCTCTTCGGGACCGGCAAGGGCAAAAGCAACCCACTGGCACGAGAACAGCAGGGCTTAGCCCGAGCACAAGTCCCACAGGACTGCACAAAAGAACGCACATCCCGTGACAAGGAAGGCCACCAAAAGGATCTAGCCACCAAATCTCTGGTACCAAAGATTCCAGGATGACAAGCCAACACCGAACAATGAACCTCAGAGATAACTCTACTAGTCCATCTATCAGGGACAAACAGTTTCTCCGTAGGACAACGGTCAGGTCTAACAGCCTTAAACTTCTACAGCACGCGCCGCAAATCAGGGGAGATGGCAGACAAAATTACCCCCTCTTTAAGAATACCCGCCGGCTCCGGAACACCCGGAGAATCAGGCACAAAACTCCTTGACAGGGCATCAGCCTTCACATTCTTAGATCCCGGAAGGTATGAAACCACAAAATCAAAACGGGAGAAAAAGAGCGACCATCGAGCCTGTCTAGGATTGAACCGTTTGGCAGACTCGAGATAAGTCAAATTCTTGTGATCCGTCAAGACCACCACGCGATGTTTAGCTCCTTCAAGCCAATGTCGCCACTCCTCGAATGCCCACTTCATGGCCAACAACTCTCAATTGCCAACATCATAATTGCGCTCAGCAGGCGAGAATTTTCTAGAAAAGAAGGCACATGGTTTCATCACCGAGCCATCAGAACTTATTTGCGACAAAACAGCCCCTGCTCCAATCTCAGAAGCATCAACCTCGACCTGAAACGAGAGCAAAACATCTGGCTGGCACAACACAGGGGCAGAAGAAAAACGACGCTTCAACTCCTGAAAAGCCTCTACAGCCACAGAGGACCAATTGACCACATCAGCCCCTTTCTTGGTCAAATCAGTCAACGGTTTAGCAATACTAGAAAAATTAGCGATGAAGCGATGGTAAAAATTAGCAAAGCCCAGGAACTTCTGCAGGCTCTTCACAGATGTCGGCTGAGTCCAGTCATAAATGGCCTGAACTTTAACAGGGTCCATCTCGATAGTAGAAGGGGAAAAAATGAAACCCAAAAATGAAACCTTCTGAACTCCAAAGAGACACTTCGACCCCTTCACAAACAAGGAATTCGCACGAAGGACCTGGAACACCATTCTGACCTGTTTCACATGAGACTCCCAATCATCCGAAAAGACCAAAATGTCATCCAAATATACAATCATGAATCTGTCCAGGTACTCTCGGAAGATGTCATGCATAAAGGACTGAAACACAGATGGAGCATTAGAAAGCCCGAATGGCATAACCAGGTACTCAAAATGGCCCTCGGGCGTATTAAATGCTGTTTTCCATTCATTGCCCTGTTTAATTCGCACAAGATTATACGCCACTCGAAGATCTATCTTGGTGAACCAACTAGCCCCCTTAATCCGAGAAAACAAATCAGACAGTAGCGGCAAAGGATACTGAAATTTGACTGTGATCTTATTAAGAAGGCGGTAATCAACACAAGGTCTCAAAGAGCCATCCTTCTTGGCCACAAAAAAAAAAACCTGCTCCCAATGGTGACGACGACGGGCGAATATGACCCTTCTCCAAGGATTCCTTTACATAACTCCGCATAGCGGCGTGCTCTGGCACAAATAAATTAAACAGACGGCCCTTAGGAAACTTACTACCAGGAATGAAATTAATAGCACAATCGCAATCCTTATGAGGAGGTAGGGCACCGGATTTGGGCTCTTCAAATACATCCCGGTAATCTGATAAAAACTCAGGGACTTCAGAAGGAGTGGAAGGCGAAATTGACAACAATGGAACATCACCATGTACCCCCTGACAACCCCAGCCGGACACAGACATAGATTTCCAATCCAACACTGGATTATGGACCTGTAGCCATGGCAACCCCAAAACGACCACATCATGCAGATTATGCAACACCAAAAAGCGAATATCCTCCTGAGGTGCAGGAGCCATGCACATGGTCAATTGAGTCCAGTACTGAGGCTTGTTCTTGGCCAAAGGCGTAGCATCAATTCCTCTCAATGGAATAGGATACTGCAAGGGCTCCAAGAAAAAACCACAGCGCCTGGCAAACTCCAAGTCCATCAAATTCAGGGCAGCGCCTGAATCCACAAATGCCATAACAGAATAGGACGACAGAGAGCAAATCAGAGTAACGGACAAAAGAAATTTAGACTGTACCGTACCAATGGTGGCAGACCTAGCGAACCGCTTAGTGTGCTTAGGGCAATCGGAGATAGCATGAGTGGATTCACCACAGTAAAAACACAGCCCATTCCGACATCTGTGTTCTTGCCGTTCAGATCTGGTCAAAGTCCTATCACACTGCATAGGCTCAGGCCTATGCTCAGAGAATACCGCCAGATGGTGCACAGCTTTGCGCTCGCGCAAGCGCCGATCGATCTGAATGGCCAAGGACATAGACTCATTCAGACCAGCAGGCGTGGGAAATCCCACCATGACATCCTTAACCCCTTTACCCCCAAGGGTGGTTTGCACGTTAATGACCAGGCCAATTTTTACAATTCTGACCACTGTCCCTTTATGAGGTTATAACTCCGAAACGCTTCAACGGATCCTGGTGATTCTGACATTGTTTTCTCGTGACATATTGTACTTCATGATAGTGGTAAAATTTCTTTGATAGTACCTGCGTTTATTTGTGAAAAAAACGGAAATTTGGCGAAAATTTTGAAAATTTCGCAATTTTCAAACTTTGAATTTTTATGCAATTAAATCACAGAGATATGTCACACAAAATACTTAATAAGTAACATTTCCCACATGTCTCCTTTACATCAGCATAATTTTGGAACCAATTTTTTTTTTTGTTAGGGAGTTATAAGGGTTAAAAGTTGACCAGCAATTTCTCATTTTTACAACACCATTTTTTTTTAGGGACCACGTCTCATTTGAAGTCATTTTGAGGGGTCTATATGATAGAAAATGCCCAAGTGTGACACCATTCTAAAAACTGCACCCCTCAAGGTGCTCAAAACCACATTCAAGAAGTTTATTAACCCTTCAGGTGTTTAATAGGAACTTTTGGAATGTTTAAATAAAAATGAACATTTAACTTTTTTACACAAAAAATTTACTTCAGCTCCAATTTGTTTTATTTTACCAAGGGTAACAGGAGAAATTGGACCCAAAAAGTTGTTGTCCAATTTGTCCTGAGTACGCTGATACCCCATATGTGGCAGTAAACCACTGTTTGGGCGCATGGGAGAGCTCGGAAGGGAAGGAGCGCAGTTTGACTTTTCAATGCAAAATTGACAGAAATTGAGATGGGACGCCATGTTGCGTTTGGAGAGCCACTGACGTGCCTAAACATTGAAACCCCCCACAAGTGACACCATTTTGGAAAGTAGACCCCCTAAGGAACTTATCTAGAGGTGTGGTGAGCACTTTGACCCACCAAGTGCTTCACAGAAGTTTATAATGCAGAACCGTAAAAATAAAAAATCATATTTTTTCACAAAAATTATATTTTTGCCCCCAATTTTTTATTTTTCCAAGGGTAAGAGAAGAAATTGGACCTCAAAAGTTGTTGTCCAATTTGTCCCGAGTACGCTGATACCCCATATGTGGCAGTAAACCACTGTTTGGGCGCATGGGAGAGCTCGGAAGGGAAGGAGCGCCGTTTGACTTTTCAATGCAAAATTGACAGGAATTGAGATGGGACGCCATGTTGCGTTTGGAGAGCCACTGATGTGCCTAAACATTGAAACCCCCCACAAGTGACACCATTTTGGAAAGTAGACCCCCTAAGGAACTTATCTGGATGTGTGGTGAGCACTTTGACCCACCAAGGGCTTCACAGAAGTTTATAATGCAGAGCCATAAAAATAAAACAAAATTTTTTTCCCACAAAAATTATTTTTTAGCCCCCAGTTTTGTATTTTCCCTAGGGTAACAGGAGAAATTGGACCCCAAAAGTTGTTGTCCAATTTGTCCTGAGTACGCTGATACCCCATATGTGGGGGGGAACCACCGTTTGGGCGCATGGGAGGGTTCGGAAGGGAAGGAGCGCCATTTGGAATGCAGACTTAGATGGAATGGTCTGCAGGCGTCACATTGCGTTTGCAGAGCCCCTAATGTACCTAAACAGTAGAAACCCCCCACAAGTGACACCATTTTGGAAAGTAGACCCCCTAAGGAACTCATCTTGATGTGTTGTGAGAGCTTTGAACCCCCAAGTATTTCACTACAGTTTATAACGCAGAGCCATGCAAATAAAAAATATTTTTTTTTCCACAAAAATTATATTTTAGCCCCCAGTTTTGTATTTTTCCAAGGTTAGCAGGAGAGATTGGACCCTAAATGTTGTTGTCTAATTTGTCCTGAGTACGCTGATACCCGATATGTGGGGGGGAACCACCGTTTGGGCGCATGGGAGGGCTCGGAAGGGAAGGAGCATCATTTGGAATGCAGACTTAGATGGATTGGTCTGCAGGCGTCACATTGCGTTTGCAGAGCCCCTAATGTACCTAAACAGTAGAAACCCCCCACAAGTGACCCCATATTGGAAACTAGACCCCTCAATGAACTTATCTAGATGTGTTGTGAGAACTTTGAACCCCCAAGTGTTTCACTACAGTTTATAACGCAGAGCCGTGAAAATAAAAAATCTTTTTGTTTTTCCACAAAAATTATTTTTTAGCCCCCAGTTTTGTATTTTCCCAAGGGTAACAGGAGAAATTGGTCCACAAAAGTTGTTGTCCAATTTGTCCTGAGTACGCTGATACCCCATATGTTGGGGTAAACCCCTGTTTGGGCACACGGGAGAGCTCGGAAGGGAAGGAGCACTGTTTTACTTTTTCAACGCAGAATTGGCTGGAATTGAGATCGGACGCCATGTCGTGTTTGGAGAGCCCCTGATGTGCCGAAACAGTGGAAACCCCCCAATTATAACTGAAACCCTAATCTAAACACACCCCTAACCCTAATTCCAACGGTAACCCTAACCACACCTCTAACCCTGACACACCCCTAACCCTAATCCCAACCCTATTCCCAACTGTAAATGTAATCTAAACCCTAACCCTAACTTTAGCCCCAACCCTAACTGTAGCCCCAACCCTAACCCTAACCCTAGCCCTAACCCTAGCCCTAAACCTAGCCCTAACCCTAGCCCTAACCCTAACCCTAGCCCTAACCCTAACCCTAACCCTAGCCCTAACCCTAACCCTAGCCCTAACCCTAGCCCTAGCCCTAACCCTAGCCCTAACCCTAGCCCTAACCCTATCCCTAATGGGAAAATGGAAATAAATACATTTTTTTTTATTTTTCCCTAACTAAGGGGGTGATGAAGGGGGGTTTGATTTACTTTTATAGCGAGTTTTTTAGCGGATTTTTATGATTGGCAGCCGTCACACACTGAAAGACCCTTTTTATTGCAAAAAATATTTTTTGCAATACCACATTTTGAGAGCTATAATTTTTCCATATTTTGGTCCACAGAGTCATGTGAGGTCTTGGTTTTTGCGGGACGAGTTGACGTTTTTATTGAAAACATTTTTGGGCACGTGACATTTTTTTATCGCTTTTTATTCCGATTTTTGTGAGGAAGAATGACCAAAAGCCAGCTATTCATGAATTTCTATTGGGGGAGGCGTTTATACCGTTCCGCGTTTGGTAAAATTGATAAATCAGTTTTATTCTTCGGGTCAGTACGATTACAGCGATACCTCATTTATATCATTTTTTTATGGTTTGGTGCTTTTATACGATAAAAACTATTTTACAGAAAAAATAATTATTTTTGCATCGCTTTATTCTCAGGACTATAACTTTTTTATTTTTTTGCTGATGATGCTGTATGGCGGCTCTTTTTTTGCGGGACAATATGACGCTTTCAGCGGTACCATGGTTATTTATATCTGTCCTTTTGATCGCGTGTTATTCCACTTTTTGTTAGGCGGTATGATAATAAAGCGTTGTTTTTTGCCTCGTTTTTTTTTTTTTTCTTACGGTGTTTACTGAAGGGGTTAACTAGTGGGACAGTTTTATAGGTCGGGTCGTTACGGACGCGGCGATACTAAATATGTGTACTTTTATTGGTTTTTTTTTTTTATTTAGATGAAGAAATGTATTTATGGGAATAATATTTTTTTTTTTTTTTCATTATTTTGGAATATTTTTTTTTATTTTTTTTACACATTTGGAAAAATTTTTTTTAACTTTTTTACTTTGTCCCAGGGGGGGACATCACAGATCAGTGATCTGACAGTTTGCACAGCACTCTGTCAGATCACTGATCTGACATGCAGCGCTGCAGGCTTCACAGTGCTTGCTCTAAGCAGGCTCTGTGAAGCCACCTCCCTCCCTGCAGGACCCGGATCCGCGGCCATCTTGGATCCGGGGCTCGAGCAGGGAGGGAAATATGCAGATTCATGTAAAGAAGCTGCGGAGACACCATCACGTGTTTCTCGACGCAAGTAGTGAGTAGCCAGGCCTTTTCCCGGGAAGGAACAACCACGGGAAGGGCAGCATCCTATGAAGGAAAGCCACCTATGCCAAACATGGTATCCATCCACAGACAGCTGTGCCTTTATAGCCTTTTTACTAGGCACTGCTCCTAATAGCCAGATTCCTACTCCACACTGATGAGGGGCAAACACCCCGAAACAGCTGTCTGTGGATGGATACCGATCGATCTGAATGGCCAAGGACATAGACTCATTCAGACCAGCAGGCGTGGGAAATCCCACCATGACATCCTTAAGGGCTTCAGAAAGACCCTTTCTGAAAATTGCCACCAGGGCGCACTCATTCCACTGAGTAAGCACAGACCACTTTCTAAACTTCTGACAGTACACCTCCGCTTCATCCTGACCCTGACACAAAGCCAGCAAGATTTTCTCTGCCTGATCCACTGAATTTGGTTCATCATAAAGCAATCCAAGCGCCAGAAAAACCACATCAACATCACGCAATGCAGGATCTCCTGGCGCAAGGGAAAATGCCCAGTCTTGAAGGTCACCACGCAACAAAGAAATAATGATTTTTACTTGTTGAACGGGGTCACCAGAGGAGCGGGGTTTCAAAGCTAGAAACAGTTTACAATTATTTTTGAAATTCAAGAACTTAGATCTATCCCCAGAAAATAAATCAGGAATAGGAATTCTAGGCTCTAACATAGGATTCTGAACCACAAAATCTTGAATGTTTTGTACCCTTGCAGTGAGATGATCCACACAAGAGGACAGACCTTGAATGTCCATATCTACACCTGTGTCCTGAACCACCCAAAGGTTTAGGGGAAAAGAAAGACAAAACACAGTGCAAAGAAAAAAAAATGGTCTCAGAACTTCTCTTATCCCTCTATTGAGATGCATTAATACTTTGGGCCAGCTGTACTGTTATGACCTGGTGGTTAGGAGCACCCGGCACGACCTGATAGTTAAACTCACACAGGACAAGCTCTGGGATGTGGGAGCTCTGCTGACCGCAAGCCCTAATCCTATCACAGCAACTAAAAATAGCCGTGGAGCGTTCCTGACTCTCCCTAGACGCCTCTTCACAGCCTAAGAGTTAGCTAGCCCTAGAGATAGAAAATAAAGCCTACCTTGCCTCAGAGAAATTCCCCAAAGGAAAAGGCAGCCCCCCACATATATTGACTGTGAGTAAAGATGAAGTCACAAACGCAGAAATGGAACAGGTTTTCAGCAAAGGGAGGCCAGACTTACTAAACAGACAGAGGATAGGAAAGGTATCTTTGCGGTCAGCACAAAAACTACAAAAGACCACACAGAGTGTGCAAAAAGACCTCCGCACCGACTCACGGTGCGGAGGTGCCACTCTGCATCCCAGAGCTTCCAACTAGCTAGACAAAATCATGATAACCAGCTGGACAAGGAAACAAAGAACAAATAATAACTATCAGGAACTTAGCTTCTACTGGAGAAGACAGGTCACCAGAAAGATCCAAGAGCGAACTGAACCAATGCAGGAACATTGACAGCTGGCATGGCTTAACGATCTGAGTGGAGTTAAATGGAGCAGCCAACCAAAGGATAAACCACATCACCTGTGCAAGGAACCTCAGAAGCAGCAGCTTCACTCACAGCCACCAGAGGAAGTCCATGGACAGAACTCGCCGAAGTACCATTCACGACCACAGGAGGGAGTTCGACAACAGAATTCACAACAGTAATGCCTGACACCCAATCAGCACTCACATCACTGTCTCCGCATTCGGACAAACTGAACATGCAGAGGAAGTCCAGGATGAGCTGCAGCCCAGGTTTCCTCTTCATGTTCAGTTTGTCTGAAAATGGAAATAGTGACGCCTGCGCTGATTGACCGCCGGGGTCACGTGTCACAACACCGCATCACAGCTTTGGGGAGAGCGAGTGCTGACACTGTGGCAACAGCAATGGCATGGGGGTGTGAGTACAGGCTTCATTATTTTATCGGCGCCAAACATTTAGTTTAAAGGGTTGTCCTAGTAGTGGACAACCACTATAAAAACTATGAAACACAGCCAGCACCTGCATCTATCAGAGTTGGCTTTGATTGCTACTGTCATTCTCTGTCATTCACCCATTTCTCTTGTGTTACATGAGTGCGGGGTGCCAATGAATTACCATTCTGTGCATAGCCTCTCCATACTTTAGTGAAGATCTTCAACAGTCTGGGCTTCATAGGAGACACACAAACACACACACATACAGTGGGGAAAATAAGTATTTGATACACTGACTATTTTGCAAGTTTTATCACTTGGAGAGGTCTGTAATTTTTATCATAGGTACACTTCAAGTGTGAGAGACAGAATTAAAAAAAAAATTCCAGAAAATCACAATAGGATTTTTTACATAATTAATTTGCATTTTAGTGCATGAAATAAGTATTTGATACAATAGAAAAACAAAACTTAATATTTGGTACAGAAACCTTTACTTGCAATTACAGAGGTCAGACGTTTCCTGTAGTTCTTGACTAAATTTGCACACACTGCAGCAGAGATTTTGGCCCACTCCTTCATACAGATCTTTTAGGTTTCAGGGCAGTCACTGGGCAACATTGATTTTCAGCTCCCTCCAAAGATTTTCTATTGGGTTCAAGTCTGGAGACTAGCTCGTCCACATCAGGACCTTGAATTGCGTCTTATGGAGCCACTCCTTAGTAGCCCTGTGTATTTCAGGTCATTGTCATGCAGGAAATAAAGGCACAGATGATTGGCCTCGAGGAGACCAAAACATACAACACTGCGGAGACACCATCACGTGTTTCTCAACGCAGTGATTCCAGAACACTGCCCCCATCCCTTATGGGAAATATGCAGATGCATGTAAAGAAGCTGCGGAGACACCATCACGTGTTTCTCGATGCAAGCAGTGAATAGCCAGGCCTTTTCCCGGGAAGGAACAACCACGGGAAGGGCAGCATCCTATGAAGGAAAGCCACCTATGCCAAGCATGGTATCCATCCACAGACAGCTGTTTCGGGGTGTTTGCCCCTCATCAGTGTGGAGTAGGAATCTGGCTATTAGGAGCAGTGCCTAGTAAAAAGGCTATAAAGGCACAGATGATTGGCCTCGGGGAGACCAAAACATACAACACCGCGGAGACACCATCACGTGTTTCTCAACGCAGTGATTCCAGAACACTGCCCCCATCCCTTATGGGAAATATGCAGATGCATGTATAGAAGCTGCGGAGACACCATCACGTGTTTCTCGACGCAAGCAGTGAATAGCCAGGCCTTTCCCCACGTGATGGTGTCTCCGCAGCTTCTTTACATGCATTGTCATGCAGGAAGACCCAGCCATGACCCATCTTCAATGCTCTTACTGAGGGAATCTCATGATACATGACCCCATACATCCTCCCGTCAATACGGTGCAGTTGTCCTGTCCCCTTTGCAGAAAATCACCCACAAAGTATGATGTTTCCCCCACCATGCTTTATGGTTGGGATGGTGTTCTTGGGGTTGTACTCATCCCTCTTCTTCCTCCAAACACAGAATGTGGAGTTGATACCAAATAGTTCTATTTTGGTCGCATCTAACCACATGACCTTCTCCCATGCCTCCTCTGGATCATCCAGATGGTCATTGGTGAAATTCACACATTCCTGGACACATGCTGGCATGATCAGGTGGTCCTTTCATGCCCTGCAGGATTTTAATCCATGACTGCGTAGTGTGTTACTAACTGTAATGTTTGAGATTGTGGGACAGCTCTCTTTAGGTCATTAATCAGGTCCCCTCATGTAGTTCTGGGGGTTGATTACTGATTTTTCTTAGAATCATCCTTACCTCATCGAGGCGAGATCCTCCATGGAGCCCCAGACCGAGAAAGACTGACAGTCATGTTGTGTTCATTTAAGTTTCTAATAATTGTGTCAACAGTAGTTCTCAAAAAACTGCTTGCTTATTGTCCTGTAGTCCATCCCAGCCTTGTGTAGGTCTACATTTTTGTCCCTGGACCAAGGAGACAGCTCCTTGGTCTTGGCCATGGTGGAGAGGTTACAGTGTGATTGACTGAGTGTGTGGACAGGTATCTTTTATACAGGCAACAAGTTCAAACAGGTTCAATTAATACAGGCAATGAGTACAGAGTAGGAGGGCTTCTTTTTTAAAGATTCTGACTCTCACAGTTGAAAAATTACAGACCTCTCCATTCCTTGTAGGTGGGAAATCTTGCAAAATCGGAAGTGTATAAAATACTTATTTTCTCCACTGTATATATATCTATATAACATATGTAACATATATGTTTAGAAACATATTTAACATATATATGTTTAGAAATACCCCTCTTTCCTCCACTTAAAAATAAAGAAATTAAAAAAACATATTTGGTATTACTGTAAATTTAATTTTGCAAAAAATCTAATTGTATGATCTATAAAAATCTAAAGCATTTTAACCAGAAAGGTAAAAGCTGTAAAACAAAAACTGGAAAGCCAAAACTGCAATATTTTCCCCACAAAAATGCAATAAAAAGTGATCAAAAAAGTCAATGTGTACCCCAAAATAGTAACAATAAAAACTACAGCTCAGAATGTAACAAGGAAATAACCTCTTGTACAGCTCCATCAATGGAAAAATAGTTTTTGGCCTTGGAAATTGGAGACATAAACTAATTTGTTTTTTACGCTCACAATTTTTAAGTCACTAAAATAATGAAAACTATATAAGTTCGAAATTGCCGTAATCCTACGGACCTGTAGAATCCTTTTGTCAAGTAAATTTTAAGGCATGATGAACGGTATAAATATTTAGCCTCAAAATAGTGGCACAATTGTGTTTTTTCCCTATTTTACCTCACTTCAAATTTTTCCCCATTTTTCAGTACGCTCTGTGGCAAAAAAAATTGGTGTTATTCAAAATTACAACTTGTCCTGCAATTAATCATGCAGTTATGTTAGAGGTATAAAAAGTTATGGCTCTAGAAAGAGGAAAAACATTCTAAAAACAGTTTAGAATCGTATAAATGAAAAAACTTATCAATATTCCGCTGCTCTACTATTGACTGGATTCTGTACTTCTCCAAGCTAATCACGTTTCATCAAGCCACCTCATTGCTACCACCAAACACTGGTTGGTTGTAGTTGCCAAGGTGGTACGTGAAATCTCTGTTCATCCCTGCAACCAGTGATTGCTTGCAGCAGTTAGGTAGATAAATGTTAGATGATCAGTTACAAAGAACGTATACAGGACAGCAGAAAAATGGGAATCCAGAACCCAGAGCGATGGGGACTGGTAAGGTGAGTTAGATCTCTATTTTTAAAAATTAGAACATGCTCATTTGTATTAAGGTATTAATGTTTTTTTATGGTTAGGCAACACTTTTAAGATAATCTTTCTTCATAGGTTAAAAACCTCACTGAAGAATTGGCCACTGTAGATGAAAATGTATCAAAGATCACTAAGGAAAAAAAGGCTCTTCAAGAAGCTCACCAGCAAACACTTGATGACCTTCAGGCTGAGGAAGACAAAGTCAGTACTTTGACAAAAGCCAAGACAAAACTGGAGCAGCAAGTAGATGATGTTCGTATATAAATATACCGTATATATATATATATATATATATATAAAAAAACATAAAAGCATGTTTTGATTATTTTACCCACATTAACAATCTACCAATAAAATAATTACATTTCTTAATCTTCCAGTTAGAAAGTTCCTTGGAGCAAGAGAAGAAGCTTCGTCTTGATCTAGAAAGATCCAAGAGAAAGCTTGAAGGTGACCTCAAACTTTCTCAAGAAACAGTCATGGATCTTGAAAATGATAAGCAACAAGATGGGGAAAAACTGAAAAAGTTAGTATTTTTGTGTACACCAATTTGTTTTTAAATTTAGCTTATATAAAAAAATATAAATTCTCCTCCACAGAAAAGACTTTGACATTTCCCAGCTCCATGGAAAGATTGAGGATGAGCAGTCCCTGGGTTTACAATCGAACAAGAAGATCAAGGAACTGCAGGTATTTCACCATGAAACAAAACCATGTAATAATCTTTATCATCACATCATTTCACTGTTGGTCTGGTAATTATAAGAGGTAAATCCTGAATTGAGCAGGGGGTTGGACATGATGACCCTGGAGGCCCCTTCCAACTCTAACATTCTATGATTCTATAGTAAGTACAATTAACAGTCCAGAGTAAGAGGGCTTCTTGAAGAAAAGCTAACATATCTGTGAGAAACGGAATTCTTGCTGGCTGGTAGGTGATCAAATACTTATTTCATGCAATAAAATGCAAAAATATAAAAATCGTAAGGTAATTTTCTGGATTTTTTTTAAGATTCCGTCTCTCACAGATGAAGTTGTACCTACAATAAAAATTTCAGACCTCTCCCTTCTTTTTAGGTGGGAAAACTTGCAAAATCGGCAATATATCTAATACCTATTTTCCCCATTGTACATAAATACAGTTGAAACCAGAAGTTTACATAATTATATAAAACAAATATTGCAAATTCAAAGGAAAGAAATGTAGCGCACTCCTCGGTCCAGACATAAAACTTGAGCTTTATTGGAACATCTTACAAAGAAAGGCGGGCGGGAGAAAACGTGTTGGGGAATGAAGGACCTTCATATTGCAATATTGGTATTCTTTGGATGCAGCACCCTCATAGAGCCGACTATACGAGAGGACGGAGTCTCAGCTATCTGGATAATTTCCACACACGAGGGGTAAGTGCATTACAGCGGTGCTGTTTTTCCTTCTTTTTTCTACATTTTTTACTATAATTATATAAAAGACACATATTGTTAGGGCTAGCGGAACGCACCAAATAATAAGACTGATGGTGTACGATGCGTTCGTAGCCCGGGGTCCACCCTGCAGAGATGGAACCTGCTGCTGAGTAATGACGGACAATATGGCGGTACTCATAAGTATACTCGCGTGGGTTAAACTTCACCCAACGTGAAGGAAGCGATCCTGTTGCGTCACAGGATCGCGGTACCGCACATAGAAGGCAAGCAAGCAGTCAGCGAACTTAACCCCAACTAGGATTGAAGTCCGATTAGACCACTTGCTGACACAACACCGCAACAGGGTGTGTTAGGCAACTCTTATAATTAGAGCACCGAAGTGCGAACTGTGCTGTGCTGGCAGGCACCACTAAGCACCCAGACGTGGGTCAGGAAGCGCACTACTGGTGCGTGGCACCGCACTGGTGGTCACAGCAATAGACGCTGATACGTGTGTGACACGTTGAGTGATTTGTCGGGCGCTAGATAGCAGCCATACTCCATACGCGAACAGTCATACAATAGGGTAGGGGTATTTAATGAACGACTTGCACTCACAACAAACACACGTATTCAATTGTACACTAGCGCATGGCCGTGCGGTCATGCGCAGTTTATATAATTGCAGGACAGGAAGTGGCCACAGAAACTTTGCCCTTCCAGGGCCTGCCAAGAGGACCAATGGAATGCGCTGCAGAGCCAGAGCACATGACCCTCGATCTCCAACGGGAGATCTTGCTCTGGGCATGCTCAGTGTGCGCAAACAAGGACTTAGTCCCAGGGAAGTCCGCTCGCCGCTGACCAGCACTGACTTTAATGGCAGGAGCTGAAGAAGCAGCAGTAACTCTCTGTACAGAGTGAGAGCGAGCAAGACACTGGGAGCGACGTCCCTGCTGAGCAGACTCCACTGCGGCTGGAGGAGAATGGGAGACCGCAGCGGAGACGGATCGAGATTCCCCCTGTGCAGCAGAGGAAACTCGACTCCTAACATTACCCCCCCTCCTAGGGCCCCCCCCCTCCTTGGGCCTCGCTACGCTCGAAGGCAGCAATGAGCTGTGGGGCCCGAATGTTTTCAGCAGGCTCCCAAGACCTGTCCTCTGGACCATAACTTTTCCAATCCACCAAATAAAACTTTTTGCCGCGTACCACCTTGCACCCCAAAATAGCGTTCACCTAATAATCGTCCGTAGACGAACCCGATGTCCCGGCAGATGACTCGGAAAACCGGGACATGTATACGGGTTTCAAGAGGGACACATGAAAGGTGTCGGTGATACCCAAGCGTGGAGGAAGAGCCAGGCGGTAGACCACAGGATTAACCTGTTCGAGAACCTTGAAGGGACCCAAGTAGCGAGGAGCAAACTTAGTGGACTCAACTCGCAGCCTGATGTTACGGGCGGAGAGCCACACCAAGTCGCCAGGGGCAAAAGTCGGAGCGGGGCGCCGATGAACATTGGCGGAGGACCTCATTCTCTCCTTGAAGGCCCGAATGGCATCCTGCGTGCGATCCCAAATGTCCCGTGCCTCCACAGCCCAGTCTGCCACCCTGGGATCAGCGGAAGACACAGGCATGGGCACAGGAACACGCGGATGCTGGCCGTAATTTAAGAGGAATGGAGTCTGACCGGTAGAGTCGGCTACGGCATTGTTAAGTGCAAACTCTGCCCATGGTAGCAAAGATGCCCAGTCATCCTGTCTGGCAGAAACAAAATGTCGCAGATATGTGACCAAGGTCTGGTTGGCCCTTTCTACCAACCCATTCGTCTCGGGATGATATGCCGAAGAGAGATTTAACTCAATATTGAGTAGACGACATAGCTCCCTCCAGAATCGAGACGCAAACTGGGGACCCCGGTCACTAACAATTTTGTCTGGCATACCGTGTAAGCGAAAGATATGCTTGATAAACAAGACAGCCAACGCCCGTGCAGATGGTAGCCGTGGAAGAGGCACCAAATGCACCATTTTGGAAAAATGATCGGTGATCACCCAGATAAAGGTGCAATTATGAGACTTGGGTA